>NW_022060267.1:852753-1162243 GCF_007364275.1 Archocentrus centrarchus | reverse complement strand
AAACTGTTTTATATGACGGGCAAGGTTTTTTCTGCTGAAATTAACAAAGCTCTGTCTCAAAAAACAAAATGAGCTAACCAATGACACTAATAGCTTTCATTCGTATTGGCTACTTCAGATAGCGAGCGCTATGCTGCACTTACTTTGTTTAGCATTATCCGGCTGTTGACATATCCCCTGTGCCTCTGGACCTTCCGTCTGTTCTGTCCCATTTAAAAACTCTAAGGACCGTCCACAAGAAAAACAAAACCGCGTTAATCTACTCATATGTGCCCCGCAAAACGGGCAAAACGCCACTGAACTGCTGTCCATCTTGGGTTGAAATGCCCGCTTCCGTTATCACTTCCGGGTCAGCCTTGGAATTAGTACCTACCCTTTCCGGTTGATTTTGCCACTTGTAAAAGTGTTTCGAGTGATGTTAATTTGTTTTCTGAAATGTTAATTTGTTTTCTGAAATGTTAATTTCTTCTGAACTTGTAAAAGTGTTTCTCGTATTGTTAATTTGTTTTCTAAAATGTGATTTTGTTTCTAAAATGTAAATTTGTTTTGCCACTTGTAAAAGTGTTTCAGATTTTGTAATTTTGGTTTGCACCTCCCGGCCACCGTAGTGGAGGGAGCAGATTTGAAAACAGCAAAAAGAAGCACTCAATCTTTCTCATCTTTTTTTTAAGGAAGAGGAGCTTCTTTAATACTTCAAGCTCTGTCAGCTACCAGTCTGTAAACCTGTTTAGTGCTGCAGCAACAATCAAACATATCCGGTTCGTACATCATTGTAGTTTGTGTCTTTGCTCTTTCAGAACTGAATGGTAAACTCAAAGGTGCTGCAAAGCTTTTTCTCTGACAAACTTCTGAGAGCTGACAGCATGCAATCTTTATGTCAGTGACATTCTCAGAAACAAAGGTGAGAGATAATACTTAATGTGCGCTTTTGATTAGCATGTTTAACGGTTTGTCATTGCTCATAGTGGCCTTGTATTCATTAGACATTTTCCAGAATGTATCCAGCAGTTTCTTCTTCCACAGAAGTTTCAGTGTGAGGCTGCTGTCAGCTGCAGTGTCACTTCATTCATTTTTTACATGATTTTTAGAGAAGTGTGTTTGCTGCTGCAACAGCAACAGCTGGAAAGATCCTGGGACCAGAACTCAAAGGACCAGAAATGTTGGATAAATTCAGGAACTTATCAAGAACCAGAGGCCACAGATCTCCAGTAAAGGTCTTTTAATCCTCTTGCAAGAAAATGAAAGCAGCATGTCCATCAGTCCAAGTTCAGTTTGTCCTCTGCTCTGAGCCATTCTTAGACACACACCTGAGCACATGAACAGGACAGCACATAAACAAAGGCAGTAGTAACACAAACACTGACGGCTTTCAATGCTCGCTTTGTGCCGTCTCTGAAGGTCTCTGAGTCACATGGAAGTTGATTTTGGACCTTACGTAGCTGTAATTAAAACACATGACATTAGTATGACCTCTGACCTCTATCAACCTTAGGTACCACTGTACACACATGAAACTCAGACAGGTCAAAGGTCACAGAATTAAATCTTCACACTTCTGTCCTACGTTTCATTGTTACAAAGAAACCACATTCTGTACAAAGGTCATAAGGTCATAGAAACACTCCCTCACACACACAGTCAGCCTTAAATGAGCAGCACACACACACGTAACATCATCATCATCATTATCCAAAGATGTTATCATACTGTGACCAGAACTCATTTCTCCAACATCCACTTGACTGATTTCCTGGAACAGATCGCTCTCACAGCTTTCTGCCAACAAAAACTGATGTTTAACAAGTTTCCATTGATTGATGTCATCTTCACCTCAATCATCATTTCCAACACTCTCAATCATTTCTCTGATCATAATGCAATATTCATCATGTCCAATAAAGGAAGACAGCAGGATGGATGGAACACCTCCACCTGCTGCAGTTCTCCCACTCAACCACTAGATGTCCTTATTATCTAAATGACTGCACACATATAGACCCCCCCCCCCCCCCTCACCCACAGCAGTGCTCAGATCACGTGTCCTGTATTATGTGAAACCAGTGTGCAGATTTTCACACTTTGACCTGATGGACTGCATTATATAAATGAAGCAGGTGAGACAGATGGTTGGTATCATATTAATGTTCTGCTAATAGATGAAAAACTACTTTAAGGAAAACACTGAAACTTATAGATGGGCACATATTTGATCTCCAAGCACCAAAACCTGATGTGTAAGTCCTAAAAACATTGTGTCTATGATGGAGATGTTGTTGGAGGCCTTTCCAGGTGATGTTCTCCTGACTGTGATCCAGAATGAAGCCTGAAAAGCTGAAGCCAGTGTCAGACAGAGACTCTGCAGAGACTGTGTAGAAGGACAGAGCAGCAGCAGAGCATCCAGATCCACTGATGATCCTCTGGCAGATCCACAGGGACACACAGGGATGATGGTGGACTCTACATTGTGTGTGACAGTGGAGCTGTTCTCAGAGCAGTTCACTCTGCAGCACTGACAGTCATCTGCACTTCTTCTATTCCTCTGTCAGTCACTGCTGGATGAAGTGTCCTCTCCACTCCACCTCCAGTAACATGGCCCAGTCAGAGCGTCTCTGCACACAAGCTGCTGCTGCTTCAACCTCTCTGGATCATCAGGACACAGCTCCTCCTCTCTCAGCACACACACCGTCCTGTTTACCATCAGCTCCACCTGCAGAGAGAAGAAGAAAGAGCAGAGGAGAAAAATGAGTGTTTCCAGAGACTCTTCATCAGCTGTCAGTCAGTGATGCAGCACATCCAGTATAAAGAGCAGCAGGGCCTTCAGTCCTGGGACTGTACTAGTACTCATTGTTGTTTCACTTTGGATTTGGATTGAAGTTCATCCAAATGTTTTTCCCTCCTAGTTTTAGTTTGGAGTCTCATGAACTCTAATAACCTTGGTCTGTCCACTCTGAGCTCTTTAGGAACCCCAACAACAACCCCAACAATTCATAGGAGATGTTTCAGTCCCTCATGTAATGGTTCCAGCTGTTAACTGGAGGAACTCCATCCAAACATCTGCTCTCACAAAGTTCTTCATCACCTACAGACTGTTTCCTTCACTCCTTTAAGCTGGAAAATGAATGCAGTCATGGTCCATGTTGGGAAAATGTCTGCATGCTGCTTTGTTCAGAGAGCTGATTGGCTACTGACAATGAACTGATGCTGCATCAGAGCATGTGAGCTTTCCAGAGCCGTTACTATGGTGAGCTCAAAGCTCCCAGAGTCAGCCAGTGTTTGTTAGAGCAAAAAGGCCCAAACAGGAAGTGTTGTGTCCAATCCTGAAGCCTGTCACCATCCTCCTCTCACAGCTTCACTGAGGAAAGCTGAGAAGGCTGCAGCTTTCCAGGAAACACTGGATCTTTGCTTTCATACTAACTGTGTTTAGTACAATACTGCTGAGAGCAGCATGGACTCACTCCAACCCTCTACTTACTCCAGCTCCTCCAGTCTGCAGTGTGGACTCTCCTTAAGATCAGACAGCTGCTTCACATCTGGATCCTGCAGCTTGTTTCTCCTCAGGTCCAGCTCTATCAGATGGGAGGGGTTGGACTTCAGAGCTGCTGCCAGATAATCACAGCTGATCTTTGACAAACCACAGCTCATCAATCTGTACAAAGAATCAAAGATGTGAGTTTATTAGACACAGTTTGAAATCATTCAGTGTTCATAATCAGAGCTGAAGAAGGTTCAGAATGGAGAAGTTTGGAAAAACTCCAAACAGCTGAAGCCAAAAGGATGCAGCTTCAAACAGGAATCCAAACTGCGCAGAGTTTTCAGACTATCTGCCCGATGCAGCCACTTTGATTTTGGACATTTGAATCTCTGTTCTAGGACTAAGTCCTTGAATCATTTCTTCCAGTTGGTCCAACAAGACAGACTCAGTACTGGACATGTGTTCTGGCTCCATGAGGGGAGCTTCTAAATCTGATGTGATGGCCCCTCTGGCTCTGTCAGGTCACAGTACTGAAGAGAGGTCAAACTGAGCACACAGTTGTTCCAGTCTGGACCAAAGACTCTATACTGGAACTGAGGGACTGCTCTGACTGCACCCACTGGGTCTGTTTAAAGGCTCATGTTCTGACTCAGATCATCTATTTCTATTTCCATTTCTTTGCTCAAAAATGGGGATTCCTTTGAAAACAGGAACTATTTTCCCCAATAACGAGCCCTGGATCAGTAAATCACTGAAACATGTTCTCAGTCAGAAGAACCTGTCTTGTTCTGAGGGAGAGAATCCAAAGATTGAGGCACAGAAACTTGTTCACAGAGAGATAAAGCAGCTAAAATCAGGTCTAAAAGGAAAGCAGAGGATGAGCTGAATAAAGGACACTCAAGGCTGGCTCAGAACAAAACTCAGATGACCCAGCTTTCCACCAGCATTTAAACGCACCATGCACGCACGAATCTGGGAGCTCTCTTGAAGCGTGAAATGTGTCTCAAAAAACTTTGTGCACTCGTAACATGATTTGTGTCGTTTTGTCTGTGCGTATCTGGTGATTAGTGTACTTTTATTTGAATGAATGAATGAAGGTTTTATTGCCATGTGGGTGAACAAGTTCACACATTGGAAATTGCAGTTAACAGAGCACCCAGCCAAGAATACACAAACACAACACAAACACGGGGGGGCATGTGTCCTGAGGTCATGCAGCCGACTTGCAGCGCTACCTTTATCAGGTGAAGAAAACAACACATCATGGGGAAGTTAGGTTAAAAAAAAAGTCATCTGGTACAGTGCTCAAAATGAGCACTATACCAGGGCCAAAAAAAACCACCTTAGCAAAGCATTTGCACATGTAAAGCTAGGACAGCGGCGGTAGGTGAGGTCAGGTCAGGAGGGGATGCAGACGGAGACGAGAGGGTGGGGCATTGTGGAGCCAGATACCAGCTCCTAGCCAAAACAGTTCGCTGATAGTGATGGAAGTTCATCAGCGGCCGTGGTACACCAGATCCAGCTTCACAAATCACAACGCAGAGTCGGGGGAAGAGCAGCCGCACACAGAGCCCTGGAGAGATATGATTGCCAACCCAAGGCCGGCAGGGGAGCCGAATTCCTGATAACAGATGTTGTTTTGGAACAGGCTGCTTGTTTTTTTCCAGCAGCCTTCAGTCTCACTGGGGAACCATTCAATAATCCAATATTCCAAATTCATTAATTACCGTCCTCACTGTGCAGAACCGAACCGTATCTCCAGATCTAACCCCTCTCGCCTGCGAGCACGTTAACTTTATGGCTCAGGTCCACCAGGCTTTGAGTCTGAGTCTGTATGGTTCTGAACAGGCCGTCCACCTGGGTCGGCAGCCTCTGCAGATGTCGAACCGCCGCCCAGATTTTCTTAATTTCCCGGTAAATCAGGTATCCTCCGAGCCCAAAGAGAAAAGATACTGCTACCAAAAAGCCGAATATATAGGCGTCTTCCACCTCGAGGGCCGAGAAGCACACAGGTCTCCACGAGCTCCAAGAGTCGATGACGTATCCAACCGGGTCTGTTCCACTCGGACACGCGGCTCCCCTTTCCTCGATCTCATAGTGGAAAAAATTCGATCAATGGTGGTGAAGGCCCAGTTTGCCAGATCCATGTTGCTCTCAATCTTGTTCTTATTCGGACAGTGTGTAAGAGACGCTCTCACAGCAAGCAGCAAGCGGAGAGATGGGGAGGGCAGGGAGAGAGAGAGAGTGCGACTGTCTCCGACAAGAGCAGGAAGATTTAACGGTTAGTATATGTACTTTTATTTTGTATTCGTAATTTCATAATATTTGTATTTGAACACACATTTACAAGTAGTGGAAGTCATGCACAAAACGTTATTTACAACTTACAAAAAATTACAACTCCAGCATTACAGACACACAAATATTTTGAGTCAATTTTCTCTCCATAGTCCTGTGGCCCCCACCACCTCCACATTAGAGGATCTAATTGTAATGTTCAGACTGCAGTGAAACTTCCTCCACTAGGTGGCAGTGTTTGATGAGAAAGTGTTAGTGTCGCTGCACTGTAGGCAGGAACAGGAAAATGCAGGATTTGTCCTGAAATTGGGAAAAGTGGTTAGCACTATGGCCTTAAAGCAAGAAGGTTCTAGGTTGGAGCTTCTTGGTCAGCTGGGCCTTTCTGTGGACTTTGGATGTTCTCCCACAGTCCAATGAAATGCTGCTTCGGTTCATTGGTGCTTCTAAATTGGCTGTAGGTGTGGATGTGAGAGTGTGTGCTTCTCTGTGATGGACTGCTCACCTGTTCAGGTGTACCACGCTGTTCCCTTCATCAAAGTTACCAATAAAGTTCCAAAGAAGAAAGAATGCAGAGAAATGTGCTGATTTAAAGCCTTTGAAGTGCTTCAGATGATATCTGTCCACTTGTGTCCACTAACTGATGAATGTAAGCTCTCTAATGCAGCTTTGATCTTCACAGTCTGCTTTATGAAGCTCATTCTAACCCTGAATGTCAGAGTGTTCCTCCTTCTCTTTGCCATCATTCATGGTGGCAGTGGAGGACATTTGGATGTTGGACTGTGTTTTGGATGTTGTGTGTCTGTTTTGTGTTGGACTGCTGTCTGTAAAGCAAACGGCCATTTTGGTTTGGATTTCAGTGTCAGACAGACTTTAAGGTGGAATGAAGTGTTTGAGAGTTTCACAGTGAATTATCCAGTGGAGGATTTTTCTTCTTCTTTGAACAGTACTCAGTTATCAGGG
Source organism: Archocentrus centrarchus (assembly GCF_007364275.1). NCBI lineage: Eukaryota > Metazoa > Chordata > Actinopteri > Cichliformes > Cichlidae > Archocentrus > Archocentrus centrarchus. Next base: position 1,155,513 of record NW_022060267.1, on the reverse strand, counting down.
TCCCTGAGTCCCTGGGTCTCTGAGTTAGGAAAGGTCGGAAGGCTGGGTGGCACCATGTGGAGGGCCGCATGTGGACCGTGGACCATAAGTTGAGCATCACTGTTTGAAGCTTTGCAATGTCAATATTGTTCTGCTACAGTCAATGGACTAAAGCAGAGAAGAAGAAACCAGACTTTACCTCAGTAAAGATCCTCAGTGTGGATCAGTATAATATCCTTATGTTTGCAGTTTAGTGTTTCACATCAGATTCATCTCAGCACAACTAAAACATGGAGACTGACCTCAGAGTTTCAAGAACACATCGTGGACTCTCCAGAAAACCACACAGATGCTTCACTCCTGAATCCTGCAGGTCGTTTCTCCTCAGGTCCAGCTTTCTCAGATGGGAGGGGTTGGACTTCAGAGCTGCTGCCAGATAATCACAGCTGATCTCTGACAAACCACAGTTCTCCAAACTGTGTAAAGAATCAAAGATGTGAGTTTATTAGACAAAGTTTGAAATCATTAATATTGAACCACTGTTAACAACATCACACTTTGTTGAAATAAACTTTAGTTTTTGTGAATAAATGTGTGAAATGCTCCTAAATATAAAGTGAAAATGAAGCTGATGACATTTGATTTGCTGCAGAGTTTCTTTGTGAGGGAGCAGGACATACAAACAGCTGCAGGGGGCGTGTCTGATGGATTGAACATGAAACAGGAAGTGTTGAGCTGAAATCTGCTCAGAATGAATGCAGGTGCAGGTGTGTCACAGGTGAATGTGGGTGGACTGTCACACTCTGTCACAGCGTAGCACGAGCGCACCAACATCCACTCTGAGTGCAGATCATAGAAAGTGTCTGCGGCAGCTGGAGCTGACGGTCCTCACATCACAGAAAGTGTGTGAGAAGAAGAAGAAGAACATTTACCCAACAGTTTAACATTGGCTACATTAGGATCACCATGGCAACGAGTATAACAGAGCCGCCCACCTACTCCAGGACATCGTGAGGATGTCACACTTTGCCTGTGCTGGAAACTATCAACAATCTCAAGGTTATAAGTCCATCTGCAGAGATCTTGATGTTCCTTTGTCCACAATGCACAACATAATCAAGACGTTTACAGCCCACAGCTCTGCAGCTGATCTCACTGGACGTGGATGGAAGAGAAAAACTGATGAAAGGTTGCAGTGCAGGATAGTTCAGATGGTGGATAAGCAGCTCCAATCAAGTTCTACAGAAGTTCAAGCTGTCCTGCAGGCTCAGGGTGCATCAGGACCCACCGCTGACACAGAGACATTAAAAAGCTAGACTGCAGTTTACCAAAATGTACGTGAGTAAGCCAAAATCCTTCTGGGACGATGTCCTGTGGACAGATGAGACCAAGACAGAGCTTTTTGGTAAAGCACGTCATTCTGCTGTTTACAGAAAACAGAACGAGGGCTACAAAGAAAAGAACTCAGTACCTACAGTCAGATATGGAGGAGGTTCAAGGATGTTTGGCTGCCTCTGGACTCCTTTACTGTGTGCAAGACATCATGAAATCTGAAGATTACCAAAGGATTTTGGGTCATAATGTAGGGCCCAGTGTCAGAAAGCTGGGTTTGAGCCCAAGGTCATGGGTCTTCCAGCAGGACCCGTTGAATCCTAAATGGTTCCCCTCACACTACGCAACAAAGTCCTTCACTGTCCTCCTGTACTCATCCTCATCTCCCTGCTGATACATCCAACTATTGCAGAGTCTTCAGAAACCTTCTGAAGATGGCAGATCTCTGAGCAGTAGCTGAGGTCTGTGGTGTAGAGGGTGAAGAGGAAGGGAGAGAGGACAGTTCCCTGTGGGGCTCCAGTGTTGCTGACTACTCTGTCAGACACACAGTGCTGCAGATGTACATACTGTGGTCTGCCAGTCAGGTAGTCAACAATCCAGGACACAAGGGGGACATCAACCTGCATCCCTGTCAACTTATCACCCAGAAGAGCAGGCTGAATGGTGTTGAATGCACTTGAGAAGTCAAAGAACATGACCCTCACAGTGCTGGCTGGCTTATCCAGGTGAGCGTAGACTCGGTATAGCAGATAGATGATGGTGTCCTCAGCTCCCAGTTTCCTCATGGACAATCATTTCATCCTCCCGCTCTTAAAAAGAGTTTTCCTCTTTCTCAGTTTAATCACATCCAAAGCATTTGCAGTACTGATGAGAATTTTCAACTACAATCAGATATTTTAGAACAACAGTTTAAGGCGAGACAACACGAACGCGAACGGGTCACAGAAGCACGTCAACGTTTCTCAGTCATTTCACAACTAGATTGTTTGCATAATACTAAACCCAAAAAGGTGGTGAATAATATTAATTGTATTATACAATCTTCTTCTTTTTCCACTGAGTTAAAAATGATTATTAATAAACATTGTCATATCATCAGTTCTGACCCCTCTCTTAAATCTTTACACCACTGAGGTTTGTTTATAAGAGACCTCCTAATGTGAGAAACTACTTAGTTAGATCCTGCCTCCCGATCCAAAAACCAACCATTTCCTCAGAGATATCATCTGGTAATTATCACTGCAGGCATTGCACTCAATGCAACTTCACTCACAAAACCAATATTTTTCATCACCCACGATCGGACAAACCCTATAGAATTAATCATTACATGTCAAACCACTAACATCATATACATGCTTAAATGCCCGTGTGGTTTGGTCTATGCTGGCAGAACCCCACGACAGCTGAAAACTAGAATATGAGAACATCGCTCAAACATCCCTGATCATGATACTAACAGTTTGGTTTCAATCCATTTTACCCAGGCTGCACACAACATATCTTCTTTACATTACTGTGGCATAGAAGCCATAAAACCATCACGACGTGGCAGTAATACTAATTCTCTTACTTTAGAGAGAAGCGTATTGGATATATACCCTCAACACTTTATCTCCTTATGGTCTGAATGAAGAATTCAATTTGAGACTGTTTGTAATTTTCAGTTTGGGTCATTATCCCTTGCCACTCCTATTTCAGTGTTTGATTATTTCATTGTCTTTCCATGCATATCATTGTGTATTTATGTGTCTCATTCCATTTTTCTTGTACACTGTTTTTCACCTTGTTGACTATTATTTATTTATTTATTATATGTATTATTCTGTCCTTGTGATTAGCCCCTAACATTTATTTATTAACTTTTCAAGGCCTTTTCAGTCTGTAATGCACATGTTAGGATTTTATAGTCTTTTTAATATTTTCAGCTTCACTAATTTATTTCAACTATCAATGATTGTTTGGGGTGTGATTCCCTCCCCCTCTTTTTCCATATTAGGGCATTGAGCAATCACAATTGAATGACCACCTTAAGAGTGGGCGGATATATAAACATGTGCTTTGCATCGACTCATTAAGTCTGAAGAAGGCCATGTTGGTCCTAAACGTTACTTTTTAAGGTCTGTTCAGATTAAAATTTTCCAGGAGTTCTCTGGTGTCTGGAATTCTGTTTTCCATTGATTCTTCATTTTTCCTGCACCCTTTAATTTTGGATGTGTGTTCTACTGAGACTCACTTTGTAACTGTGCAATAATTCCTGCTTCAACCTGTTTGTGTTTCACAGACTGCTGTGTGCCATGACCTTTGACCTGCTACAGAGAGTTAGCTGTGGTTATTAATGGTTGTATCTCATACTTAGAACTGTGAGTAAGAACAGTACTCAGTTAATCAGGGTCACCTCTCTCTGAGTTAGGAAAGGTCAGCAGGCCGGGTGGAACGCTGTGGAGGGCCGCATGTGGGCTGTGGACCATAAGTTGAGCATCACTGTTTGAAGCTTTGAAATGTGAACATTGTTCTGCTACAGTCAATGGACTAAAGCAGAGAAGAAGAAACCAGACTTTACCATGAAGATCCTCAGTGTGGATCAGTATATCAGCCTTATGGCGGCAGTTTAGTGTTTCACATCAGATTCATCTCAGCACAACTAAAACATGGAGACTGACCTCAGAGTTTCAAGAACACATCGTGGACTCTCCAGAAAACCACACAGATGCTTCACTCCTGAATCCTGCAGGTTGTTTCCCCTCAGGTCCAGCTGTCTCAGATGGGAGGGGTTGGACTTCAGAGCTGCTGCCAGATAATCACAGCTGATCTCTGACAAACCACAGTACTTCAATCTGTATAAAGAATCAAAGATGTGAGTTTATTAGACAAAGTCTGAAATCATTGAGAGTTTCATAATCAGAGCTGAAGAAGGTTCAGGATGGAGAAGTTTGGAAAAACTCCAAACAGCTGAAGCCAACAGGATGCAGCTTCAAACCAACACAACAAGAGAAAAACTTTCAGATTAAAGTCGCACATTTATAATAAAAACTAGAAACACTTGAAAAAGTCGTGTTTTTCCTTCATGGCTTCACTTTTAAAGGTGAAGCTGGAAAGAAATTCCCATCCTGGAACTCCAACAACACCTTTTCCCAGTGCGGTTCTTAAAGCAGACAAACTCCGAGCTCGTCTTCATTCCAACAAGTCGTCTTCTGAGCTGGACCAACAACACTGGTCTCTGTGTGCAGCTGCTGTGAGACGAGCGCTCAGGGAGCGTCTACAAAGTGCAGCACTGAAAGAACATCATCCAGAAATTTGCTTCTGTCACACAAACATCTGCTGTCATTATTTTAGCCAAACTCTGTGGAGGCCTTTATTGGAGGTCAAAGGTCATTAAAATGGTCAGAGCAAAGAGGGTGATGAGGAAATATGATGAAATGTTGTGTATTAGCAGGAAGTTCTTGAATCATTTTCCTCATAAAGCAAACAAAATGATGGAGAAACATGTTTGTACAAACTCAGTGTTGTAGTTGGATCAGCAGGATGACCCTGATGGTTAAAGTGATTTTAGTGACGCTGTATGAGAGTGAAGTTATTACTCAGGATTTATGATGATGAGCTCTCACTGCTGTGACGATGTCATCCAGACAGAGTTTCTAAAGGTCAGCTGCAGGCCGTCAGGGCCTGGAGATTCATCAGTGTTTAGCTGATTGATGCTGTGATCAGCTCCTCTCTCCTGATTCCAGCTTACAGTGCAGAAAAGGCTGTGAGCTCAGAGGGATCAATGATTCCTAAAAAGGAGCTGATGGCGTCTCCATCAGAGGGCCGCCTCCTGAACACGAGCGAGCAGCTCTCTCTGATGGAGCGCCTCTTTCCTCCTTCATTCAAGCACAGTTTCCCACTGCACTCTTTAACCACCACACAAAACTACTGCCACGCCTCCTCTGATTGGTGGAGCTCCAACATTCCCACTGACGTCACTTCCTGTGAGCTTCATCCAATGAAATTCCTTATTACCAGAGTCTGTAGGTTTTCTTCTTCCTCTGCTCAGCTCGATGTACCTGTGAACATCCTCGTTACACTTTATGCTTTTCATGGATTTCATTCAGCATATCCAGATGACTGAGACCTTTGACCTTTGGTAAGCTGTGAGGGGGCTGCAGCCCCCCAGCACAGAGGCTGTCAGCAGCAGTGATCAGATGACTCAGTGAGCTCTGTGCTGCAGTCAGAGGTTGGACCTGTGAACATCCTGTCTCTGCTGCTTTGGCTCTTTGTGTTGAACTCTGTGGGGACTGAGGACTCTGGAAAGGTCACTGAGAGAAGCTCTGGAACAAACTGCAGCTCAAAGTTGACCTTCACGGCTCATTTGGAAAGCAGTGGCAGCAATCCTCTCTTTATCTTCAGCTCCTGCAGTAACCTCAGCTCAGAGTCTCAGATTCAAACCAGCTTCTAGTGGTTTCCCTGGTTTCTGCGCTCCAGGGAAAAAGGACTTCCTCTTCACTCTGATTGGGTCTCTGTCAGTCGGTACCAACCCTGCTCTGCTCACTGTTTTACTTCCTGTTTGATATGATGCTGCACACTGAAACTGCTTTGGCTTCTTCATTCATGAGCAAACATACAGTCACTGCACAGCTTCAGATTTTAGACTCCAGCTGAGCCTGAAACAGTGTCAGCAGTTATTATTCATGCTCATGTTCCTGAGGAGCTTCTCATTTGGTCCAATGATCCAGGAGAAAGTGTGAGCAAAGTGCAACATGCCGGTGTGGCTGTCAGGGAAGTTCTTCCAGAGACTCGGATCCAGATTTCACGGCAGGTTGAGTGGAAAATGTTGGAGTTTGGGATGGTGACCCCTGACCCTAAACTACAAAAGAACACAAACAGCAGGTGGACACAGACATCTTCAATCAGTCTCTCACAGATGCAGAAGCCCCGCCCACATTCAAAGCATCATCATCATCATCATCATCATCCTGGTTCCAAAAACAGACTCATCACCCTGAATGACTTCAGGCTTTTTAAAGCTGGTACTGACACACATCAGCTCTGTGGTCCCAGACACCGCTGAGCCTCTACAGTTCACCTACTGCTCCAACAGGTCAGTGGATGACACAGTGACCACGGCCCTCCACCACAGCTACAACACCTGGAGAGCAGCAGAACCTACACTGGGATGCTGCTCCTGGATTATAGTTCGGACTCTGATACCATCAGACCAGGAAAGCTGATCCCGGGGTCCCGACTCCCACTTGTAACTGGATTTTGGACTTCCTCACAGACAGACCACAGGTCGGGTGGATGGGAGGCAGGGTCTCCTCTGAGCTCTCAGTCAGCACAGGATCCCCACAGGGCTGCTGTGTCAGCCCTAAACTCTTGACCCTCTACACCCACGACTGTGTCTCCACCCAGGAAAACCCCGTCATCATCAACACCTCCATCCTGGGCCTCATAAAGGGTGGGGACGAGTCTGCATACAGAGACCTGGTTACAAACATCAGTGTCTATGGAGAGGAGAATGAGCTCCTCATCAATGTAGACTAAAGCTGTGAAATAATGGCAGACTTTAGGAAACAGGCCCCGCCTCTGCAGCCTCTCCCTGGGACTGAGATGAAGAGAGCCGACAGCCATGAGGTCCTCGACCTTCACGTGACATCAACCCCGAGCTGGACTGTAAACAGCACAGCCTTAGAGACAAAGGCCCAGCAGTGGCTTTACTTCATCAGGCTGCTCAGGAAGGCAGGAGTGAGCAGTCGCCTCCTCAGCAACCCTACAGAGGACTGATGGAGAGCATCCTCACTGCTGCATCACTGTCTGGGATGGAAACACCACCCAGGCTCAGAGGAAGGCTCTGCAGAGAGTCAGAGAGACTGCAGAGAGGATCATAAGGACTCATCTTCCATCCATGGACTAATACACACACAACACTGCAAGAAAAGAGCCCAACACATCAGAGACTGTCACCATCCAGGTCCCACCCTCCTCAGGCCACAACAACCAGCATCCATCCTGAGACTCAGCAGAGCGACAGTCTGATCACCAACACAGCAGCTTCTGTGCTGCTGCAGTCAGACTGATGCAACAACTAAATAAGGACCAACTCAGACTCACACAGCAGCTCATTTACCAAACATGTGCAATATTAGTTTCATACTGCAGTCATTGAAGAGAAGATGGAAATGACTCCTTGAAATATTGTCCTTCCTTTATCTTAGTGCACACTTTGCTTCATCTTTGTATCTATATTTGTATTTATTTGGCTCTGACTCTGAGCTCTGCAGCAGGTTTCCTGAGGACTCAGACCCAGTGTGTGAGTACAGGTGCAAATAAAGATCTTATTTGATCTTCTCACTAACATAGAGGAGGACCAACCTGCTCTGCTTCAATGGACCAGCAGCCACTGATGGAGAACATCTGCTGATGCAGGAGTGAATGGGATCATCTAACTTTATTGATGGCAAAATGCTGCAGTCACAGAGATGAACGAATCACAGAGGTACTGTGAGCGCCACCGCGGTCACTGATTATGGGCAGCGGACATGAAGCGCCTCCACCAGCATTCACACATTTCACAGTTTATTTATGTCGGCAGCGGGAGAACGGCATGATCGTCGTGGTAGAGAAGTAGAACAGTAGAAACGTCTTCATGGTGCTACCAAAAGCCAACAGTGAGTGGCCTTTTGCTCTTGTTTACTTACAGGTCCTCAGGATGGGGGGCGGGGTCTGCCGGGTGCCTCTGTTATTTGTTTACAAACATCCAGGAGACAATTTGATAAGCGGCAGTCCAAGAACGCCACGGAGCCAAATTCCTGATTCTAAGACTTGTTTTGGTGCAGACTGTACTGATTAATTTGTTGACAGGCTTCAGCCTTTCTGGCTCCTCTCTGTGGTGAAAAAAAATCCAATTAATCCGAATCTTCTTGGTTCGTTCCTTCGCCGTGCAGAAACAGATACATACATCTCCAAGATCTTACCCCTCAGAATCAGCTCCAGATATACAGAGTCTGAGTTTGAGTCTGTACCTTCCTGCATTCACGTCATAAGCAGCCTTACCAAGGCCAGACAGCTGCCCAGACTTCCTGAATTGATACGACAAGCCAGGTATCTCCAGGTCCAATTCGGAGAAAATCCCAATGTCAATAATCCAAATGTGTGTGTCCTCCACTGACAATACGACCAGGCACGTCATCTTCCACTCACACAGGAATCCATAACGTAGCCAGCTGGAATGTCAATTGATAAGAGGGAATAGGGTTCTGTTTTGTTTGTTTGGTTATTTTTCCTTTTCTTCCCATAAACATACCTGCTTAAGTTACCAGTAAATAGCTATGTTAATAGTTTTCTTTGTTTAATTATTGTGCATCATAAATGTGAAGACATACTGTCTAGTGGGGAAAAGTATCTGAATTAATGCCTAGTGGGAGGGGCAGTGGGTTTAAAAGAGAACTCTGTAATGCCAAGAGTCAGTCTGCTGATGGTTGCAGTGAAGGTAAACTGATTGTTGTGGCACCATAGAGTTGGAGAAAGCTGAGTTCCCAGTAACCTGTAAAATACTTTTTTTTAAATTGTTTTCTTTGTATTTTTCCTGCCTTGGCATCACTGTAAATAGTTTTGTGCACTTTGGGAGGCCGGCTGAATAAAATTCCACCTTCAGAACTTTCCGATTACACCATCAATTTTTTTGGGAGGAGTTATTTCTGGAGAAAACCCCGTGACAGGTACCCTGGGTAATGATGAGCCAGGATCTGGGGGGAGATCAGCCCCAAACTGGCCGTTCTCCTGAATAAGCTGACAGAGCGTTTTGGGGGTGTTTCCTCCTTGTATTGATAAAGCAAATCTTCCTAAAACACGAGGATCTAATTGTATCTTCTGATGGATCTACTGAATTGGTAGAATCCAGTGTTGGTGGGGGTGTTCCAGCCTTCCTCCCTCTGCTGCCGAGGCTGTTGGTCTCTCCCAAAAAAGGCGAGCATTCAAATCCAGCTGCTGAGGCTCCATCAAACATTTGTGCCCAGGGGTCTGTAAGCTGGAGATCCAGCCATGGCCACATGCAGCCATCATGGATTTAGTGTGAACAATAAAACAGGCAGTGATGTTTCCACAGCTGATCAATACAATTATTGAATAATAAAGAACAGAATCGACTGTTGGAGAACGAATCCACACATCAATCAACATTTTCATCAGGACAAGCAGGACCATGAAAGCAGGAAACAGCCCAAACTGCCATTTCTCCTTCTCCAACTGCTGCACATGAATGATCCTTCATCCACAGACCCACAGCCTCTGATTGGTCTGATGCAGGGTTATTATAGTTAACGAAAACGAACGAAATAACGAAAACTGAAATTGAAAAAACATTGTCGTTAACTGAAATAAATAAAAACTAAAATTAAAAGGAAGAAACGACAACTAACTAAAACTGAATTGTGAGTTTACAAAACTAACTAAAACTAACTGAAATTATAGATATTGTTATTTTTTCAAAAGTCTTGTGGATTGATATGAAATCATTTTTTTCCTCTCTCCGAGTTTAAGCTCGGAACGCCGTCGGGCAAATGGGTGCGCATGTGCGTGCGTGCGCACACCGCGCTGCTCCTCAGAGAGTCCCATGTGGTGTTTTTTTTTTTTTTTTTACTATGATAGCACAGATAGCAGCGAGTGTCTTGTTGTGGATGATGTTGTGGATGATGTACGGAACACTTCTTAGTCAGGAAAAAAAACACCAACATCAAAGTAGACCTGAGAAGCGCACACAAGGCAGCTACGGAAACCGCTCTCATCCTACAAGGCAACCCGACCTGCACCTCCAGAGAAACGTGACTACTCGTCGGGTCAACGCAGCCACAAACGTTGTGTTTAGTCCTTGTGCGTTTCCGGCTACTTTATCAGTCAGATAATAACAATCAGGACTAATAATCAAAGCATCAATATAAGGACTCACAAATGTCAGCAAATTCCTGGAGGGAGCTGCTGAAACTATGGGAATGGACGTGAAGAAATGAAGAAAGTGAAAAAACAGGGACAAATATGTTTGCACCCTAAAAACTGAGCACAAAGAGCGAGGACCAAAAAACCCCCAGCACACAACCACAAGGTAATTAACACACGCAATCCAGCTATACATGCATAAATGCGGACATGAGGTCGGACACTTCCGTAGGCTACAGAGGCCGCAAAGACCCTGCAAGTCTAATCAGCGAGCATCTAACCAAGCTAGCTCCAAAACAGAAGCAGCATCAGGTGGAGAGAACATCAGGATGCAGCTGGATTTGAGCTTTGACTCCTTCAAGGAGTTTGTTTTTGTTTAACACCACATGTAGCTGTTGTTAATCTGCTGCACTGAGGCTGAACTTTATTGGGAGTTTATTGTAGAATTTATCGAGTTTTGGAGTTCATATTGTTAGCAGTTTCTCCATGTTGATGTTCATGTGTGTCCTTAATATTACACACATTTAGCATGTAGTTCTGCTGTCTGTGAACAGTTGGTTGCTGAATTTATTTCTTTAAAGGGTATCTTTAAAGGGTACCTGATTAAGTATGAAAATACTAAAACTAATACTGAATCTAACTAAAACTAAGCATAAAACCAAAAATAAAAACTAATAAAAACGAGCAAAACCCCTCTGAAAACTAATTAAAACTAACTGAATTAGAGAAAAAAAAGTAAAAACTAACTAAAACTAAACTATAATGTAAAATCCAAAACTATTATAACCCTGGTCTGAAGGCTCTCTGATAGCCAATAGGAACAAAGAAAAGTCCAGACTGACAGTTTGATGCTCTGTGGGGTTAGGCAGTGAACTGCTCACGCTGCTTTCAAGGTCCTCCCAAACTGTCTGAATTGGATCAACTTTCTGAAGCAGATCTGTGATCAGCTGCTGTGTCTAACATGTGGACCTGACTCATGAACTGTATTAAACACTGTGACTGAACTGAGAACTGCTCCAACATGGAAACTATTGCTTCATGTTACCATCACTTCTGTATGTTAGTGTCTCAGTGACGTGTCAGACTGGGCTCCATGGACACCTCAGACACTTGGACTGGTCTCAGCGGCCTTCTTCTTGGAGTCCTTCCAGCAGAGTCCTTTCTCTGCTCCAGCTTCTGTGTCAAACGCTCACACAGAGCCTGAATCCTGCTTTGTTGGCATGTTTGGGCCTGTGTGAGGCTGCTCTTTGTTCCTCTGCTTTAACACACACCTCAGCAGCACAGCAGCTGTGTGGTGTCTCTGTAGCAGCCATGAACATCATCACAGCTCCTACTTTCACCTTTATTAGCTTTGACATTCATGTCTCTGTTTCCACAGAAGCTCAAAGTCTCTGCAGCCTGTTTGGATCTGCTATCATCAGATCTTCAACAGCCTCATTCACATCCCTCACACACTCTACAGCCTCATCAGTACTGACTTCATCTTCACTGACTGATGGAGCACAACATGAACCTGTGGAGGCTGAAAAACTGTCCTGTCCAACATCTCCCCGTCACCGCTCCACTTCTGTCAGCCTTTAAATCAGTGGTCCCCAAACTACGGCCCGCGGGCCGGATACGGCCCGCCTTCACATTTGGCCCGGCCCCCTGAACACCCCCCTTACCCCCACCCCAAGGGAAAAAAATATTGCCCCCTGTCAAAGAGAATGTAATACAGTCGTCCCTCGTTATATCGCAGTTCACTTATTGTGGCTTCACTTTATCGTTGATTTAAAAAATAAATAAAATTACAAATTCTGTTCCACGGAGTTTTCATTATATTGCGGGATTTTGCGGTATATAGATATTTCTGTAACACATAACTATGTTCATCACTGGGACAAAGAGATCAATTACACCTACGCCAATAGTGGAAACAGAAGTTAAGGAGGGCGAAGATACTGCACCACCTTCATCGCCATCAGTACTGCCCAGCTACATAATTCATCATCTTCATCATTCAAGTTGTAGTAAGAAAGTGGAGAAGGTTTATATGAGTGTGGGAAAGGTTTATAAAGCCTTAAAATATATATAAATAATAAAATTAATATAACTCCGCTACTTCCCGGATTTTCACCTATCGCGGGGGTCTCTGGAACGTAACCCCGCGATAGGTGAGGGATCACTGTAATGGCGAAAAGGTTAGGTAAGAGAAAAATCGATTCAGAATGCAGAGTATTTAACCTGCAGTGGACAAACGATTATTTTTTTGTTCAATGCAAAGAAAAGGCTGTTTGTCTCATCTGTCAAGAGGCGCTGGCGGTATTCAAAGAATACAATCTGCGACGGCACTATGAATCCCGTCACAAAGACAAATATGATAGCTTGCAAGGCCAAATGTATGGAAGCTCGTTTCCGCCACTAAAAAAAAAAAATCGCCATCCGTAACGCAAAATTTTGAGTTATTAACTCGAAATTTCGAGAAAATAACTCGAAATTTCGAGAAAATAACTCGAAATTTCGAGTTAATAACTCAAAATTTCGAGTTATTAACTCAAAATTTCGAGAAAATAACTCGAAATTTCAAGTTATTAACTCGAAATTTCGAGTTACAGATGGCGATATTAACTTGAAATTTCGAGTTAGCACAGCCAATCAGGATGCAGGAACGGATGCAGGAACGTCATTTCCTTGTTACCGGAAGCACAGGGCACAGCCGCACTCGGGTAGAGACTGTGCTGCATTGTCGCCAGGGTTTTCAGGTAGAGATGTAGTCTAACGAGTGGTAACTATCTAAAAGGTATGTAATCAGTGCAGATTTTTTCCGTTATGCCTCACTTATATGAAATATTTTAACACCACACGCTAAGATCGGTCTGGGGGTCGATGTTGAAGTGGCGGCATGACGGCACTATGTGCACAGCTTGGCTTGGCTAGTCGCCGTGCTAACGTAGCTGCTAACGTTTCCTCGTTCCGCTGTGAAAATAAATCAGATGTTCAACGTATGTTCCGCATGACTTTTCTCCCAGGTCATTCGCATCCCACCTGTCATGACATTTCGCCCCACAATTTGAGAACCACTGATTAGTGTTTAATTGCAGGGAAGGTATATTACCCAGGAAGTTATATTACAAGCTTCTCAACTACATTAAGTACACTAGACACCGAGACTTGATGATCATATGGTGGATTCATAAGTGATCATTTGTACATACTTGTTTACAGCATGGAAGACCTGACTGACTTCTTGAGACGAAGAGAAGTCTCTGAGGAAATAATACAAACCCTGGAGAATGAGAAGGTACATAATTCTAATTTTTTTTTCTTTTAAATACTACTTTTTTCATTCAATATATAATTGTATTTTCAAATATATATATGTGTGTGTGTGTGTGTGTGTGTGTGAAAGTGAATTATTTTTCCCTCTGTAGATCGATGCCAGTGTTATAAATCTGATGTCAGATGAGGAGCTGAAGACTTATCTACCATCATATGGTGATCGCCTTGCAGTATTTGGATTTTGCAGACGGCAGGGCAACAGCCGAAAGTCGACGCTTTTTGAACGTCTGAAAACCAAATTGTCCAAAAGAAAAACATCTGAAGATGGCAGTAGCACAGCGCAAGAACATTCAGAACCAACCCATAAAAGAAATGCTCTGAAGACAAAGAGAAAAATAGAAATAGGATGGATGCATTATGATGAAGATGCTGATGTTTTCAAGCAGGTTAGAGCTAGACGAGGAGGAGGGACAAGAAAAATGGTAATTTGCAAGGACGCTAAGAAAAGTGACATATTACAGGTTGCAAAAGATCTGTTCTTTCCAAATGGAGGAAATGTTCGGGGGCCCTTAACAGATTTTGAATGTGATCTAAAGGATTATCAAGAGATGACAGTTGATGGTGGATTAACAGTTGGAGAAATGTACAGTGTTACAAAACTAAATATCCTTAGGTTTTACCTGACCACAAAAAAAACCCAAAGCAGCCCAGGTTTGCAATCATCTTCTCAAGACCAAAACTCCTCTTCTTTTACTGTTGCTACAGTTTCTTCATTTGCTCCTTTTGAACAAGTCAGCCCTGATGTGACACAAACTGTAGACACTACAGACAATAACCTTTCACTCTCTTCCATGCAGGCTGTAAGTGATAACTCTTCTTACAGCAGTGACATTGTTTTTGTTGGACCCGTCTCTGACAGTGAGTCAATAAATTTGGACGACACCCTGGTTTTAACTCCACAACCTGGCCCAACCAGTGAGAGAATGAAAAGAGTACTAGTCGTTCACAGAGGGCAGGTAATGCCAGAGCTCATTTCACATTTTAGTGCTAATGATCTCGAAGATGTTGACATTAAAATCCAGCTTGTACTGCCTGATGGAACACCTGAAAAAGCTTATGATCATGGAGGAGTTGTAAGAGACTGTCTTTCAGAATTCTGGAAGGAATTCTATGACCAGTGCACCACTGGAACTGCTTACAAAGTGCCCTTCTTAAGGCATGATTTTGGGCAGCAGGAGTGGGAGAGTGTGGGCAGAATCATTGCATTTGGATGGGCCACAGAGAAATATCTCCCTGTGAAAATTGCCCCTGCCATTCTGGAACAAGCTGCCTTTGGATATGTGAAGAGTGATATTGTGGAGAATTTTCTCAAGTTCATGCCTGAATCTGAGCGTACAGTGTTAGAGGCGTGGCAGTCAGATTTTAGCAGTGTGGACCAAGAAGAACTTGTAGACATACTTGATAACCAGAGCTGCAGAAGGATGCCAACAGCCTGCAATGCTACCGAAGTCCTAATGGAGCTTGCACACAAAACACTTGTCCAAGAGCCTGCCTATGTCATCGAACAGTGGGCGAAAACACTCAGCACTGCAGGTGAAAGCCTTTGTGATCTGTCTTCAGTATATGAAGCCCTCCAACCAAATGTGAGAAAGGTTCTCGGGTGTTTCACTTTTCCTGAAACAATGACGACCCATCAGAAGGTTATTCAGAAATACCTAACTACATATGTGAAGAATGTTGAGAAGCAACATTTGTGCTTGTTCCTTAGGTTTTGCACAGGTTCAGACTTATATCTTGGAAAGAACATCATTGTTGCATTTAACGAACTTGAAGGTTTCCAGAGGCGACCTGTGGCACACACATGTGGATGTGTACTGGAGCTGTCAATAAATTATGACAGCTATCCTGATTTTAGTTCTGAGATGAACAGAGTGTTGGAATCCAATGTGTGGGTCATGGACATTATCTAATACTTTAATTCACAAACACTGGATCTGGACCCACAGATTTGTACAAGAGATTGTATTTGAGTTGTGCACTAAAACAGAACTGTTACAATGTGAATCACATGTTTCAAAACTGATTCCTGAGAAAGTTATTGGTGAAACACTAATTGAATTCAACTTGAGGTACAAAATTAGAGACTTGAATTTATTTGTGTGTGTTCTTATTACACGGCAATATGTTTTGAAAACACTTGATTAATGCACTTCTGCAGAGGTGTCAAAGTGGCAGCCTGGAGGCCTTTTTATAAAAATTCCTATTGCCTCATTCAGCATCTGCGCATACCAAGTTAAAAATCAAAGTATCTTTACACATTTATAAATTTTTTCTATAATTTCATTAGCCATACTCAATCCAAAAAAAGAAGGAAAAACTTAATTTAAATCTGACAGTTTAGTTATCTAATGTTATAAAGTGAGATTATAGTGGCTCCTCAGAAGTTACAGTTTGAGACCCCTGCAGTAATATAGTTAATATATCTAACATGTTCTATTATAATGCACAAGTTTTAATGTTTACAAGTTCAGTTTTATATTATATGCCAGTAATTCAATAGTTATTTTTTGTGCACCTCTATTCAGCCATCTGGGTTATGGTGACTATGTTGCTAAAATGAGTGGCCATAAAGCATAATTGATATATTTTTATTTTGGACTTAAGTGAAATCAACAAGTGCTCAGCTGGGGGTTGTTTCTTGATGTATCAGGAGGGATAAAAGTCTTGTTTTTCCCTTCTTTCATTGCACTGCATGACTGATTTTTCTTATTAACTTTTTTCCCCAATATTTTTTCAGCTTTAAACCTTAATGTTTTTGGTTCATAGAATTTTAGGCCACTATGTTCTTATTTCAGAAAGTTTAGGACATCTTTGTAAAATCTTGCCATTTTACCTGTTCTTATCTTAAATTCTTTGATATTTTACAAGTTTTGCACATTTTTGATTTGTGTAGTCACTTTTTTTTTTTAACTTACTGCTCTGGATTAAATGTTAATTGCTAAGTGTCCCTGTTTTTGAGATTTGTGTATTATAATAAAGTATTCAAGGAGACTACAATGACAGAGCTCAGTTCATTTTTATATATATTTTTGGACAGACAATCATCACCTTGCTTAGTTAAGCTCATCTATAAGCTAGATTTTCTATATAAAAAAATCTAGACAACCAAATTAGTAATTTAACATTATCAGAAAAAAATAAAATTAAGAGACATCAAAAATGAGATACAAGTGAACAAGGATTAAAAAAATATCTTCAGAAAGCTAAAATCATAAATCCACCATGAGACATATCACTTTACCTTAATGATCTCCAAATACCAGGTTTGACAGGCAGCATGTGTAAGATTTAAGCCTTTGTACATGAAAAAACTGGGATGTTCTCTTTGTGCAGACAACAATTACTGTAGAAATAACAACAAAAAAAAAGACTAGATTAAGATTAAGATAGTGTTTATTTGTCACATGCACATTTATAAACACTACAATGCACAGTTAAATTTATTTTGTACCTGCAACCATATATACACACACATATAAATAATAACAAAAAAAAAAAAAAAAAAAAGTAATTCACACTATACACTATACTCTATATACTATACAGTGTGAATTACTTTTTTTTTTTTAATTTTTATTCTTCTAAGCCAGAGGACTAACTGTTCCTAAGGAAGCACAAAGGTTAAAGGACATGTGCTTTCAACAGCTCTGTCAAATGCATAAATAGGTATAACCTTTAAGGCAATGTCTCCAACTGAGCAAGCATGAGCTGCCTTAGTTGTACATACAGATCCACTGTATCAAACATCATTTGTGAAGCCCAGAGCATGTTCAGCCATCAGTTCTACACAGAGATGAAAGACATCCTCATCACATGGAAAGTCTTTGAACACACATTCTTCAAGGCAGGCTTCAACTTTCTCCATATTGACATGCTGGAGACAGTCTCTCGCTCCATAGATGTCTGGGAGGGCATACATAAAAGACGGTCGACCATGAGGACTGCGGGAGTTGTGGACTGGGCGTATTCTGTGGTCGTTCCAAGCCAAAGCAACTTCGTTTAATTCCTCCTTGATGACAAAAATACACACAAGTAACATTTTTAATTTAAACATGTACAAAAAACAACTAACTTCTGCATAAATTATGTTAGATTACGTGACACCATTATTGTACCTTTGTAATGCAAACTTTGTTCTAATTTCACTATTTTTAAGATTAAGATTAAGATAGTGTTTATTTGTCACATGCACAGTTATACACAGTACAATGCACAACATGTTAATGTATATACATAGGCACAGTTGTGGCTTAGATCATGATGTATGCATTTTAATTTATTTTTAGCTAAAACTGTATATGTATAATATGGGGATTTGAATTCTTATTTATTTATTAGTTTTGGCCCACTATAAATGATCAATTTCAGAGACACATATAAACCCACATAATGAATTTGTAATATGTGTACCTTGATATTCATTTTAATATATTTATCTGAAAAAAAGAGATCAGATTTAAAACTATAATTTTCATGTGTACTTTAATGTATACAGTATTTCAGCAATATGCCAAAGGCCATGTATGCTGCTAAAACAGTCAGTTACAACAGATATCAGTAGGTAAACTCACCTGTATAATGTGAAGAAAGCAGAACTGGACCAATGATTTGTCCAAGAACGAGTCTGAGAAGTGTCCATCCTCTCTTAGTTTGTCAAACAGGTCGATCCAGTACTGGACACACTGACTTCGTAAGATTAGCCACCATCTTTCAACACGCTGATTTCCTGTACTTGCTCCAAAAGTGACATGATCAGTTTCTGAATCACTGTCTGAAAAATGTAAAAACCTTTGCATCTGGGCCACATGGACGTTTTCTGTTCCTAAATCTAATCTCACTCGATCAGGGCATCCACCATGTTGAATCACGGCATCCATGTAGTAACCAGCAATCACTCTGGGGTCATTATTTGTCTTGTAAGCTTCAAGCCATATAACGCTCCTTGAGAAGCCGTCAATACATCCACTTATTGCAATTCCAAATGGCTTAAGCTTATCGTATCCGTCGATGTGCCACACATAGTTGGGGCCTCTGCTATGATACACTCGCCTCCGCAGTCGTCTACGGGACCTTAAATCCACACCTTCACCGTCGAGTAAACGGAGCAGAAGACGAACTGTTTCTCTGTCAGTCACAATTCCATTCATCCAACACTTCTGGTGCATCCAGCGATATCCATGTGACTGACCTGAGTTTTCCAGTTGCGCTTGTATAAAAGCCGCCACCTCTTCCACCTCAGTTTTGTTCTTTCTGCGCCAAAGTCTGTTCTTGTGTAAGATCCTTTCGAGGGTGCGTTTGCTGATAATGATGCCATGTGATTCAGCTAATAACGCAAGGATTTCATCGTTTGTAAATCCTCGCTGAAAGTACTTAGCAATTTGCTCATTCATGATCGGATCTGTACTGGTAGCTTAGCTGTAGCATTGATAACTGGTGTCTTCCGGGTTTTATTTCCGTAACAAGGAAATGACGTACCATCACCACGCATCTTGATTGGCTTTGCTAACTCGAAATTTCGAGTTATTAACTCAAAATTTCGAGTTATTAACTCGAAATTTTGAGTTATTTTCTTGAAATTTCGAGTTATTAACTCAAAATTTCGAGTTATTAACTCGAAATTTTGAGTTATTTTCTTGAAATTTCGAGTTATTAACTCAAAATTTTGAGTTAATAACTCAAAATTTTGAGTTATGGATGGCGATTTTTTTTTTTTTAGTGGCGGAAACGAGCTTCCATACAAATGCGGGCAGACAAACTGTCAAAGTTAAAAAGTGGACTGTTAGCTCAGCAGAATACATTTGTACGCCAAGCTCAGCTGAACCAGTCATCCGTTCGGGCCAGCTTTCGGGTTGCTCAAATGATAGCAAGCAGCGGTAAACCTTTCACGGATGGAGAGTTTGTTAAGAAATGTTTGAATGCTGTCGCGGAGGAGGTGTGTCCCGAGAAGAAAGATGTCTTCAATGCAGTGAGTCTGTCAGCGAGTACAATCACCAGACGCATCGAAGAAATCGGGGGTAATGTGTATGCACAGCTGCAGCAGAAGACAAAAGAATTTGACTTTTTTTCATTAGCATTGGATGAGAGCACAGATGTGCAGGACACAGCGCAGCTGGTAATTTTCATTCGTGGAGTTAACGCAAACTTTGAGATGTGCGAGGAGCTGGCAGCCCTCCAAAGTCTCAAAGGGACTACAACGGGGGAGGATATTTTCGGCAAAGTATGCCAAACCATGGAGGAGTTGGACCTGGACTGGTCAAAGCTTGCCAGCATCACGACTGACGGGGCTCCTAGTATGGTGGGCGCGTCTCGGGGTCTAACAGGACGCGTCAAGCGGGAGATGGAAGAGCGGGGTCTCACCGCCCCGCTACAAGTCCACTGCTTAATTCACCAGCAAGCACTGTGCTGCAAAGTGTTGAAGTGGGATTCTGTCATGAAGGTTGTGGTGTCATGCATAAACTTCATCAGAGCAAAGGGACTTAAACACAGGGAGTTCCAACAATTCCTGTCTGAGCTGGAGTCTGCGCACAGCGACATGCTGTATTACACAGAGGTCCGATGGTTGAGCCGGGGCAGAGTTTTGAGGCGTTTTTACGAGCTGCTACCCGAAATTAACGCATTTCTTCATTCAAAAGACAAAACGGTCCCAGAGCTGATGGACCCAGAGTGGAAATGGCACCTGGCATTTTTAACAGATGTGACAGAAATGCTGAACAGCCTTAACTTGCAGCTACAAGGCCAGGGGAAACTCATTTGCGACATGTATTCCCACATAAAAGCATTTGAGGTGAAACTAGCGCTGCTTTTGGAACAAGTGAAAAAGCACAACTTCATCCATCTCCCTGCTACCCAAAACCTCTCTGCAGAGAACCCAGCGGTCCCGTTCCCAACTGAAAAGTGTGTGGAAGCACTGGAAATGCTGAAGGCGGAGTTCGGTGTGCGATTCCGTGAACTACATGTTAATGCAAAAGAAATCCGTCTTTTCCAGAACCCCTTTGTTGCCGACATCGATGAAGCCCAGCCTTCTTATCAGTTTGAGTTGGCCGAGTTACAGAACTGTGATGTTCTGAAAGACGCGTTCAAGCCCAACAGTCTTATTGACTTCTATGCCGCCCTCCCAAATGACACGTACCCTAACATAAAAAAACACGCAATGAAGATGTCCACACTTTTTGGCAGCACGTATATCTGTGAGCAAACCTTTTCACACATGACACTCCTGAAAACTCCGATGAGATCAAGATTGACAGATGAACATCTGCATCAGTGTTTGAGACTAGCTGTGACTAGAATGGAACCTGACATTCAACTTCTCACCAGCCAGATTGCAGGCCCACAGTTCACACTGATGAACATACATAGGTAAGCTCACTTTTCGGACTTGAATGAGTCATTCTGAGTATAAACAAATATGATCATAATAAAATCTACTGGGATAAAATCCATCCCCACAACCATACTGGTAGTAAAATGTAATGTGCTGTGTAGGTGCTGTATCACTGAGTTTGGTTTCTCAGCCTGCTTGCTTTGTGGTTTTCACAGGGAAGTTGATGAGAGAGAAAGCTGCAAACAGCGGTATCTACAAGCCTTCTGAAACCTTCCTTATAAGGAAGGAACACAAGAACTTTGAAAGACTGCTCATATGAGTCATTTAAGAAAGAGATTCTGCTCTGACAACTTTACCTGTTAAGATGTGCACGGCACAACATAAAATTAATGTTCCACAGACTTTTTATTTCTGTGAAGAACCCAGAGAGGGTTATTTGGTTATTATTTCATAAATAGTGTTATTTATTTTGTAAATAGTGTTATTTAGTTTGTTAATAGTGTTATTATTTATTTCCTGACTTTTTTTTTCTGTGAAGATCCCGGAAAGGGTTATTAATGTTTGGTTATGTGTCGTTTTCTGAAAACAATAAATGTTTATGTTGAGGTACCCCTGCAATTGTCACACTTTTTCTATTTCAAACTGACCCGGCCCCCCATCAGAGAAGGGAAAAGTTATTTGGCCCTTGCAGGAAAAAGTTTGGGGACCCCTGCTTTAAATGAACTGCTCAAGTCTGTCACTTCTATTTGGAGCCAAAAGGAAAAAGTGTTGTTTGGAAAGACAACATTTCTGAAAGCACTCAAACTTCTTGGTTGGACTTCAGAGCTGAGGCCACAACTTCACAGTTAGTCTCTGAGAGTTGACAACCAGTCAGTCTGTGATTAGAGAAAATATGAAGTGTGTTATTGTAAAAGCAGAAATGTGCATTATAAACACAGACTGAATGTATATGAAGACAAAACAGAGTGAGGTCATAATGTGATGAACATCTGCTCTGCACATCTGTGCTTCAGCTCCTCTCAGCTTACTGTGTTTGACACAATGATTGTCTGCAGCTCTCTCAGACCTGCACACTTTTAATGAGAAGCTTTGTTTGGCTGCAGATCTGCAGATGAAGGAGGAAAATGGCCTCACATTTAGGCTCCATAATGTCCACAGTCTGTCAGTCACAGCTGATCCAGAGTCAGCACCAACATTTGGACTGTTTCCTGCTTTGAGTCTGACTCCAGGTCAGCTCAGTGAAGAGTTCCAGCTGGGAAAGATGATCTCTCTTTGCTACCTGCTGCTGTCAGGTACGCCTGTTCACGCCCACATGCAGGAAAAAGCTGCTGAGCAGGAATCAAACTCATCACTGGACAACAATGATGAAGGACTCAGAGCTGCTGAGAGAAGATCTGATTTCAGGGGAACAAACAGAAACAAGCATCATGACCCTGTTTGACCTTTAGGTCAAAACCAATGGTTCAGAGCAGCAGCAGGACATCCACAGCATCCATATTCCAAAGCTTCCAACAGGACACGCTCTCTATCCCAACTCAGGGATTTGCCATGTTGTCCATGTGCAGAAATCAGAGTCACATTTCTGTGAACTTTAAATATGATTCAAGTGGAAAATTCCATGTGAGCTGGACCTCCAACTGCCCAGCAGGTGGAGAGTTTAATGGAGGAACCAAAGCTGCTGCTCTGAAGGAAAGAGCTGCTCTGGATTGATAACAGGAGGAAACGAGAGCGTCATTAAAAAGTGAACGCAGCTCAATGATGGTTTGATCCGGACTAACGAGCTTCCAGAGCTGCTGGAAGCTCAAATGTTCCAATGAAATGAGGTTTGATTTGCAGCCCTAGCTGAGGCAGGTTCAGACTGTCTGAGTGCTAAATATTTGTTGGTGCTCTGAACATTCAGGTAACAGCATTAAAGCCCAAACTGGGAGCTGCAGCTCATTCCTGTCATACTGCTTCCACAGGAGAGGGTCTGAGAGCTACTTTAGGAACTCAGGAAGCACAAGTCAGCCTGCAGGCTGAGAGAGAAGAGCTCTGTGAGGAGGAAAAGGTGCTCTGAGCTCTGGAACGTAACACCACACCTGATCATTCAGGTAACAGCATTAAACGCCAAACTGCAAGCTCAGTGGGACTCACTGAGCTGTCTGCTTAAAGAGTGGAAGATGGTGGAGCAGCTACTAAACACCTTTCCAGCCTCACATCTGTAACACACCTGAACTGCTGCCACACAAACACTGGAATCTAAAGTCAGCAGTGAGCATATGAGGAACCATCGAGGTCCACAGAAACAGAACTGTGCCGGTCCCAGTTACACCATCACAGACTTGATGCTCACCACTTCCTCTCAGTGCCAAACCTCACATTTCCACACAGATCCCTGGTTGTTTTAATATGAAGGGAAGCCCTCACTCAGCAGGATGTGGCACTTTATCCAAGGATGCAGCAACATCTTTAGGATGCTCAGAGACTTTCTCCTGCCTGTCTAATCTAATGCTAATCCTGAGGAAGGCTGGCTACAGCAGGGCAAAGGTCACACACACACAGACACACACACACACAAAATGACTTTAATAAAATGATGTTTTCAGTGAGAAACTCAAACTAATGAGGGTCATTTATTCCTGTGAATCTGTGAAGAACTGAAGTACTAATCTACTCTGATTAATGATCTTAATGAGCACATCTGGACTCACTCAGCCTTTCTGCAGTTCCTCACAGCTGGAATCAGTCTCTGTCGTCCCTGATCTGATGTGTTGTACTTGTTCAGGTCCAACTCATCCAGAACCTCCTCTGACAGCTGCAGTATGAAGGCCAGAGCTGAGCACTGGATCTCAGAGAGTTTCTTCTCTGATCTGTTCTCTGACTTCAGGAACTCCTGGATCTCCTGATGTACTGAGAGGTCGTTCATCTCCATCAGACAGTGGAAGATGTTGATGCTTCTGTCAGGAGAGATTTCATCACTGTTCATCTCGTTGAGGCTGTTGATGACTCTCTGGGTGGTTCCTGGACTGTTCTCTGTCTGACCCAGCAGACCTCCTATTAGTCTCTGGTTGGACTCCAGAGAGAGGCCATGAAGGAAGCGAACAAACAGGTCCAGGTGGCCATTTTCACTCTCAAGGGATTTCTCCATGACTCTCTGAAGGAAAACATCCAGAGATGAGATGTTCCCATAATCATTAAAATGATAATGATCATCATTCATCAGGAACTTCTCCAGCTCCTCCGTCTCCCTGTTGGTGAAACAGTGGAACATGTAGACTGCAGCCAGAAACTCCTGAATGCTCAGATGAACAAAGCAGTAGACTGGTTTCTGGAAGATCACACACTCTCTCTTGAAGATCTCTGTACAAACTCCTGAGTACACCGAGGCCTCTGTCACATCCAGACCACACTGCTCCAGGTCTTCTTGGTAGAACATGATGTCTCCTTTCTCCAGATGTTCAAACGCCAGCCTCCCCAGCTTCAGAAGAACTTCCCTGTCAGCCTCCGTCAGCTCCCGTGGACTCGTCTCATGTCCCTCATGGTACTTGTTCTTCTTCCTCTTTGTCTGAACCAGCAGGAAGTGTGAGTACATGTCAGTCAGGGTCTTGGGCAGCTCTCCTCTCTGCTCTGTGGTCAGCATGTGCTCCAGAACTGTAGCAGTGATCCAGCAGAAGACTGGGATGCTGCACATGATGTGGAGGCTCCTGGATGTCTTCATGTGGGAGATGATTCTGCTGGACAGCTCTTCATCACTGAATCTCCTCCTGAAGTACTCCTCCTTCTGGGCGTCAGTGAAGCCTCGTACTTCTGTCAGCCTGTCCACAAATCTAGGAGGGATCTGATTGGCTGCTGCAGGTCGGGAAGTTATCCAGCCGAGAGCCGAGGGAAGCAGCTTCCCCTCGATGAGGTTTGTCAGCAGCTCTCTGACTGATGACTTCTGTGTGACATCAGACACGAGCTTCCTGTTGGTGAAATCCAATGAAAGTCTGCTTTCATCCAGGCCGTCAAAGATGAACAGAAGCTTCCAGACAGCGAGCTTCTCTGCTGGGACCTTCTGTAACGTTGGATGGAAAACATGGAGCAGCTCCAGAAGACTGTACTGCTGATCTCTGATCAGGTTCAGCTCCCTGAATGAAAGCAGCATCACCACACTGACATGTTGGTTCTCCAAGCCCTCTGCCCAGTCCAGACTGAACTTCTGCACCGAGAAGGTTTTTCCAACACCAGCGACGCCGTTGGTCAGAACCACTCTGATGGGTCTCTGTTGGTCAGGGAAGGCTTTAAAGATGTCGTGGCACCTGATTGGTCTGTCATGGACGGTCTTCTTGGAAGCTGTCTCCAGCTGCCTCACCTCATGTTGGGTATGAACCTCTTCACTCTGTCCCTCTGTGATGTAGAGCTCAGTGTAGATCCTGTTCAGGAGGGTTCCACTTCCTGTTTCATCACTTCCTTCAGTCACACGTTCACATCTCACCCTCAGACTGATCTTATGTTCCTCTAAAACCTCCTGCAGACCAGCATCTGCTGAAAGACAGAAAAACACTGAGACTAAAGAGAAAGAAAACTCTGAAATGTGTCAACAACACAACAAGAAGTCCAGTTTTCAGAAATGAGTCCATCAGCAGACAGATGTTCAGTCTTACTTTGTCCACAGCTGCTCTGACTGGCTGTCTGCAGTCCAGCTCTGGTTCTGGATCTTTTTCCACACTGGGGACAGGAGGAGTCTCCTGATGAAGCAGACTGGTCCCAGTATGAGGAGATGCACTGTCTGCAGAACCAGTGTCCACAGCTGGTAGAGACCGGATCCTTCAGGACGTCCTGACAGGAAGCACAGCAGGACGGCCGCTCCTCCACACAGACCCCGCTCTTCTTCCTCTCTCTGTGAACACATTTCTTTATGACTAAAATCATTTGCTGACTGTTGCTGACAAAGATCCAGATGTGAGGACACTGTGCAGAAGCTCTGATGGTCACAGAGAACAGGAAAAGTGGAGCTACTTCCTGTTTGAATCCAGCATTCAGGCTGGAACCAAAGTGATGTTTCCTTTGATCTCAGCAGCACTAATGAACTGCTTTTCCTGTCTGATTAATCACTGAGTGATCTGCCTGCAGTTTGCTATCAATACAAACTCAGCACTTCCTGCAGAGCCTTCACAGTAAAAGCCTTCCATCACAGAGAGCTGATTCTGTCCTTCACTGTGTTACAGTTACTGTGTGCAGCTCAGTTTGGGTTAGTTCACTTTGAACTGAGCTTAGAAGGACTCTGTGGGAGAGCAGCAGACTCACACACACAGCTTTCAGCTTTCATTGGGAAGCTTTCAGTCATCAGGAAGGTGACCTTTGACCTCTGAGTCTAATATTCTGCATTAACTCTTCTTAAAATATTTTTAGTATTTAAAGTTGATGAAAAAGAACTCCTTTAAATATTCTCTAAATTATACACATCCTTCAACACACTTTGACTGATTAATATATATTAAAGTTTTAAAGCAGTTAATCAGTTATATATATATATATATATATATATATATATATTTTTTCATTCATTCGTTCATTCATTCATTCCACGGTGCAAATTGCGATTAAAATGCGTTAAAATTTTTAATCTGTTATTTTCCCCATAATTAATTAATCAAAATTAACGCGTTAAAGTCCCACCCCTAATATATATATATATATATATATATATTTTTTTTTTTTTTTTTAAATCATATATATATATATATATATATATATATATATATATATATATATATATATATAACCCTCTGTTGCTAGGAGAGAAGGATTTTCATCAATACTTGAAAACTCAAATCTGCCTTTATTTTGAAACCAATGATCATTTGGAAATTGCACCTGCTGCACTATGGGAGGCTTTTAACCCTCGCACAACATATGCACACCCCTTCTAACGCACAACATGGGTCAAAAATGACCTGCATTCATTTTCCAGGTTATTTCATGCTGACTGAGTTTTTCTTTGCTCTGTCTGTTGAAATCAGTTTATTTTATGATTGAATATTCAAGTATTCTTTAAATATCTTGTTTTTAATGACCACAGATCATTAACTAATTATTTTTATTTCCTACTTTATGAACAAAAATACTTTTTATATTACTACACATGGGTCATTCAAGTGTGATTTAAAATTAAATGTCTTAATAATATAATAAAAATTCATTTCAAGTAATGACTTTAGCAGTGAATGGAGCCAAACAGTTATTTATTTAATATTTGCAGCACGTTTGTCATTTTATCACACAGACACATAAATCCTGATAACAGATAACAGCTGTTGAACTGAACTTTATCTGTGGTTTAACAGCTGTAAACTGGTGACATGTGGCCAAACAAAATAAAACACAATTGAACACATCACTAGAACACAAGCTGCCATCTCAATTTTTGCATGCCTCACAAATGATCACTAAGTGTTTGTGCTCCTTGCACACAGGCCTGGGGCCCTGGGAACAGCAGCTGCTGGCTTTTCTGTCTTTGAAACTGGGCAGATGGAGCACCTCTTCCTCTTCCTTTGGCCCTCCTGATGTCCTCTTTTAGCTGGGTGGTGGCTGTTTGGTTTTTTAACCCACACCTTCCCATTGCCTCAGTAATATGCTTCTGGAGTTTGGGAGTGCCCTCCATGCTCCTCTTCATATGTGGCATGACGAGCTCTTTGTGCAGCTCCTTGATAAATAGCCAGCATGCATTACTCGCACCACCCATATAATCAGCGTGCTGTGAAGTTGGTGTAGGTGTAGCAGCTCTGAATCGGTCGCTAATGAGACGAGGACACTTGCTCTGGTCACCACAGCTTTTATTTGAATCCCCCCTTTAAAGTGGGGAATGAGGGGCATTAGTTTGGTGTACACAGCCAGGCTACACTCTCATCACAAGCTGCTTGTCTCCTCTTGAGCGAGAAACGCAGCAGCCAACAGTGTACATAGAAAACCAAAACATGGGTAGTCCAATAAAAATATATACACTCAAAGAGAATTGACAACATAAAATTACTGAGTGACCAAATATGTTACAAAAATAAAATGAATAAAACAGATAATCAAAACGCACCTTTAAAATGGGGAACAAGGGGCATTAGTTTGGTGTACACAGCCAGGCTACACTCTCTGTAAGACGTGGATGAAAGAAACACAGATGATTTAAAATCTATTATTTCACAGGCTGGAAACAGATACAACCCTATTAACATCATCTTTATAATGCTTATTGCAGTAATTACATATTTTCAAAGTCTATTAACACAGTCTTTTCAGCTGCTAGCTTAGTTTACCAGCAGTGAGTGGAGGAACACATCTTACCATCACAAGCTGCTTGTCTCCTCTGAGCGAGAGACAGGGCAGCTGTGACACATGTAGCTGGGGTGTGTCACGCCATTTAATGTCCCCAAGCAACAGGTGGCGATAAGGAACCACAATAAGGAACCATAGTAAAAAGCCAAGACAACATTAACGGCTTGATACAAAGAAATATATTTACTTAAAAAAAACATATATATATATATAAACATGAACTGACTTTCACTGTGGAGTTTTGAGAACGTTCATCTAAATTAACTTGCTACATGCTTCCCCCTGAACTTCTGAAAACTGTACCAATGCACATCAAAATTGGACCTAGAGAAACATTATAACCACTAACCACAAACAATGACCTTCAATTGATTGCAACATCACTGTTTTCCTCTACAAAAGGAAAAGCAACACTGTAAAGTTGGCCAGACTCGACAATGTTTGCTTGCAACAAGATAGTGCCGTAAACACAACCTCACACAGGTAAGTCAGTGGCTGTTTCCCTCCAATAACCTCGTGCCGATTGGCAACATACAGAATTTACAGTGAGTCGTCAAAACTCAAACAGTCACAGGGACTAAAATCTCTTATCTACAAAAGTAAACTCCTGGTGAGATCAGTTACCATACAGCGTAGCTGCCTATTCTTTTGTGTCATGTTATGTATCAGTCTGTTGACTGGTCTCACTATCCTCCCTGCCCTAGTCCTGACAACACTTGCTGCATGAGGTGGCAGCTTATCAGGCCCCGTGGCTGCTGCCACATCATCAATAATGGGCTGGTCATGAAAACGACTGAGACTTGGGGTTTGGCCTTTGACAGTGTCTCTGTCGTTCTTCACGAGACTCCCAACACTGCCTATTCCTACTCTGTGACCCTCTTCACAGCCCTCAACCTCATTAGAAGCTTCAAGGTCAGAATCAGAATGGGATTCAATGGCTGGGTCACAGGTCACCTGACAGGACGGTGGATGGGAAATGGGTTCTCCTGAAGACACTGTACTAGCTACCCACTCAGCTGTACGATCCACCCCATCATGTTCTGGATCTGCAACAGAAAGGTCCTGCTCAACACCGGGTACACTACTCGGATCAGGGCTGGTATCAAAAGAGGACACAGACCCTTGTTCTCGATCCAACTCGAGCGGCAGGAAGTTCGCTGGCAGGAGCAGGTTTCGGTGGACGACTCTCTCCTGTCCATTGGTCGTGTTTCTGATGCGGTAAGTATGACATTTAGGGTCTTTGGATACAACCATGTAGATGGTGGAGCACCATTTATCTGCAAGTTTCCTGCGTCCACGTTCGCCCTTATTTGCCAAGAGAACCTGGTCGCCTTCATCAATATCCGTGCCTTTGGTCTTCAAATTGTACAAGCGGGCCTGACGCTGTTGGCTGGCGTTGGCATTGGCCTGAGCAGCAGCAAGGACCTCCTTGAGGTTATCCCTCACCTTTCTGACATAATCATTGTAGTCAGTGATTTCATTATCTCTCTCTACATTGTGAAACAAGACATCTACCGGAAGCCTAGGAATTCTACCGAACATCAGGTAGAAGGGTGCATAGCCGGTTGATTCATGGACCGTGCAGTTGTAAGCAAAGGTCAGTGTCTGTAGCATTTGGGCCCACTTACTCTTATCACGGGGTGGTAAGGCTCTGATCATGTTTCCTAAGGTTCTGTTAAACCTTTCAGTTTGGCCGTTGCCCATGGGGTGGTAGGGCGTAGTCCTTGACTTTTTTACACCTGACACTTGCAGTAATTGTTGAAGCAACTCACTCTCAAAGTTTGCGCCTTGGTCTGCATGAATTCTTTGTGGGAAGCCATAGACACAAAAATACCTGTCCCACAACTGGCGGGCTACTTGTTTAGCTGATTGATCTGGGCACTGGAAAGCATGGGCCATTTTGGTGAAATGATCAGTCACTACTAGTACATCTATGCTTCGACCCTTAGAGTCTTCTGCGGACCAGAAGTCAAGACACACTAGCTCCAGGGGACTTGTGGTCTTAATACTCTCAAGGGGAGCCCTACCCTCTGGCTCGGGGGTTTTACTCACAACACAGCGTTTGCAGCATTTGACATATTCACGGACACTGTGCTCCATATTGAGCCAGAAAAATCGCTGTCGTGCGAGATGTAGTGTCCGGCTCTGACCTTGATGCCCAGCATCATCATGTACTCCACGGAGTACTTGACCAACAAGGGACAGGGGTGTTACATACTGGTATCGTTTCTTGCCAGTGG
Organism: Archocentrus centrarchus; assembly: GCF_007364275.1. NCBI lineage: Eukaryota > Metazoa > Chordata > Actinopteri > Cichliformes > Cichlidae > Archocentrus > Archocentrus centrarchus. Next base: position 1,125,126 of record NW_022060267.1, on the reverse strand, counting down.
TAAGGTCTCTATACACCCTGTACAGGATGCCATCGAGCATTTTCAATTTCTCCCACTGCTTCAGGAGTTTCAAGACTCTTGGGGGCAAGTTGGATTTCTCCCTCCTTGATGGTCGCCTACCACGTGTGATAAATGGAATGGCTTGAGATATTGTGGCGTCATTTTGCTGTGCCTCCTGAAGCTCTTGGATGGAAAACGCAGGTAGGGTGACTTGGCCAGCCTGTACCAGCCCCTCCAGGTCATGAGCCAACCATGCCATTACTCTCTGTTCGGAGCTATACTCCCACTCGAGATGTCCTGATAGAACTGCAGACACTTCCTCACCACTGAATGACTGGTGTTCTAAGCCCTGTGCGGCTTGGAGCTGTTCAACTGTCTGATGATTGGCACTGACTCTAAAGACTTCTTGGACTGTATCTTCCCTTAGTTGTTGTGATTCTTTTAGCAAGCTTTCATAGGGCTCTGTTACCAGCCTTTGGGAGACACGGCTCTTGATGAATGGCTGTCGGCTGAGGGCGTCAGCAACTACATTCTTACTGCCAGCTATGTATTTAATGTCAAAATTGTATGGGGACAACTTTGCCACCCACCTTTGCTCACATGCGTCGAGTTTGGGTTTCGTGAGGATGTAGGTCAGGGGATTGTTATCCGTCCATACAGTGAATGCGTGTCCCTTTAGCCAATGGCTGAACTTGTCACAAACTGACCATTTAAGTGCCAAAAACTCTAAACGATGGGCTGGATATTTGCTCTGAGCACGAGTGAGTGCCTTACTGGCAAAGGCGACTGGGCGTGCTTTGGTTTCACCTTCCTGGACCTGGGATAACACAGCACCGAGTCCATCTGTCGAGGCATCTGTTGAGAGGACAAACGGGCGACTGAAGTCTGGGTGCGCCAGGACAACAGACTCCAAAAGGGCAAGTTTCAGCTGTTTGAATGAGTCACGGTGCTCTTGTTTCCAGTCACTTGGATGTAATTTTTTGAATGCGGCAACGCCACGGATATTACCCTTTCTCCCCTTAGGGGCAGCTGTGAGTGCAAAGAGGGGTTTGGCTATTCTGGAGCAATCTTGGATGAACTGCTGATAGTACATGACCATGCCTAAGAATGACTTGATTTTCTTTTGAGAAGGAGTCATGGCATCCTCCATCATAAGATCTGTCTCAGTCATTGATGCAATGGCTTTGATCTTGTCAGGGTCAGTTGAAACTCCGCTACTGTCCACAACATGTCCTAGAAACTTTACGCTCCTCCTGAGTAGCTGACATTTTTTAGGGGATAATTTCAATCCATGGACTCTCAGCCTGCTGAAAACCATTTCTAGTCTTTTCAGAGCTTCAGCCTCATCAGGTGCATAGACCAGAACGTCATCCAAGTAGCAGAGGAGAGTTAAGAAGTTCTGGTCGCCGAATATGCTCATCATGAGTCGCATGAAACTGGCTGGGCTATTACACAGCCCCTGCGGAAGTCGATTGAACTCATAGAGTCCCATAGGTGTTGTAAAGGCTGTCAACCTCTTGTCCTCTTCTGCCACAGCAACATTGTAAAAGCCAGAAGTGAGATCCATTGCGCTGAATATGGCACTTTTTCCCAGAGCTGCGAGGCAATCTGCTTGGTGTGGCAGCGGATGAGCATCTTTGATTGTGCGAGCATTTAACCAGCGGTAATCCACGCAGATTCTCAAGTCTCCATTCTTTTTCCACACCAGAACTAGTGGTGACGCCCACTCACTATTTGACTTGCGGATGATCTAAAGTTCTTCCATTTCTGAAAGTACTTGTCTGAGTTTGTGGTACTGGCCTGGTGGAACGCGGCGGTATGGGAGTCTGAAGGGCCGCGTGTCAGACAGATGGATCCGATGAACAAAATCTTTCGCTGACCCGCAGTCGAGCTTCGTCCTTGAAAAGACATCCTCGTACTTTTGGATAAGCTGCAGAAGCTGGCCCTTCCAATAATGCGATACTTCGCAAGCATCAATGTCTAGACTTTCAAGTCCAAGCTTGGTTAAAGTGTCTTTGTGATTGGGCTCGAGAGGATTTTGAGACTGGTTGGCTGGTTTGCTGCACATCGTCTGGTTGGTTATTTCAACCGAGTCAATTACTCCTAACTCAGGGACCTCGTCCAGGTCCTCAACAGCAATGCAAGCTGACACTTCCGCAATTTTTGTGTTGCGCCGTAAGGTGACAGGTTTGTTGGAAGTGTTTAGCACTCTAACTGGGATCCACCTATCACCATTCATGTTTGCCACAGATCTGCAAACAATTACGTCCTTTTTGTGGGCAAGGACCTTTGCTGGCTCAACTAGGACAGCACTGCCTTCTGAAAGAGCTGAGGCTGCAGGCAACTTGCACCACACCAATTGCTCCTGTTCTGGCAAGAGGGTCACAGCCTGGGTCAACTTAGCCACCCCAATGACATCCGGGATGCTGTCACCCCTCCACCTGTTAATGTCGGACAACATATTGAGAAATTGCACTATCTCAGGTGCGTCAGTCGACTCAGGTTTACTCAGAACTTGCCAAAACTGTGTGGACTGTTTGAACTGTTTAAGGAGGTGTTTGATGACGTTAGTCCCTAGGATCATCTGGTCTCTTTGTCCAGGAACTACTAAAGCAGGGACCCTGAATGTGTGACCATAGACTTCCATTTTCAAGTCATAGATACACTTGGGCCTAACTTTGACTCCCCCACAGCCAACAAGTACAATGTCAGGACAAGTATCATGGGGCATAGGTACCGAGTGCATGTTGGTTAACATCTGCTCAGCTTCTTCACTGATTGTACATGCCATTGAGCCAGAATCAAGTAAAGCTAACGAGACCTGATCCTCCACTTGTGCATTAGTATAGAATAGGCTGTCAGCTTTATCAAGCCTAGCAATGTTCTGGAACAGTACAACAACATTAGGTGGAGAGGATTTAATGTATTCTGTGTATACAGACTGTGCATCATCATCGGCTTTGAGGGTTTCGTCTCTATCACTCACACGGCCCCCTCCCCCGTGTGAGTACATTAGTTTCCCTGACGCAGTGGAGTGCTGTCTGACTGAGTAGTGGGAGGCTTAGGACAGTCCTTTCGTTGGTGCCCAATCTCCAAACAGTCCAAACATCTTTTCTCTCTCATACAGTGTGTTCGTGTTGAGTGTGAACTATGTCCACAGACTCGGCACGGTGACTGACGACTGAATGATGAGGGTTGTGGTCTACTGGTAGCAAATGTAGGCTGGTTTGTACGCTCTAATGCACTCTCTCCAGTGCATTAGATTCAGCAGCTGCTGCCTCACCTGGCTTAGCAGGATTAGTTAGCTTGGCTGTGTTAACATTTGTGTACTCTGCGTCACACTGTTGGGGTTTGCTAACTGCTGCAGCAGTGGCAACACGGAGGGGATGTGCTTTGGTCATGTTGGCAGCTGACTTTTTAGCTTGGTGCTCCCTCTGGTGCTCATCAATAACTTCCTGCACATCAGCTAGTGACCATTTGCTGATGGGTTTACATTTAAAAACACAGCTAAGGTTGGGATCTGAACAGTTCCTAATGAACATCATGGCAATCTCTGAGTCCATATTGTCCATTTTACCACCTTGGCGCTTTAAATGTCTGTCAGCTACTTCAGCAGCTGTGTTTAGTCTGACCCAGTAGTCTACTGATGTTTCCCCAACTACTGGCTGTGTGGCATAGAAATCGGCCAATGGTAAGCAAGAGCTAGGTGTCTCACTAAAGTAGCGTCTCAAGATGCGGTAAATTGTCTCTGGGGTTACAGCAGTGTTGGCTGAAGAGCTACTCTTAAGTCCCACTCTGACAATATTTTTTGCTCTGCCAAGCAGATGACTCAGGATTTCCTCCACTTGATCAGTAATCGACAGCCCTCTTTTGTTCAAATACACGTCCATAACGTCAATCCACTCCTGAATGGAGTACTTGTCTGCTCCATCACCACGGTACATGGGTGGATCTTTGATGTCAGGTCTGACTATCAAACTCACCTTGGACAGGTCAGCAACTGTGTTTAATGTCTCAGCTGCAGTTGGGTTAGCAAGAGAGAGTTGTGCAGTGAGAAATGGTTGGGAGGCCAAAAGGCGGCCAGCTATGGACTCACCAATTTGGCTTCCTAATTCGCCAATAAGTTCCCGTAACTGCCCTGTGCTGTTCTCATGGGTATTTGCAGGTGTAGAGCAGGGTGGGTTGTGCTCAGGATTGTGATTAACATCATCTAACCCAAACAATTTTTCAGGGATAAGCCCTGGGGTGTCACTCACAAATGTAAATAAGCCCCTCCCTCTACCAGTAGGAGAAAACCCATTAAACGTTTTGTCTGCCATGGTTTTAGGAAATTAAATCAATCAAGAAATATATGAACAAAAAAAAACAGATCACAAATTGAAAGTTATATACACAGTCCTATGCTCATTAATGACAATTTGCAGCCAACTCAGAGGCTAACAGGATCCATTTGTCCACCAACTTGAACTCCGGGTGTCACAAGCACACAGCAGAACCTCGGCGATCGGCGGCGGCTGATCTGGATATCCGGGTCACGGCACCAGTTTTATGTAGCAGCTCTGAATCGGTCGCTAATGAGACGAGGACACTTGCTCTGGTCACCACAGCTTTTATTTGAATCCCCCCTTTAAAGTGGGGAATGAGGGGCATTAGTTTGGTGTACACAGCCAGGCTACACTCTCATCACAAGCTGCTTGTCTCCTCTGAGCGAGAAACGCAGCAGCCAACAGTGTACATAGAAAACCAAAACATGGGTAGTCCAATAAAAATATATACACTCAAAGAGAATTGACAACACAAAATTACTGAGTGACCAAATATGTTACAAAAATAAAATGAATAAAACAGATAATCAAAACGCACCTTTAAAATGGGGAACGAGGGGCATTAGTTTGGTGTACACAGCCAGGCTACACTCTCTGTAAGACGTGGATGAAAGAAACACAGATGATTTAAAATCTATTATTTCACAGGCTGGAAACAGATACAACCCTATTAACATCATCTTTATAATGCTTATTGCAGTAATTACATATTTTCAAAGTCTATTAACACAGTCTTTTCAGCTGCTAGCTTAGTTTACCAGCAGTGAGTGGAGGAACACATCTTACCATCACAAGCTGCTTGTCTCCTCTGAGCGAGAGACAGGGCAGCTGTGACACATGTAGCTGGGGTGTGTCACGCCATTTAATGTCCCCAAGCAACAGGTGGCGATAAGGAACCACAATAAGGAACCATAGTAAAAAGCCAAGACAACATTAACGGCTTGATACAAAGAAATATATTTACTTAAAAAAACATATATATATATATATATATATATATATATATATATATATATATATATATATATATATATATATATATATATATATATATATATATAAACATGAACTGACTTTCACTGTGGAGTTTTGAGAACGTTCATCTAAATTAACTTGCTACATAGGCACTGAGTGAGCAACATCCAGCATATTGTACCAGAGAACCGTGGGCCACCTCCTGGTTCTCCACAGACATGTGTAGCTGCTAACCATGTGATCCATTGTGTTCACATTGTTTTATTGTAGTCCTGGATCACTTCTGGTTTCTTCTTCTGACTGCTGTTATCCGCTGCTTTGTCATCATGGTGCTCAGTAGGACAGCAGCCTTTCCTTCTTCTGCACAGAGCTCACCACGGTCACGCTGCCATGGGATCCAAATTCAGTCAATCGAACAATTGAAAATCAATACTTACATGTATTAGATGGGCAAAGCGTGCTGTGCTGAGCTGTGAAATATCTGACACAAGCACAATTCACAGTTCCCACCAAACGCTGTAGTAAATGCATGCAGGTCGTTTCTGACCCATGTGCGTGAACTTGATGTAGAATTAGAAAAGCTGTGCTTGTTCATAACTTAAAAAAGGAAAAATAAAAATGATGATTTGTGCTAAACAAAAACAAGATATTTACTGCATATTTGGAAAAGTAAATGATGAAATGAATTGATTTCAAAAGTATATCATAGAAACACTCAGCCATACATGAAGTAACCTGGAAAATGAATGCAGGTCGTTTTTGACCCATTTTGTGCATTAGAAGGGTAGTGATAACAAAAAGGGTTTTTATGCAAAAAGTAACAAAGTACAAAATAAATTAAGGATGGATGATGATCAAAAACAAGTTCATTGAGGAATACCTTGAACACTGAATGATGAAATTAATTTATTGCAAAGATATAGAAGATAAAAACTCAGCCAGGTCACTTTTGACCCATGTTTTGCATCAAAGGGTTAAAGCCTTTGTAAGAGGTGTTATCATTGCTTTTGAACCAGCTGGAAAAAGAGAAATAGAGCCAGACTCTCTGAATTAGATCAATGAAAGATTTGGATGAAGAGAACGCTCCAACACCATCTAGTATAAAAAATAATGTCTTTAAAATATGAATATAATAAGTTACTTTCAGCAAAAATCTCTAATGCTTTCCTGTATATCAAGCAGAAACACTTTGAGTTTGGTGATAAACCCATTAAAATATTGGCAACACAACTTAGAAAACAGAGACAAGATCGCACAATACGCAAAATCAAAAACTGATGTTTAACAAGTTTCCATTGATTGATGTCATCTTCACCTCAATCATCATTTCCAACACTCTCAATCATTTCTCTGATCATAATGCAATATTCATCATTGTCCAATACAGGAAGGCAGCAGGATGGATGGAAACACCTCCACCTGCTGCAGTTCTCCCACTCAACCACTAGATGTCCTTATTATCTAAATGGCTGCACACATATAGCAACCCCCCCACCCCAGTTCACCCACAGCAGTGCTCAGATCACGTGTCCTGTTATTATGTGAAACCAGTGTGCAGATTTTCACACTGTGACCTGATTGACTGCATTATATAAATGAAGCAGGTGAGACAGATGGTTGGTATCAATATTAATGTTCTGCTAATAGATGAAAAACTACTTTAAGGAAAACATTGAAACTTATAGATGGGCACATATTTTGTGAGCGCCGCGGAGTCACGTGACCGCGCAGCAACAAACCACAGCAGAGCAGGAAGAAGGGGGCGGAGCAAACTGCGGCTGCGTGGTCGGAGAGCAGAGAGAGCTGCTTTTTCCTGGAGGAAAAGAAGTGAACTTAGAGGAGAAACAAACTAAAGCATCGACCCAACATCACTACCAACTATTGATACTTGGATCGATCCGCGCACCCTGATCTCCTGGATCTGACCTGAGAACAGCGTTAATCTCTGTCTGTGGGCTCAGCTAAAGGTAAGCATCGAGCTAACTTTAGCAGCTTAATAGAAAACTGCTGAGGATGAACACATGAGAGGAAGTGAACTCCTAAAAAGTCTCCTTTGAATGAGTCGCTGCTATAAACTAATGCAGAGGAAGATGTTAACAAACACTGATGAAAGTAAACAGAGTTCATATCTGAAATCACTGAGGATAAAAACATATTGTGGTGCTTCATGTGCAGCTCTTGCTGATTTGGGACAAGAAGAATGTTTTAATCATGTTGTGGATTAAATGTTGGATTTTATTTTGTCTACAGAAGCCAGAAGTTTGTCCACTTGTGATCAATCAGATTGATTTTTCTTGTGTATTGTTGGGTTGACTTGAACATTTGAAGGTTTAAAGCTGCATTTCCCCCAAAAGAATAAACTATAATCATGAAGAGTGAAGAAGAATTTAAAAATGTCTTCCAGTGTCAAACACAGCTGCAGCAGTCAAAGCCAGGAAGGAAAGCTGGTAAAAAGTGTTGAAAGTGTGAGTTCAAAGGCCCATCATTAAAGCTCAGGTAGATCTGACTATGATTACAATTGTTCCTTCTATCAAATGAATGTTTAGCACAGAGTGAATTCAGATGTTCTCCTGTTTCTATATTTGCTTTCTACTGGGATCCACTGTGTGGTAGATGATGGAGACACTGAGTCTGGTCCAGCTGCTTTGTGGGGGTTCTGTCTCTGAAAGAGTATCTACATCTCTCTCAACTATGGAGAGAGGCGTCATGGGGGGTGGAGAGACTTGTGAGGTGGTGAGCAGGTCCCTGTTGTAGTATGAATGGTGGAGGTGGTGGGACTGGGGTGGGCGAGTAACAGGTCTGTCCCATTGTTGAAGCTACAGGAGAAGCTGTTCAGGCTGTTGGTGAGGTGTGAACTGCTGGTGCAGTGGGGGGGCTTTAGGCTTGTGGTTGGGTCACTGAGAACTTTCCAGACAGAAGCAGAGTCGCTGACTTTCTTTCAGTTCACCTGTTTAGCCTCTCACTGCTTTACTAAAGCTGAACTTTGAAACTGCCTCTGTCTCCACTCTGAAACACTTCCTCCTTTTCCAGCCTCACTGTTGAAGTGTCTAAATCCAAATCAGCCTTAAAGGGCTCATCCCCCCAAACAGTGCAGTGTGGTAGCTTCTAATAAAGATCTGTTCTCCTGCAGCTGATCATCAGGAGGAGGAGAGTCTGACGGAGCAGCAGAGGAACATTTTCAGCCTCTACAGAGGAAACAATGAGTTCAACACAACAGGTGAGAAAAATCTCAGTGTTACACTATTATTGAAACTGTGTGACTTCATCAGCTGCTGCTGGTTTGGTTTATTATGGTCCCAGTTAGCACTGAAGTTACAACCAGACCAAATAAAAAGGTCACATTTTAACAGGACACTGAAACAAAGACATTAATAATCAAGATTCAGATCAAACCCACAGTTTATCACACAATACATCATTTTCATTGAGCAGTATTTGATCTATAATGTCATTTTCATCACTGTTATAATTACACATTTCATATTTTCATAGCACTTTTCCACTCTCTCCTCATTAGATCTCATTGTTTTCCAACCAGTTTGATTCCAGTTCTTACTGGTTTGGAAATGCTGTCCCAGTAGCTGTTGATGTTGCTGTTGTGGTGATCCCCAGAGTCTCTCATCCCGTGGTTCAACCCACTCCAACTCCACTGTGTTGGACTGCAGCTGGTGGCAGTAGTCCTTGTTCTGCTCTGAAGATCTGCTTCAAGCTTCAGGGTCACTCTGAGCAGAAGCTGCAGAAGGTGGAGAGCTGCTTCATGTGCTGCTACACCAAACTCACAGAGGCTGCAGAGCAGAACAACAACTACATCACAAACTGCAGCTCAACACTGTGGAGTTTGTCTGTCAGTGTGATCAGAAACTCAGTGAGAGAGAGCTCATATTTGCTTTGTTATTTGTTAGAAAATATATGCATACAGTACTTGAAAAAGTGTGTGTTTGCTGTCCTTTTATGGCCTTCATGTGGCCTGCAGTAGTCCTGTGAGGAATCTTGGATTCATCTTTGACCAGGATGTGTCTGTTAGCTCACAGATAAAACAAGTTTCCAGGATGGCTTTCATCCATTTGCAGTGTTGTCCCATCCTTTGGCATTTTGACATGTTATGATTCTTTATAACCAGGATGTCCAATTAATGCTTTGAAATCATTTTACATAAATTTATGTTTCCTCTTCTTTTCCCTTGTACATGGCTGCATGTAATGTGCTACTTTCACCAGTAGGTGGAGGTAATAGACCTAGTAGATCTTTGGAGGCTCCAAAAAAACTCTAATATTTTTTTTTTAAACTCTTTATTTAGTAATTTTAATAAGGTACAACAGCAATAGGAATGGATAGAGTTTAACTAAGATTAAGAGAACACAAAAAGGAAACAGAAGCCAAAAACAAACAGCAAAAAACAACCCAAAAACAAAGGGGGGGGTGGGGGGGCTGTCAAGCTGTCACACCAAAATGCTTAATAGAAAATCTTCATGCTTCTTTTAGTTTGTAGGCTAACCATTTTGCCCAGCGTTTGTTGTACAAATGACCTCTTAACCACAGGGTGTGTGTCAACTTTTCCATATCATGAATCCCTTCCACAATTTCTTGCCACTGTTCTGTCCGAGGTGGTTCAGGCTATCGCCAAGACTTTGTGATGGCCTTTTTGCATGCCACAATCAAAGTTTTAAAAAGATAAAGGTCATCTTTAGGGATTGCCACATCAGATAAATGGCCCAACAGGAAAATCTTAGGGTCCAAAGGGATCCCATACCCCATAATATGCTTGATCCTTTGAGAGATATTACCCCAAAAAGGCTGTAATTTTATACAAGACCAAAATATGTGAGCATGATTGGCGTTCAAATGCCCACACTGCCTCCAACATTGTTGTTGTGTCCCCCTCTGTCTATTTATAATGTGAGGTGTAATGAAGAATCTAATTAGGAACTTCCACCCAAATTCCCTCCACCTTTTAGAACTAGTTGTAGTCTGCTGAGTCTTGCACATTGAAAGCCAATCATCCCCAGACACCTCAATATTCAGTTCCTTTTCCCATTTTGATTTAACATACAATTATTGCTTCCGTTTTGTCTCTGCAGCCCTCTATACAATTTCGACACAGATTTAACAGGATGATGTTTATAGGCATCTGTAAATACTCTTAAACAGTCAATACTTTCAGATGGAATGCATTGTCTAATTTCTGTGTTATAAAAGTGCCTGACTTGGAAATACCTGAACAGATCGCTGTTTTCCAACTTAAATTCACTTTTCAATTTCTCAAATGATTTAAAGTTGTTACCCTCTATGTACTGGCACAAAGCTGTCAGGCCCTGGTCTTTCCATTTAGAAAAAGTATGGTCTACTCCGGAAGGATAAAATTTGGGGTACAAAGAGGGCCAAATTAGAAGTTTAATAACATTAGTCAGTATATATTTATTCACAACCTCCTTCCAAATTAGCAATGTGTCTTCTACGATTGGATTTCCGGAACTGTTTAGAGTAATCCTTCCTCCTAGGGGTATCTGGGGTTGGCACTGCCCTTGATTCAGCTCAACTTGTTTCCACCGAGATTCAAATTCTGGCGAGCACCAACATACTGCATATCTCAGTTGGGAAGCATAATAATATTCTCTTAAGTTAGGGAGGGCAAAGCCACCATGTTCTTTATCAATTTGAAGTGTCTTAAATTTTATCCTTGGTCGAGCACCTGACCAGATGAACCGTGATATTAGTTTGTCCCAAGCATTGAACTGTGAGTCTGGAATCTTGATTGGGAGAGCCATAAAAAAATACAAAAACCTTGGCAACAAGTTCATCTTCACTGTCTCCATCCTTGCATAAAAGTCCAATGTAAACATTGTCCAACGCAATATATCTTTTTGTATCGAGTTAACCATCCTGTGGAAATTTAGGTTAAACAGATTATCCAGATCGTCGGAAATAGTTACTCCCAAGTATTTTAACTTTTTGGATTCCCACTTAAGGTTATATTCCTGTCTTATAGGATCAGTTGGGACATAATTGATGGTCAGGATCTGGGTTTTAGTGATATTCAAATGGTATCCGGACAGCGATCCAAACTCTCTTAAGGTTGACATAAGTTTAGGAAGTGTAGCGTCTGGATTCTGGAGGTAAGTGATGATGTCATCTGCAAAGAGGTCAATGACATGGTCAGAACCTCCCATATTGATGCCTTTAAGCTCCTTGTTTTGTCTGACAGCCTGAGCCAGAGGTTCTATGAATAAAACAAAGAGTGAGGGGCTCAGGCAACATCCCTGTCGGGTCCCTCTGAACAACTGAAATCTATTAGTAAGATGACCATTAATTTTTATTCTGGCTGTCGGGCTGCTGTAGAGGGATTGTATGCATCTGATGAATTTGTCCTTGAAGCCTAAATGCTCCAGTACTCTGTATAGGAAGGGCCAGCTGACCCGATCGAAAGCTTTCTCAGCATCAAGGCTGAGCAGTGCCACACTAAGCTTTTCCTTTTTGACCTGATCTATAACATGCAGCGTTCGCCTGATATTATCATGTGTTTGTCTGCCTTTTATGAATCCTGTTTGGTCCTCGTGGATTAAAACTGGGAGGAGATTCTCCAATTTCTTAGAGATTATGGAGGTAAACAACTTATAGTCCACATTGAGAATTGAGATTGGGCGGTATGATTCGCAGTATTCTATGTTTTTCCCTTCTTTAGGGAGGACCGAAATCACTGCTTCTCTCCAGGAGGGTGGTATCTCTGCTCTATCTAAAGTCCAATTCATCCAGTCAAGCAAAACAGGAGCGAGTTCTTCCTTAAAGATTTTATACCATTCACTAGGGTACCCGTCGCCACCTGGGCACTTATTCGATTTCAAATTACCAATTGCAACATCCAATTCTTTTTTTGTAATAGGGGTAGTTAGAGCTTCGGTTTGATTTGAGCCTAAGGATGGCAAATCCAATGATGCCAGGTACTGAGAAATGTCCTTTTCATCTGCTAATGTGGAGAAGGCATATAATGTTTTATAATAGTTTTCAAAAGTCTGACGGATTTGTTTGGTATCGTATGTAAGATTATTCGTTAGCGGGTCTCTAATTTTTGTTACTGAGTGCCTTAACTGCTGCTTCCGGAGACGTCTTGCCAATATTTTTGCAGCTCTCGGACCCGATTCGTAAAAGGTTTGTTTTGAAAATCTCATTTTTTTCTCTAATTCCTCCTGAAGGTCATCATTAATCCTCTTTTTAAGTACTTTAATTTGGTTGGCCAGGTCTTGATTGTTGCTGCATTGTTGCTGTTCTAGTTCCAGATTCCTAAGGGATTTTTCTAGGTCGTCATATTCTGCTCTTTTCTTCTTCTTTAGGTATGCCGTCCTTGAAATTAATTTCCTTCTCATTACTGCTTTAACTGCATCCCAAACCATTATTGGATTTACCTGTCCATCTTTGTTGTCTTTAATGCAGTCCACTATTTCCTTCTTGATTTCCTTTGTCGTGCTTTCCTTATTAAGTATGCCTAGGTTTAGTCGCCACAGTGTGACTCTGGGTTCAGCAAATATTTGAATAGATAAGTAGATAATGTTATGGTCCGATATATCGGACGTTCCAATTGAACACTCCGTCACTCTATTTCTATCCAAGATGTTCATCAGAAAAAAATCGATCCTAGAGTGAACTTGATGGGTCAAAGAATAGTGAGTAAAGTCCTTCACTTTAGGGTGGAGAGACCTCCAGACTTCAAACATCCCAGTCTCATTTATAAAAAAATTAAGGTCTTTTGATCTGCCAAATCTTTTTGTATCTCGGCTGGCCTGGGAACGCCTTGGGGTCCCTCCGGATGAGCTGGAGGAGGTGGCTGGGGAGAGGGAAGCTTGGGCTTCTCTGCTTAGGCTTCTGCCCCCGCGACCCGGCCCCGGATAAGCGGAAGAAAATGGATGGATGGATGGATGGATGGATTGATCTGCCAAATTTTTGTCTTTTAGAGCTTGTTGTATCCAAAGTATGATTCAAAATTGTGTTCAATCACCTGCACAGATGAGCACTCCCTCACTTATTGAAACTATTGTATTAAATAGCAGTTTAATGAATTTTCTGTCGCTCTCAGGTGGGACGTAAACATTGACAAACGTGACCACAGCACCATCAATTCTTCCCTTCACAATATTAAACCTACCCTCCTTATCCCCTTTTTGAGTAATCAGCTCAAAATGTAAAGCATTAGAGATAAGGGTAGCTACCCCTCTTTTCCTGCTGTTTCTACAGGAGCTATAAAATGTATTTAAGTAGCCAAACGATTTAAGTTTGTTATGCTCCTGCTTGGACATGTGTGTCTCCTGTAGAAAGACTATTTGTGCTCCATCTTTTTTCATTTTTGTTAAGACCCTTTTTCTTTTTACTGGGTTACTTAGGCCATTCACATTCAAAGAAGCAATTTTTAGATTATTTACCATTGTAATAGGTGAAACTAAATTTTGTTTCAGTGCCCCTAAACAACATAGAAAGAACAGTAACATTAACATGTATAAACCCAACAGAACTAGCTTCCAGGCCAGGAGAAGCTGCTTGCTTCTCATTTGAGACCCCGTTGGTAAGTCGAGGGTAGTGCCTCTCTGGGTGAGAGGGCCCTAAAAGGATGGCTGGGAGGAAAAAAAAGCCAACGTATTCAACTATCGAATGTAACAGACAAAAGGGAGCACAGAAAAAGAAAACTCTCTTCTCCCACCTAACAGATGTTTAAGATGTGGATCAGTGAATAAATGACATGATCTGGTATAAATGCCTGTTCTTATTTAGTTGGTTGTCTCTGGAATTCCTGCAGCCTGGCCTTCGCCCTGCGAGCCGCAGAGCCGGAGGGTCCGCGAGCCTGTACCGGGCGCCAGCCCAGAAGATCCTGAAGCCGCGACTGTGGGCTGACCTGCTCCTCATCCACAGGTGGCTCCTCCACTTGAATCCCGCGTGTCTTCAAATCCTTATAGGCGTCCCGCGCACAAGCGTACGTACGCACGCCGGTCTCCCAGTGAATCTTCATATAGGTGTACGGTGTTTGGAAACGTATGCCTTTGCCCTTGAGTATTTTCTTTATAGGTGTATACTCCTTGCGGCTCTTGACAACTTCGGACGCGTAGTCATGATCGAAGAAAATTCTACTGGGGCCCACCTGGATTTTTCCCTTTTTCCACGCCTCTCTCAGGATCATCTCTTTCGTTGTGTATTCCAGGAAGTTGATGATAAAAGGTCTCGGGGGGGGGGGGGGGGGGGGGGGTTATTCGCCAGTGAACGGTGCGCATGTTGAATCTTGAGGTCAAAATTCTCTGATAGTTGCAACTGGCCCTTCAAAAACTTCTCCACATACTGCACTGCCGAGCCTCCCTCCTCCCCTTCTGGGATCCCAAAGATGTGGATATTATTTCTGCGAGATCGGGATTCTAAATCCGTTATTTTGATCTGTAGTCGACTTTGTTGCTCAAGACAGATATGCAGTGCCTCACTTGCTGCCTCTGCCCAGGTCTCCACCTGATTAATGCGAGACTCAGTTTCGTCCAGGCGCTGCGAAAGATTATGCATTTCCTTCGTAATATTGTCTAGTTTTACATTGATCTCTTGCCCCAAATGTTCAATGTTCTGTTTTAATCCTTCATTGTCGCCCTTGAGATCCGCTTTTAGTTCCTTTATAGCGTTTAAAACACCGATGGGGGTCCATGCTAGCTCCGGAGGGCCCGCGGCACACCCCGCTGTTGCTAACTTGGTCTGGGTGAATGTTAGCTTCCGTAGATGAATGACTTTTATCTTGAGCTTTAGGCATTTTTACCTTCTTGTTGTGACCCACTGTGATTCTTCTCCCACTCATGTAGGCACACTGTCGAGGCGGGTGCAAAATAACGAGTTTAAGTGAGAAGTAAAAACTTGCGGTGGGAGAGAGGTTTGCTATGCGTCCAACTACGACATAGGTTCACCGGAAGTCCCAAAAAAACTCTAATATTAATGGAGTTTGAAGTTTGTTCCACGACTGCATTTCACTCACTGCCTCTGTTTGTATCTCTGTCACTGCAGGACCAACATGGAGCGAGAAGTCAAGAGGCTGACAAACCTCACAGAAGGAAGGGAGGAAAACAATACACCTGTGATCAGTGTGGGAAGGATTTTACCCAGAAGTGTAATCTAAAAAATCATCAACTCATCCACACTGGAGAGAAGCCGTTCAGCTGTGACTTGTGTGGAAAGTCTTTTAGCCTGGCTGGAAGCTTAAAAAGACACCAACTCATCCACAGTGGAGAGAGAGCGTTCAGCTGTGACTTGTGTGGAAAGTCTTTTAGCCTGGCTGGAAGCTTAAAAAGACACCAACTCATCCACAGTGGAGAGAGAGCGTTCAGCTGTGACTTGTGTGGAAAGTCTTTTACCCAGGCTGGAAGCTTAAAAAGACACCAACTCATCCACAGTGGAGAGAAGCCGTTCAGCTGTGATCAGTGTGGCAGAGCTTTCACTGAAAGCAGCGGCTTAAAGAGGCATCAGGTTACCCACTCTGGAATTAAGGCATACAGCTGTGACTATTGTGGAAAAACTTTCAGTCAGATAGAGAGCAGAAATACACACCTACGCATTCACACTGGACATGATGTGTACAGCTGTGATCAGTGTGGCAAAAAGTTTGGAAGAGACTCACAGTTACAATCCCACATGTTTACCCACACTGAGGAGAGACCTCATAAATGTGACCTGTGTGATAAGACTTTTAAAGCTCCAAAGCACCTGAGAGCACACCAACAGATCCACAGCAGAGAGAGACTCCACAAGTGCAGTTACTGTGAGGTATGTGTTTTTATTTTGATCTTGTAACTTTAGCCTGACTGTTGGGAACAACGGTTCAGTTATGATTTTTGCTTCTATGATCATAAGAAACTAAATTATTACTTTTTGTAGTGACAAACATTTATATCACTGTATTATTTATGATACACCAGTTTCCTGGTATATCATAGTATTATTATTTCTGCATATATGGGTCTTTATGTTGGTTTACAGTGGCTCCTTCTTCAGTCAGGTGTATACAGAATAAAAATAATGTTATTGTCATAAAAATAAATGATAAAATCCAACCATAGAACAAATTATCAAAACATTTCTGTTTAATTCTTTGTTTTGAAGCCCAAATTCTTCTGTCTGCAGGTAAAAACACCTGTAAGCTTTGTTAGCACAGAGTAAACAGAGCCAAACTACAAACAGTTTAAATATTTGTCACAGGGAGTCGGTCCTTAACAGGCTGCCTGCTCTGCTGTTTGCTTGTGATGCCGCTTTTTGTCGTATATTTGGCTCGTTTACGTTAATGTTTCACAGCAGAGCTGGAAGTGGGCCTTTAAAACCATTTACATTGTTTGTCTTTGACTCACCTGGTTTCCTGTTGCTGTGTGTGGGCGGAGCTTCCTGGGTGGTGTAACCTCTTCCTACCATATATAGGTCCATGTTACATTTGCCATTATGGCTGCTGGAGTTCTGGCTGCAAGTGTCCCTAAAGAACACAATCAGCTTAAATTCAAACTGATGACTCCTTCTAGAAGTGAGTCCTGTTACTTTGCAGCCATATTGAAACACACTGGAGCACTTACAGTTATTTTGAAGCATTATCTAAATTAACTTTCATTTCAAAGATCAACGGGACATAAAAACTTCATGCACAGAATATTCAGTCAGATCTGATAAAATCAGCTAAAAGTTTTCTTGTACACAAATCAGATTTTAACAGCTTCTCCCCTGGTAGTTATACTTCCTCCATCTCTCTCTCTAATATTTAGTCAGAGGTTTCAGCTCAGAGTTGAGCTCCATGTCTCTCTCTCATAATGTCTCTGCTGCTACCAGGACCTAACCTAGCAGTGACCGAGGATCCCACAGTCTGCCCTGCAGCAGTCCAACAGAGTTCATCACTGTAAACTGAACCACAACACTGCAAACTACGCAGTTTAGCTGCACTTACTGTCCACTATAAACTTTGAATAACATGAATTATCATTTCATTTGCTTTCAGAAAACTTTCTAGAAGATGAAACATCATGTACAGATCCAATATGTGACTAAAACTCTAAAATGAATGATAACGTTACCTGTAAGCTTTAAATTAGTAGTTTATCAAAGGACACTTGCTGAGCAGTCTTTATCTTAGAGAGAATCTCATCTTCCTCTCATGTCCTCTCTTTGTTCCACCGTTCTCCAGCTCACAGAGTCAAAGTGGGACGTGTTTGAAGGCTGCAGGAGAAAGTCTGTATGAAATGAGCGTATGAAAAATGAACAGACACAGCTCTGTCCAAAATCACTCACTGCTCACTTATAGTGAGTCCCACAGTTTGCTGAGCTCTATGAATGTACTCTGTATAGTATGGTGGGGTTATATACTGCGAAATAAAACAGCTGTGAAGGAGGCCGTCCTTTGGAGACCTTTTCCTCTTTGTTCCAAGAGAGCTCAGAGGACGGTTCCTCTTGCTGCAAATAAAGTCAAGTGTTCCATGTTTTATAAAATGATCTGAGGTTCTGAGGATCTGAGATTATGAGGGAAAAAACAAGGGAACAGTTTACCCTGCCCGGGATAGGGTTACCGGGGCCCCACCCTGGAGCCAGGCCTGGGGAGGGAGCTCAAGGGAGAGCGTCTGGTGGCCAGGCATTAGCCCGTGGTGCTTGGCCGGGCGCAGCCCGAAGAGGTTACATGGGCCCGCCCTCCTGCAGGCCCACCACCCGCAGGAGGTGTCGTAGGGGTCGGGTGCAATGTGTGTCGGGCGGTGGCCGAGGGCGGAGGCCCTGGCGGACCGATCCCCGGCTATCGAAACTGGCTGTTGGGACATGAAATGTCACCTCTCTGGTGGGGAAGGAGCCTGAGCTAGTGCGTGAGGTTGAGAGATACCAGCTAGACATAGTTGGGCTCACCTCAACGCATGGCCTGGGCTCTGGAACCAGTCTCCTGGAGAAGGGCTGGACTCTGTTCCAGTCTGGAGTTGCCCTCGGTGAGAGGCGGCGAGCTGGGGTGGGCATTCTTGTATCCCCCCGGCTTGCTGCCTGTACGTCGGAGTTTTCACCGGTGGACGAGAGGGTAGTTTCCCTGCGCCTTCGGGCTGGGGAACGGGTCCTGACTGTTGTTTGCGCTTATGCGCCGAATGACAGTTCAGGGTACCCACCCTTTTTGGAGTTGCTGGGTGGGGTGCTGGAGAGTGCTCCATCTGGTGACTCCATAGTCTTGCTGGGAGACTTCAACGCTCACGTGGGCAATGACAGTGAGACCTGGAGTGGCGTGATTGGGAGGAACGGCCTGCCCGATCTGAACCCGAATGGTGTTTTGTTATTGGACTTCTGTGCAAACCACAGTTTGTCCATAACAAACACCGTGTTCGAACACAAGGATGTCCATAAGTGCACATGGCACCAGGACACCCTAGGTCGCAGGTCGATGATCGATTTTGTAATCGTATCATCAGATCTGCGGCCGTATGTTCTGGACACTCGGGTGAAGAGAGGAGCTGAGCTGTCAACTGATCACCACCTGGTGGTGAGTTGGATCAGGTGGCGGGGGAAGATGCTGGACAGACCTGGCACACCTAAACGTATTGTGAGGGTGCGCTGGGAACGCCTGGCAGAAGCCCCAGTCCGGGAGATCTTCAACTCCCACCTCCGGCAGAACTTCGACAGCATTCCGAGGGAGGCTGAGGACATTGAGTCCGAATGGACCATGTTCCGCACCTCCATTGTTGAGGCGGCTGCTCAGAGCTGTGGCTGCAAGGTGGTTGGTGCCTGTCGTGGTGGTAACCCCCGAACCAGATGGTGGTCACCGGAGGTGAAGGGAGCCATCAAGCTGAAGAAAGAGTCCTATCGGGCTTGTTTAGCCTGTGGGACTCCGGAGGCAGCTGACAGGTATCGACAGGCCAAGCGGAATGCAGCTCGGGTAGTGGCCAAAGCAAAAACTCGGGTGTGGGAGGAGTTCGGTGAGGCTATGGAAAAAGACTTTCGGACGGCATCGAAGCGATTCTGGCAAACCGTCAGGCGACTCAGGAGGGGAAAGCAGTGCTTCACTCACACTGTTTATAGTGCGGGGGGGGTGCTGCTGACTTCAACTGAGGCTATAGTCGGACGGTGGAAGGAATACTTCGAGGACCTTCTGAATCCCACTGACACGCCTTCTGTAGTGG
This sequence comes from Archocentrus centrarchus, assembly GCF_007364275.1. Taxonomy (NCBI): domain Eukaryota; kingdom Metazoa; phylum Chordata; class Actinopteri; order Cichliformes; family Cichlidae; genus Archocentrus; species Archocentrus centrarchus. The sequence goes on along the minus strand of NW_022060267.1, from coordinate 1,105,706 downwards.
AAGCAGAGTCTGGGGATGAGGGGGATGACTTGACCATCACTGGGGGTGAGGTCACTGAGGTAGTTAAACAACTCCTTGGTGGCAGAGCCCCTGGGGTGGACGAGATTCGCCCTGAGTTCCTGAAGGCTCTGGATGTTGTAGGGCTGTCTTGGTTGACACGCCTCTGCAACATCGCGTGGAGATCTGGGGCAGTGCCATTGGATTGGCAGACCGGGGTGGTGGTCCCCATCTTTAAGAAGGGAGACCGGAGGGTGTGCTCCAACTTTCGGGGGATCACACTCCTCAGCCTCCCCGGTAAGGTCTATGCCAGGGTGCTGGAAAGGAGGGTGCGTCCGTTAGTCGAACCTCGGATTCAGGAGGAACAATGCGGTTTTCGTCCTGGTCGTGGAACGCTGGACCAGCTCTTTATCCTCTCAAGGATATTCGAGTGTGCGTGGGAGTTTGCCCAACCAGTCTACATGTGCTTTGTGGACTTGGAGAAGGCATTCGACCGTGTTCCTCGGGGTGTTCTTTGGGAGGTTCTGCGGGAGTATGGGGTGTCTGGCCCATTGTTGCGGGCCATTCAGTCCTTGTACAACCACAGTGAGAGCTTGGTCCGTATAGCCGGTAATAAGTCGGATTTGTTTCCTGTGGGTGTTGGACTCCGTCAGGGCTGCCCTTTGTCACCGATTCTGTTCATAATTTTTATGGACAGAATTTCTAGGCGTAGCCAGGTGGCAGAAGGCTTCTTCCTTGGTGGCCTCAGAGTCACATCTCTGCTTTTTGCAGATGATGCGGTTCTGTTGGCTTCATCACGGGGGGGCCTCCAGCTCGCAGTGGAACGGTTCGCAGCCGAGTGTGAAGCGGCTGGCATGAGAATCAGCACCTCTAAGTCTGAGGCCATGGTCCTCAGCCGGAAAAGGGTGGAGTGCCATCTCCGGCTCAGGAACGAGTTCTTGCCTCAAGTGGAGGAGTTTAAGTATCTCGGGGTCTTGTTCACGAGTGATGGGAGAAGGGAACGGGAGATCGACAGGCGGATCGGGGCTGCTTCTGCAGTGATGCGGACGCTGCACCGGTCCGTCGTGGTGAAGAGGGAGCTTAGCGTAAAAGCGAGGCTCTCGATTTACCGGTCGATCTACGTTCCTACCCTCACCTATGGTCACGAGCTTTGGGTAGTGACCGAAAGAATAAGATCGCGAATACAAGCGGCAGAAATGAGTTTCCTTCGAAGGGTGGCTGGCCTCTCCCTTAGAGATAAGGTGAGGAGTGCGGCCATCCGGGAGGGGCTCGGAGTAGAGCCGCTGCTCCTCCACATCGAAAGGAGCCAGTTGAGGTGGCTCGGGCATCTGATTAGGATGCCTCCTGGCCGCCTCCTGGGTGAGGTGTTCCGGGCATGTCCCACCGGGAGGAGGCCCCGTGGTAGACCCAGGACACGCTGGAGAGATTGTGTATCTCGGCTGGCCTGGGAACGCCTTGGGGTCCCTCCGGATGGGCTGGAGGAGGTGGCTGGGGAGAGGGAAGCTTGGGCTTTTCTGCTTAGGCTTCTGCCCCCGCGACCCGGCCCCGGATAAGCGGAAGAAAATGGATGGATGGATGGATGGATCTGAACCTTTCAATATACTATTACATTATCAGTATTGTAGTATTACTGTGGTATTCTGGTCTTATATAAACATTATAATATTACACTGATGTTATTGCACATTTACAGTAGTGGTAATGTAGTACTGCAATATTATTGTAATATTACACTAATATTATAAGGCTGGTGATGGATGACCTTTTGGGCAGGGGGATGATTGTGGCTGTTTTTAGATGGGGGGGGGGGGGGGGGGGGGGGGACTGCTTGGGCCAGGGAGAGGTTGAAAATCCTGGTGAGAATCAGGGTGAGCTGGTGGGCACACGCTCTGATCACCTTGCCAGGTATTCCATCTGGTCCAGCAGCCTTCCTGGGGTTCACTCCCAAGAGCACCCGCTGTACCTCATGCTCCTGGACAGAGAGTGGGGGGGAGCTAGAGCCCTGTGGGGGGAGCAGGGCCAGAGCAGATGGGTGTTCCTGAGGTGTTTCAAAGTGAGCAAAGAAACAGTTAAGTTCCCCATCCATCACCAACCTAAATGATTACCGCCCTGTGGCCCTCACACTGGTAATCATGAAGTACTTTGAAAGGCTGGTTCTCCAGCACATCATGGACCATCTCCCCCCACTTTCGACACCCATCAGTTTGCATATCATGCAAACAGATCCACAGAGGACGCCATCGCTGTAGCTCTCCACTCTGTGTTGAGCCACTTGGAGCAGCAGCAGAGCTACGCTCACATGCTCTTTGTGGATTACAGCTGCTGACGTACTGTATCACAGTATGGTAGCAGCAGCTGCACTGAGGCAGACAGGGTCAGGCTTCAGAGGGTAGTCAAGACAGCACCAAGAATCGCTGGCTGCCCTCTTTTAGTATGACATTAAAGTTATCATAGTATTAAATGAGTATTATTGTAGTATTCTGGTGGTAGTATTGTAGTTCTTGTATCCAGTAAGCTGAGTGTTGTAATGTAAACAGTAAAATGTAATTGGACGTTGGCAGAGATGCTCTTTATTCCAGGCGACGTCCAGGATAAAAATGTTGAAGGATTCCCGGACTTACACTGTCTTTGTGTCTTTGTGTAGAAGCAGAGCCACACAGATGGATCCAGTTCTCAGCCCTGTCATCACTGTGGTGGTGGGAAAGCGTTTCTCTGTGACCTTTGTGGGAAAACTTTCAGTCGGCAAAAGAGCCTAAAAACACATCAGCATAGACACACTGGACACAAACTGAAGTACTGCAAAGAATGTGGGAGGAGCTTCACCACAACAGGTGAATTAAAACAACATGAACTCATCCACAGTGGGGTTAAAAAGCACCTCTGTGACCAGTGTGGGTCATCCTTCACCACTGCAGGTCACCTTAAAGTGCATAAACGAGTCCACACAGGAGAGAAACCATACAAGTGCAGACACTGTGACAAAAGCTTCTCACGTTCAGGTCATCGTAACCTTCATGAAAGTACACACACTGAACACACTGAAGGGAACTACAGCTGTGACCAGTGTGACAAGAGCTTCAGGAATCTGACTTCATACTCCCGACACAAACAATACCACGCTGCAAAGAAACTGTTTCACTGTTACCAATGTGCAAAAACATTCACTAAATTATCTGCTCTGTGCAAACATCAGCGTGATCATGCAGGCCTGAAATCATTCCCATCATTGGATCACAATGAATCTGCAGACACACAAAGATCCTCTTCTGGTCAAACTTACAAACCGAAACAAAACAAAACTACAATCCTAGATTAAGTAAACATATAAATATAACCTGTAAGTTGGGAGGGGTGACTCCCAATCTCATCATGTCAAGGGAAAACACAGTCAAATGTGTATGTATGCTAGGATCAAAACAGGGATACCTCATATAACATGACAGTATTTTCATGTAACAGACATGTTTAATCCACTGGGATTAACATAATTTGTCCATTTTGACTTTGGGTTAGCTTCAGGTTTTAACCATTTCCTGGTGATAGTCTTTTTGCCTGCCGCCAGAAGCGTTAACAACAGTTTTTTAATCTTTCATAGACCAGTTACTGCATGGGATGTCTCCAAAGTTCAAGGCTTCACATTCACAGGGGATTCTCTCAGTGAAGATGTTATTCAGGTGAACACATAACTGCTCCCAAAATACCTCAATCACTGGGCAACCTCAGAAAATATGATGATGGTTTGCCTCGTTTGTCCCACAGAGTCTCCAACAGGCGTCTCTAGTGCCTTGATATTTTTGCTGAGCTGGAGTTACAAAGTATCGAACAGTGTTTTTCCAACAGAATTCTCTCCATATATTGGAGTTCGAGGTCATCCAGTGTAATTTGTTAATCCTTTCCCAGCTTTCTGATGAAATAGTCAAATTTCCTTCTTTTAACCACTTATTTCTTATATAGTCTGTATCACCTTGTTTAGACAAAAGAATCCCGTTATATAGTCTCGAAACAAGTTTTGTACATGAATCTGATTTCAACAGAGACACATTAAAAAATCCTGGTTCAGCAGTTTCCCAAGTTTCTCATAAGTTTTGATTAAAACAGGTCCTGACCTGCAGATATCTGTAGAAGTCATCCTTTTTCAACCCGTTAGACCTTTGGAGTTCCTCAAAACTCTGAAACGCCCCCTTCTGGGTAAATGTATAATAAGTGGTCAGTCCTTTTGGGATCCAGCTTTTAAATCTCCCATCACTCTTGTTTGGCTTAAAAGCTGAATCAAAGGCAGACCATCTGAGATTATCTAATTTACACAATTTAACTATCTTTTTCCAGGAATCCAGCAGTGTATAAAGCACATGTGTTCTTGTCAACTCCTCTTGTAGATCTTTATCCATTAAAACTGATAATAAAGGAATTCCTTCCACCATTGTACCTTCTATATCTTTCCATCCTGCATCATAAGATGAGGCGCAAAGACAGATCACTGGTCTTAACTGAGCTGCGAGGTAATAGACTTGTAAATTGGGGAGACCCAGTCCTCCTTTCTCCTTTTTTAACTGAAGAATTCTGTATCTCACTCTGGCCTTTTTCCCTTGCCAGATATACTGTGATATTACTCTGTCCCACTCCACGAATTGCCTATCTGTGATCTGAATAGGTAAACGCTGAAATAAATAGAGTAAGCGTGGAAGAATATTCATCCTTACTGACTCTATTCTGGAGTATAGAGTCGAAAAAGGGATCAAATTCCATCTCTGTATGTCTGATTTTAGCTTTGAGATTAGGGGTCCATAGTTAGCATCAAAAGTCCTGGAAAAATCCTTGCATAGTGTGACTCCTAAATATTTTATGGATTCTGCTTCCTAATTCCATTTGTACAAATTCCTAAATTTGTTCTGTGGCTTGTAATTCAATGTTAAAACCTGAGTCTTGGTAATGTTTATCTTATAACCTACTCCTCCTGCTCTCTGATGGAGACAGTCGCATTCTATCTCTCTCCCTGCCCTCCCCATCTCTCCTGCTTGCTGTAAGAGCATCTCTTACGCACTGTCCAAATAAGAATAAGATTAAGAGCAACATGGATCTGGCAAACTGGGCCCTAAACACCATTGATCGAATTTTCTCCACTATGAGATCAGGGAAAGGGGAGCCTGCGTGTCAGAGCAGAACAGACCCCGTTGGATACGTCATAGATTCTTGGAGCTCGTGGAGACCTGTGTGCCTCTCAGCTCTGGAAATCGAAGACGTTGAAGACGTCTATATATTCGGCTATTTGGTAGCGGTATCTCTTCTGTTTGGGCTCGGAGGATACCTGATTTACCGGGAAATTAAGAAAATCTGGGCAGCAGTTCGACATCTGCCGAAGCTGCAGACCCAGGTGATGGGCTGTGCAGAGCCGTACAAACTCAGACTCAAAGCCTGTTGGACCTGAGCCGTAAAGCAGACGGGTAGTCCAGCTGAGAACGTGCTCGCAGGTTAGAGGGGTTCGATCTGGACATAAGGTTCGGTTTCTGCACGGTGAGGACGGTAACTAATGAATTTGGAATATTGGATTTACTGAATGGTTCCCCAGTGAGACTGAAGGCTGTTGGAAAAAACAAGCAGCCTGTTCCAAAACAACATCTGCATTATCAGGAATTCGGCTCCCTAGCCGGCCTTGGGCTGTGAAGCTGGATCACCACGGCCGCTGATGAACTTCCATCACTATCAGCGAACTGTTTTGGCTAGGAGCTGACATCTGGCTCCACAATGTCCTGACCCTCTCGTCTCCGTCTGCATTCCCTCCTGTCCCCCCACTACCCACCATATTGCTATCCTGGCTTTAAATGTGCAAATATGCTTTGCTACGGTGGTTTTTTTTGGATCCTTTTTGGAAAAAAAATTCATCTGGTACGGTGCTCAGATGACTTTTTTTTTTAACCTAACTATCCCATGATGTGTGTTTGTTTCCTTTTTTCTGGGGACTGATTGTATGTTAGTCTTGTCTGTTTTTCTGGATGGTTGTTCCAAACGCAATTTTGTTATATGTACAATGTATGTTGTATGTGTAACGCCAATAAAGTTTTATCCTATCCTATAGTGAACCAAATTCTTCAATCGTCTCCATAAGCGTTGGTAGTGTTTGAGCCAGGTTTGTTATGGTTAAAAGTAAATCATCTGCAAACAAGGACAACTTTTGTTCCCCAGATGTCATCTGGACTCCTGTTATGTCAGGCCTCTGCCTTATCCACTGACTTAATGGCTCTATGAAGAGGGCGAAGAGGAGTGGCGAAACAGCATCCCTGCCTTGTACCCCTTTCCAAAGTAAAGGGGTCTGATAGATCGCCGTTAATTTTTATCCTAGCAGATGGTTTATTGTACAATGCCCCAATTACATCAATTATGGTCCGGTGAAACCCAAACCTGGACATCACTTTATACAGAAAGGACCATCTTCTCTGCATCTAGACTTAGTACAAGGGTTTCTATTTTCTGTTGGACTACATGACTTAAAATATGCAGGGTTTTTCTAATGTTGTCCTGCGTCTGCCTCTGTCTGATGAAACCCGTTTGGTCCTTATGTTTTATCTCTGGTAAGATTTTTTCCAGTCTCTGTGAAATTATGGCGGTAAATAATTTATAATCAATATTTAGTACACTTACTGGGCGGTAATTTCCACATCTCAACTTATCTTTGCCTTCTTTAGGAATTAGTGAAATAATTGCATCTCTCCATGAAGGGTGGATTATTTTCTTTTCCAGTACTTAATTGAAAGCTCTTAATAAAATGGGGACTAACTGGTCTTGCATTTCTCTGTACCATTCAGCAGTAAATCCGTCTGTTCCTGGGGATTTCCCTCTTTTCAGCTTTCCAATAACTGATCTTAATTCTGCTTCAGTTATCACTGATATTAATTGTTCATTTTGCTTGGTTGTAACGTTGGGAAGAGAAAGGTGGGAAAGAAATGCGTCTATCAGCTCTTCATTGTTCAATTTGGGTTGGGAATATAAAGTTTGGAAAAATTTTTAAAGCATTTGTGAATATTCTCTAAGCCTGTTTCAACCCTATTTGTATGAATATTTTTTATTTTGTGAATAGATCTGTCAGCTTGTTGTTTTCGTAGTTTAAATGCTAAGAGCCTCAAGGATTTTCCCCCTGCTTCGTAGTATTTCTGACTAGTGAAGAGAAGTTTTTTTGTATTTCTTGGATGTTCAGACTATTCAGTTCTTTTTTTTTTTAATGCCTCAGTTTTGATCCTAGTTGCCTCCTGAAGGGTTTTGGAATGTTCTTTCTGAAGTTTTTTTAGCTCCTCTTCCAAATGGTTTTGCTTTTGTTGTCTGGTTTTCTTTTCGTTGGAGGAAATGGCTATTATTTTCCCTCTGAGTGGGATGCCATGAAGGCGGTAAAGTATTATTGGACCCACCTCTTCATTATTGTTCTCATCCAGGTATCTTTTCATTTCAGTTTTCATATTCTCCTTAATGATTGTATTATTTAATAATTTTGTATCTAGCCTCCAGAGAGTGGATCTACGTTTATTAGTCAGGTGAAAAGAGATACAGATTGGGCTGAAATAGGAGACGTGCCAATCTCCCAACTTTCTATTCTATGGATGTCCCTTTTAAACATGAAAAAATAATCAATTCGTGAGTATACATTATAGGAAGGGGAATAGTGCGTGTAGTCACGACAGGTTGGGTTCTTATCCCTCCATACATCCACTATTCCCAGTTCATCCATCATATTTCTAATTCTTTTACTGGTGTTTTTGGAGTTCGATTTGCCGTTTGATGAATCCAAATTTGGGTTTAACCGGACATTAAAATCCCCTGCGGAGATCATTATGCCTTGACTCTTTCCATCCATCCATTTTCTTCCGCTTATCCGGGGCCGGGTCGCGGGGGCAGAAGCCTAAGCAGAGAAGCCCAGGCTTCCCTCTCCCCAGCCACCTCCTCCAGCCCATCCGGAGGGACCCCAAGGCGTTCCCAGGCCAGCCGAGATACACAATCTCTCCAGCGTGTCCTGGGTCTACCACGGGGCCTCCTCCCGGTGGGACATGCCCGGAACACCTCACCCAGGAGGCGGCCAGGAGGCATCCTAATCAGATGCCCGAGCCACCTCAACTGGCTCCTTTCGATGTGGAGGAGCAGCGGCTCTACTCCGAGCCCCTCCCGGATGGCCGCACTCCTCACCTTATCTCTAAGGGAGAGGCCAGCCACCCTTCGAAGGAAACTCATTTCTGCCGCTTGTATTCGCGATCTTATTCTTTCGGTCACTACCCAAAGCTCGTGACCATAGGTGAGGGTAGGAACGTAGATCGACCGGTAAATCGAGAGCCTCGCTTTTACGCTAAGCTCCCTCTTCACCACGACGGACCGGTGCAGCGTCCGCATCACTGCAGAAGCAGCCCCGATCCGCCTGTCGATCTCCCGTTCCCTTCTCCCATCACTCGTGAACAAGACCCCGAGATACTTAAACTCCTCCACTTGAGGCAAGAACTCGTTCCTGAGTCGGAGATGGCACTCCACCCTTTTCCGGCTGAGGACCATGGCCTCAGACTTAGAGGTGCTGATTCTCATGCCAGCCGCTTCACACTCGGCTGCGAACCGTTCCACTGCGAGCTGGAGGCCCCCCCGTGATGAAGCCAACAGAACCGCATCATCTGCAAAAAGCAGAGATGTGACTCTGAGGCCACCAAGGAAGAAGCCTTCCGCCACCTGGCTACGCCTAGAAATTCTGTCCATAAAAATTATGAACAGAATCGGTGACAAAGGGCCTTGACTCTTTGTTGCTGCTAATTAGGGCCCGAGCACGACGTGTGCGAAGGCCCTATTGTATTTGCTCCGTTTATTTATTTACTTTTTTATTTTTTTTTAATTTTTATTCAGGCAAAAGAAGTGCCTTTTTGGGGGCTTTTTCATATTCAAAAACTCATGCACATGCATCACACCTGGTGAAAATTTAAGTATTTTAATGGCCTCGGGCAAGGGCCCGCCAAAATGCCTCAGTAGCGCCCCCTAAAGTTCAGCCCCACCACTGTGTTTCACGTACATTTATGAACCTTGCTACACATATGTATCACATCCAGACGCACAAAAAATCCTCTTGGAGCCATGCTCTAAACCCAACAGGAAGTCGGCCATTTTGAGTCAAACATGCAAATTTGGCGATTTGCACCCTTCAGACTTTCTCTAATAACTCAAAGGGTTTAGAAGTTATCAACTTCAGATTTGGTGTGTTTCATCTACACACCAAGGGGAATCTACATTTAAAAAATGGTGAGTTTTTACCAAAGGGGCGTGGCACTTATGCCCCCCTGAAATTTGATCATTCGCCATGAAATTTTGATTGGCTCTCATTCATACATACATACTCCTAGGTAGGATGAGTATCCACCCCTGAACATATACATATGGCAATATTTTATGACCATCACAGCGCCACCTAGTGGGAGCAGGAAATGTCATGTTTTACACTTTCAGGTCTAGCTCCACGGTGGTTGAGCAGAACCATCTCAAATTTCCCCTGGAAAGCCTTAAGGAGTTGGGCTTACACTATTTTAAAAACTGTGAGCTTTTGCCAAAGGGCGTGACTCTGGCGGGAGGGCAAAGGTCGATGTTCCACTGTGAAGACATAAATGGAAGTAACTCAAAGCCAGATTGCCCAATCTGCCTCAAACTTCAGTGGTATGATAAGCCTCCTGACCTGAACACATTGATATGCATAAAGTCCATAAACGTTAGACCACCACCTAGTGGCAGCTCGAAATATCATAAAATAGCATGTTTTTTGGGTAGCCCCCGAGCTACATTTCATCTACAGCTCTGAAATTCTGCAGACTCATGTAACATCCTAAGACGTACAAAAAAGTCTCTTGGACCCATACCCGAAACCCTACAGGAAGTCGGCCATCTTTAATTGAAAGTGTCAATTTTTGCCATTTCCATGCCTGCTATTTGAACGAACTCGTCCTAGGGCATTTGACCCAGTGAGACCAAATTGGCTCCACATAATCTAGACAAGGAGCCCATCAAATGTTGTGGAAAGTTTTACAAAATATTAAACGGCCTTGTCACACCAGGCCATTGAATTTGGCCTTCGTTTTTCTCCCTCACCACCAAAATTGTTTGTGCACTTGTTCGCACATGCTTTGTCTGATCAGCCTGAAAATTTAATCACTCATGTACACACCCAGGCTGAACCGATAACTACAGATTCAAGACTGTAGGCGCAATAGCGCCCCCTACAGAAGCAAATGAATATTTGTATGACGTCCACAGAATTAGTTTTGCTCTGAAATACATGAAAATATCTTTCACCATTCCTTACAAAATCCTCATCAGTTTAATAAGCCTCCTGCCCTGAACACATTGATATGCATAAAGTCCATAAACGTTAGAGCGCCACCTACTGGCAGCTTGAAATATCATAAAATAGCATGTTTTTTAGCTAGCCCCCGAGCTACATTTTATGTACAGCTCTGAAATTTTGCAGACTCATGTAACATCCTAAGACGTACAAAAAAGTCTCTTGGACCCATACTCCAAACCCTACAGGAAGTCGGCCATCTTCAATTGAATGTGTCAATTTTTGCCATTTTCAGGCCTGCTATTTGAATGAACTCCTCCTAGTGTATTTCACCCAGTGAGACCAAATTGGCTCCAGATCATCTAGACAAACAGCCCATCAAAAATTCTGGAAAGTTTTACAAAATATTAAACGGTGTTGTCACACCAGGCCATTGAAGTTGGCCTTCATTTTTCTCAATCACGACCAAAATTGTTTGGGCACGTGTTCGTACATGCTTTGCCCAATCTGCCTGAAAATTTAATCACTCATGTACACAGCCACTCTGAACCCATAACTACTGATTCAAGGCTATAGTTGCAAGAGCGCCCCCTACAGAAGCAAATGAAATTTTCTATAGCATCCATAAACTTAGTTTCTCTGAAATGTATGAAAATTTGTTTCAACATTCTTGACATCATTCTGGTCAAAAAAGTCAACCAGACCCATGCCCTATTTTGCATGCTGGAGCCGTGACCACACCCCCAAATATTCCATTGCGTCTATGTGGAGAGCAAAAGATATCTTTTCCTATAAAAGAATTCAACTTTCTAGAGATCTTCTGTACACCATCACGATCACAAAACCTGCGAGTGTGGCATGGGTCGACGAGCGCCACAGGTCGACGCACGCGGAGTGCGAGGGCCCGATATCACCGCTTGCGGTTTTAATTCAAAATGTGTTTATAAAATGAGCAGTTGCTACCAGGTGGAGCATAAACGTTAATTAAACTAATCAGGACGCCATCTTTTATTCCCGTAATTAAGATAAATCGACCCTCCCTGTCTTTATGTTCTGCAATATGTTCATAGTGCAGGGCATTTGAAATGAAAATCGCCACCCGTCTTTGTTTCCCTGAGCCATGGGAAGAAAAATACACAGATTGAAACCCCATCTTATTCAGTTTGGCATGTTCAGCATCATCTAGGTGGGATTCCTGCAGCATCGCTATTTGAACTTTATCTTTCCTTAGTTTAGATAACACTCTCCACCTCTTAATTGGGTTATTCATGTCATTTATGTTAAAGGAAACCACCTTTATTTGTGTCTTCTCCATCTAGGTAATATTCTCCTCCACCTCACTAATGACAATGGGGAGCCGCCTCCCGCTCACTCGAACTACTGAAAAAAAGAACAGATGAACCAAAAACAATCATCTTCACAAAAACGAGAGAAAAAAACCAAAAACCAAATTAAAACCGCAAGCGGTGATATCAGGCCTTCGCACCCGTGGCTGTCATGTGTCAGCTGTGTGTCAGGTAAGAAGGGGACCCCAAGGCAGACGAGGTATAAGGAAAAGCAGTCTTTATTGGGCAGGGTGCAGGATGGGACCGGGAACAAAACCAGAAACTCAGAACCAGGACAACAGGGAATTACAGAGGACCACAGCAGGGGAGCGATCGACAACGACGCGATGAGGACCAAGTGAAAACACCGACAATATAACCACAGCAGGTAATGGGCAAATGGGAAACAGCTGGGAGGGAAACACAGGAAGCACAACTAACCCTTTTCAAGATGGCGCCGGTGAGGTCAGCAGCCGTCGTACCTGCTCCTACGCTTTGTTTGTATATATTAGGTTTAGCTCTAATTTTGGACTTTATAATTCCGCCTGCTCTGTGTCATATCACGTATGACAGACAGACTCTTTTTAATATCAGAATACAGCACTCTGGCTGTATTCTGACACCTTTTTCTCCCGACCCGACTTGGCCTCAGGAAATACTGCGTTTCCAGTGGGCCAGCTCAAACAAAGGACCCAGGTCACGGACAAGGCCCCGAGGGAAAAGAGCCGGCGTAAGAGAGAGGCTGAGGCGCAGAGCGCACCAAACGCCACTGCCGAGCATCCTGTTGGCTAATGTCCAGTCACTGGATAACAAGCTGGACGAACTCAGGGCCAGGATACAGTTTCAGAGGGACATAAGGGACTGCAACATCATCTGTCTCACGGAGACATGGCTGACCCCCCTCATACCGGACCACGCCGTACAGCCGTCGGAGTTCTTCAGTGTTCATCGCACGGACAGAACGAGTGAGTCTGGAAAATCAAGAGGAGGAGGTGTGTGCCTAATGATTAATAACAACTGGTGTGACAGTAGGAATGTTGTCCCTCTGAAACAATCATGTTCACCTAACCTGGAGCTCCTAACCCTGAAATGCCGTCCCCACTACCTGCCCCGCGAGTTCACTTCGGTCATCTTCAGCGCCGTCTATATTCCACCTCAGGCGGACAGAAACACTGCACTATCCGAGCTACATGAGGCGATTTCCACCTATCAGGCTAACCAGCGTGATGCGGCTCTCATCGTAGCCGGGGACTTTAACAGTGCAAACTTGAAAAAGGTGATACCGGAATTGATTCAACACATCGACTGCCCCACCAGAGGAGCGAGGACCCTAGACCACTGCTACTCTGCATTCAAAGATGGCTACAAAGCAAAGCCTCTTCCGCCTTTTGGGAAGTCTGACCACACCTCTGTACTTCTCATGCCGAAATACAAACAACGGCTCAGGCAGGAACCCCCTGCTGTGAGAGAAGTGACACGGTGGTCTGATCAAACAGAGGCCGCTCTGCAGGGTGCGTTGGATTCAACCGACTGGGACATGTTTCGCAGCAGCGCGGGCAGAGACATCGAGGAGTTTACGGAAACTGTTGTGGGATTTATTGGGAAAGTTGTTGAAGACACTTCACTTAGGAGGACCATCAGGACTTTTCCCAACCAGAAGCCGTGGGTGGATAAATCTGTCCGCGACGCCCTGAGGTCCCGCACCGTTGCCTACAACTCCGGCCTCGCCTCTGGGAACATGGAGGACTACAAGGTTGCATCATACAACGTCCGCAGAGCGGTGAAAGAGGCTAAACATCGCTACGGCCGCAGACTGGAACAGCAACTACAACAGTCTGACTCCAGGGGACTGTGGCAGGGACTACGCACCATCACGGACTACAAAGCACCACACACACACCCGGTGAGTGCCGACGCTTCTCTGGCTGATGAACTCAACATCTTCTTTGCGCGCTTTGAGTCGGGAAGCCGACAGCCCGCTGCGCTCCCGGCCGGAGGGGCGGAGACACTCACTGTGACGGAGCGCGACGTGAGGAGGGCGTTTAGACGTGTAAACACCAGGAAAGCGGCTGGACCAGACGGTATTAGTGGACGTGTCCTTAAGACCTGTGCTGACCAGCTGGCACCTGTGTTTACACTGATATTCAACCTCTCACTGAAACTGTGTGTGATTCCCACCTGCTTTAAAAAGTCCATCATAGTCCCTGTCCCAAAGAAACCACACCCCAGCAGCCCCAATGACTTCCGGCCCATAGCGCTCACCTCTGTGGTGATGAAGTGTTTTGAGAGACTCATCAAGACATTCATCACCTCCTCACTGCCCACCACCCTCGACCCACTACAGTTTGCATACCGGCCAGACAGATCCACAGATGACGCCATATCCTTCCTCCTCCACAAGACCCTTTCACACATAGACACTGGTAAGGGGAACTATGTGAGAGTGCTGTTTGTAGATTACAGCTCAGCATTCAACACCATAGTTCCCTCCAGGCTGGTCTCTAAGCTGCTGGACCTGGGCCTGGGCCCATCCCTGTGCAGGTGGGTTCACAGCTTCCTGACCAGCAGACCACAGGTGGTACGAGTGGGTCACCTCACCTCATCCTCAACACTGGATCCCCCCAAGGCTGTGTGCTCAGCCCTCTGCTGTACTCACTGTACACCCATGACTGCGAGGCCACGTCAGAGTCCAACGTCATCATCAAGTTTGCTGACGACACTGCTGTTGTGGGACTAATCTCTCACAATGAGGAGACAGCCTACAGGAGAGAGGTCTCCCACCTGGAGAACTGGTGCCAGGAGAACCACCTCCTGCTCAACGTCAGCAAAACAAAGGAACTGATCGTGGACTTCAGCAGGAAGCAGCAGAGGGACTACCATCCACTTGTCATCAGTGGTGCTGAGGTGGAAAGAGTGGACACTTTCAAATACCTGGGAGTGACCATCTCACAGGACCTGTCCTGGACTCATCACATAAACATCACTGTGAAGAAGGCCAGACAGCGTCTCTACCTCCTCAGGCGGCTGAGAGACTTCAAGCTCCCACTCAAGGTGCTCAGGAACTTTTACACCTGCACCATCGAGAGCATCATGCGTGGGAGCATCACCACCTGGATGGGAAACTGCACCAAGCAGGACTTCATGGCCCTAAAAAGGGTGGTTCGTTCAGCTGAACGGACCATCAGAACCACCCTCCCCAACCTGCAGGACATTTACACCAAGCAGTGCAGGCTGAGGGCCATAAAGATCCTAAAACAGCCCAGCCACCCCGGACACTCTCTCTTCTCCCTGCTCCCATCAGGCCGGCGTTACCGCTGCCTGAGGGCTAAGACTGAAAGGTTGAAGAAGAGTTTTTACCCACAAGCCATCCGTCTGCTCAACTCTGAGCCCTAACTGGACCATTATTGCACAATGTAAATATTATAATTTATAAAAGTGTGTATAGTGTATAGTATATAGAGTATAGTGTATAGTGTGAATTACTTTTTTTTATTTTTATTCTTCTTATTTATATGTGTGTGTATATATGGTTGCAGGTACAAAATACATTTCACTGTGCATTGTACTGTGTATAACTGTGCATGTGACAAATAAACACTATCTTAATCTTAATCTTAACCCCAAAGCGCACAGACAAAAGACCAACCAAAAGAAAACAGGAAAGAACCTAACAGAACACACTGGCTTAACACCTGGGAAAACAGACACCAACAGATAACTGACACCAGCACAACAGAACACAGGGGAACAGAAACAGTGAAACCATAACAAAACAGAACTATATCACAGGAACATAGAATACTGGGCCACCGGCCCAGGACCATGACAGTGGCGCACTCGAAGTCAGGCACACTCGGTGACCCATGGCGCACTCGAACCATACCTTTACTTGATCAGAATGATGTCCAGAATACCTGTACCCATTTTCCTCCATTTAGCGGAAACTGCATCTTAAGCTCTCCATATAAACCCAATGTAATGTTTGAGGGGTGCTCACGGCTGCAGCGTGCGAAATAGGGCATAGGTCTCATTGACTTTTTTGATTGTGACTGTGTATAGAATGTATATACCCAATTTTATACAATTCTGTGAAACTAAGACTTTTGCTCTCCGCATAGACCCAATGGAATATTTGGTTGCAAAAGTTCAGAGCTGTAGATAAAATGTAGCTCGGGGGGCTAGCCAAAAAACCTGCTATTTTATGATATTTTGACCTGCCACTAGGTGGCGCTCTAACGTTTATGGACTTTATGCATATCAATGTGTTCAGGGTAGAAGGCTTATCAAACCACTGATGTTTGAGGCAGATTGGGCAAAGTGTCTTTGAGTTACAGCCATTTTTGTCTTAATGGTGAAACATCAAACTTTGCCCTCCCGCCATGGTCACGCCCCCTTGTCAAAACTCACCATTTTTCAAATGTAGATTGCCCTTGGTGTGTAGATGAAACACACCAAATATGAAGTTGATAACATCCAAAACCTTTGAGTTATTAGACAAAGTCTGAAGGGTGCAAATCGCCAAATTTGCATGTTTGAGTCAAAATGGCCGACTTCCTGTTGGGTTTAGAGCATGGCTTCATGAGGATTTTTTGTGTGTCTGGATGTGATACATATGTGTAGCAAGTTTCATAAATGTACGTGAAACACAGCGCAGGGGGGGGGGCTCGTCTGTAGGGGCGCTACTGAGGCATTTTGGTGGGCCCTTGCCCGATGCCATTAACATACTTAAATTTTCACCAGGTGTGATGCATGTTCAAAATTTGATGAGTTTTTGAATATGATAAAGCCCCCGAAAAGCCAATTCATTTGCCTGAATAAAAAAATAAAATAAAATAAAAAATAATAAATGAAGCAATTACAATAGGGCCTTCGCACATTTCGTGCTCGGGCCCTAAAAAACAAAACAAGTTGAGCTTCCTAAGCGGGGGTCTGGTGATTAGACCCTGTTGAGCCTCTTGGTGAAAGCTCGAAAGGTAAAGACCTCCCGAATCAGTTGGGGAGGGCCCTTACAGGTGGCAGCAGCCCCGATGAAAACAGACCCCCAGCAAACCCTTTATAATCCTGTCTACCTTAAATCAGCCCCCTGTGTACTTATCTCTGAGAGGAATGTCCAATGAGGGAAAGTGCCAGAACCTTCAGGTCTCATGACGTAAGTGGTGATGTTCTTCTGAATGCCCGGAGCCTCTCTTTATAGTTGTCTCCTTTTGCAGAGCTGGAGGCGCTTTTCTGTGGTCTCCCCTCCTTCCTGCTCCAGGTCAACCGCTCGATCTGCTCCTTCAGAGAATCTGGAGATCTGAAGACTTTTACTTTGTAGCCTCTTTTGGCCAGGTCCTCAGTAGCCTCCTCTATAGTGTCGTAGATCCTGGACCCTTATTTGTGTCTTACTCGCAGCCTCGCGGGGAAGAGGGTCTGGAATGGGACCCCGTTCTGTTTCAGGACCTTCCGAACCTCCGTATACTCTCTGCGCTTTCTGGGGATGGCTGGTGGGTAGTCATGGTCCAGATTTATCCGTTTTTCATGCCAGACAAATCCCTTATGTTGCCAGGCCTTGCAAAGTACTGACTCTTTGTATTTAAAACTGAGAGTCCTTTTCGGCCCCCTCAGGAACATCATAAATCCTGATGTTCTCCCTCCTTGATCGGCTCTCCAGGTCTATCAGCTTATCCTTCAGCTTCATGTGTAGTTTTAACATCTCTGTTACCACCTCCTCGTGTTTTGGGTTCTCTCCTCCGTCTTCTCCAGCCGTTCCTCTACTTCGTTAATCCTTGCGTTCGCTCTCCTAATTTCTTCTTTAATAGTCAAAAGTTGTTCCTTATTTTCCTGGCGGAACCCTCAGTTCTTCAAGCAACACTTC
The DNA here is from genome assembly GCF_007364275.1 of Archocentrus centrarchus. Taxonomy (NCBI): domain Eukaryota; kingdom Metazoa; phylum Chordata; class Actinopteri; order Cichliformes; family Cichlidae; genus Archocentrus; species Archocentrus centrarchus. The sequence goes on along the minus strand of NW_022060267.1, from coordinate 1,088,248 downwards.
CAGGCTAGCCATTCCGTCCTTAGTTGTCGCTAGCTTATCACTGCGATAAGCGGGCCGTAACTTCTCTGTCCGTGTTACTTTTTTCCCTTTAGTTTTTAGATTGTTGCATTGTCGTTGGGGCCTCATGGCCATCTCACTCCCTCTAATTGCTTTTCGTTATACAATATTACTCAGCTGAATGGGAGTAATCCTGTAATTTCTCCGGTTCTCTCGGGAACCTCTTTACCGAGCTGCCATCTTTACGGTGTTCCGACCGGAAACCAAATAATTACTTTTTGTAGTGACAAACATTTATATCACTGTATTATTTATGATACACCAGTTTCCTGGTATATCATGGTATTATTATTTCTGCATATATGGGTCTTTATGTTGGTTTACAGTGGCTCCTTCTTCAGTCAGGTGTACATAGAATAAAAATAATTTTATTGTCATAAAAATAAATTATAAAATCCAACCATAGAACAAATTATCAAAACATTTCTGTTTAATTCTTTGCTTTGAAGCCCAAATTCCTGTAAGCTTTGTTAGCACAGAGTAAACAGAGCCAAACTACAAACAGTTTAAATATTTGTCACAGGGAGTCGGTCCTTAACAGGCTGCCTGCTCTGCTGTTTGCTTGTGATGCCGCTTTTTGTCGTATATTTGGCTCGTTTACGTTAATGTTTCCACAGCAGAGCTGGAAGTGGGCCTTTAAAACCATTTACATTGTTTGTCTTGACTCACCTGGTTTCCTGTTGCTGTGTGTGGGCGGAGCTTCCTGGGTGGTGTAACCTCTTCCTACCATATATAGGTCCATGTTACATTTGCCATTATGGCTGCTGGAGTTCTGGCTGCAAGTGTCCCTAAAGAACACAATCAGCTTAAATTCAAACTGATGACTCCTTCTAGAAGTGAGTCCTGTTACTTTGCAGCCATATTGAAACACACTGGAGCACTTAGTTATTTTGAAGCATTATCTAAATTAACTTTCATTTCAAAGATCAACGGGACATAAAAACTTCATGCACAGAATATTCAGTCAGATCTGATAAAATCAGCTAAAAGTTTTCTTGTACACAAATCAGATTTTAACAGCTTCTCCCCTGGTAGTTATACTTCCTCCATCTTTCTATCTAATATTTAGTCAGAGGTTTCAGTTCAGAGTTGAGCTCCATGTCTCTCTCTCATAATGTCTCTGCTGCTACCAGGACCTAACCTAGCAGTGACCGAGGATCCCACAGTCTGCCCTGCAGCAGTCCAACAGAGTTCATCACTGTAGACCGCAGGGTAATTTTTGATCTTAAATTTGGAGCTGATTACAAAAAAATTAATGCAAGGGTACAGCAAACTGCTACCAGGGGGCGCCCCGACTTGCTCACCTGACCTTCTGGTCAAGACCCTGGGCCCTATCGGGTTCTCAGACCATTAAGCCCCCTGATGTTTCTTCCTGAGTGAGCTGAGTGCGGCGACCCGCTCACCAGGAACTGTGATTCTGCTCACTGAATAGAATATTTAAGCCCTGGGCAGAGCCTCTCTCCCCTTTATTCCCAAAGTGGAGCAGAGAGAGCAGCTCTTCTCCTCTCTAGAGCTGGGGCTGAAGTTACCCCTTTCAAGCTCTCACCCTCAAGTATCACAGGACCACAAGAAACCAGCAGGAATAACTCAACACAACAAAAAAAGCCTTTTAGAGAGTTAATTCCTCTCCTATTTATTCAAGAAATAGGTAACAAGCTTACAATAAAACGCACTTACTATGAAGAAGGCTTGACAGTCGCTGGTACAATGTTCCAAAAAATGAAAACAGGAACTTCTGCTCTAACTAATACCCTACTTTCTTACTGACTCAACAAAGCCTCCAAAAGCCACCTCTTCTTCTTCTTCTTCTTCTTCTTCTTCTTCTTCTTCTTCTTCTTCTTCTTCTTCAGCTCTGCAAAGACTCTCTTTATAGGGAGGCGTCTTCCTCTTTTACGTCAGCACATACACAAAGGTTTACATGGGATATTTGTATATAAGATGTAGATAAAAGAATTATATATTTTTTTCACATCACATATAGATCAAATAATGATTACAATGATAAAAATGAAGAGAAAAATAAAAACAATAAAACAAAAGAATAAAGCAATACATCGGCACAGTATGAGTCTCCTCTCTTTTTCCTACTCAGCAACTTTCTGCCTCTTGCTACCTCTGACTTCCTGTGCACTTTGGCTTCACACACACACACACAGAAGGTGCAGTAGCAGCTGCACACTTATGTCTCCCCCTCATCTCTGTCCCTTTCCTACTTCTTAACAGTTTTGCATCCTTTAAAACAATGGGTTATGCACGTAGATACTTCATAGAAAAACAGATTCAAGTATATCATAAGTATATCATAAGTATAGTATATGTAGATAAGAGAATTGTTTTTTTCCTGTAAAATATAATGATTACTATTATAAATCAAACTTAAAAAATCACAAAGAATTACTTAAGATTGACATGATATCAGAAAAACATTCAGAGAAATAACACCATATCTACACTCCATTACTGCTCATGAATCAGTTCTTTTTATTTGCTTTGCAAGATGTGGATGTCTGTTATTATGCTTTTAGGTATCTGTTTTTTGACATACAAAACCTCCAACAATCACTGTAAACTGAACCACAACACTGCAAACTACCCAGTTTAGCTGCACTTACTGTCCACTATAAACTTTGAATCACATGAATTATCATTTCTTTTGCTTTCAGAAAACTTTCTAGAAGATGAAACATCATGTACAGATCCAATATCTGACTAAAACTCTAAAATGAATGATAACGTTACCTGTAAGCTTTAAATTAGTAGTTTATCAAAGGACACTTGCTGAGCAGTCTTTACCTTAGAGAGAGTCTCATCTTCCTCTCATGTCCTCTCTTTGTTCCACCGTTCTCCAGCTCACAGAGTCAAAGTGGGACGTGTTTGAAGGCTGCAGGAGAAAGTCTGTATGAAATGAGCCGTATGAAAAATGAACAGACACAGCTGTGTCCAAAATCACTCACTGCTCACTAGGGCTGCAACTAAAGATTATTTTGGTAGTCAAATAATCTGTCATTTTTGTTATCGATTAGTCAACAATTATTTCAATCTTAACTCACCTGTTCAAGTCTGCCGACCTGTTAACATCACCGTGTTCTCTTCTCACAATTAAAATAATGACCCATAAAAATACGAGTTTGAAACTAATCAAATGTATTTTAAACATTAATGTGACCATCACAATAAATATCAAATAAAAAAATGCATATTTTTATTTTTAAATTAAAATATAAAATATAATCTGCAAATAAATAAAAATGGCCTCTGTCCAAAAGTTCAAATAAGGCTACAAATTAAATCAAAAGTTTTTTTCCATCCACAACAGATGAAAAGTTTACAGACGATTCAGTTCATACAGAGGTTTACTATTCAGAATGAACGCTGATATCAATATGAGGGAAAAAAAAATAATAGTAGCCAGCGTAGCTGCTCTTATTGTCCTTCACTCATTAGCTAATATAACTGAAATGGTGGTGCTTAGCAAACATTATCCATTAGAGCTTGTTTCCAACAGGTAAACTAACAAACATTACTGTACAAACATTAACAGGTATCTACGACGCACTAAAGTACCCATCCAGAGTTGACGTCACAGCTCCAGAGTGCTGGCATTTTAAACGCTCAGCACTGCAGTGATGCTGCTGGAAGGAAAGCTCTGCTCTGCATTCAGCTTTATTTTAGTTTCTGTCAAATGCTCCCACACCTTTGACAGTCTGTCTCCATTTTCTTTCATTTTCACGCTTAAGCGGAACAAAATAGATGGATGGGTTTAAAAGTACGACGCTTCGACGATAAAATTCTACGTCGACAAATTATTGTAGTCGATGTCATCGATTACGTCGATGAATCGTTGCAGCCCTACTGCTCAATTATAGTGAGTCCCACAGTTTGTTGTGGTCTATGAATGTACTCTGTATAGTATGGTGGTGGTATATAATATGTCATTAGAAGTATTGTAGTATGACTGTGATATTCTCCTATAAAAGCATTATAGTATTACACTGATGTTTGTGTACATTTACAGTTGTGGTAATGCAATAGTACAATATTATTGCAGTATTACATTAGTGTTATTATAGTGTGACATTATTGTTGTAGCACTACGTTGTCAGCAGTTTAGGAGAACAGTGATATTGCACTATTACAGTGGTTGTACTTTAGTTTGACATTAAGATTATTGTAGTATTAAATGAGTATTATTGCAGTATTACGGTGGTATTATTGCAGTGTTACAGTTGTAGTGGTAGTACTTCATTAAGGTTATTCTAGTATTAAATGAGTATTATTGCAGTGTTACAGTGGTAGTATTTTAGTATGACATTAAAGTTATCATAGTATTAAATGAGTATTATTGTAGTATTCTGGTGGTAGTATTGTAGTTCTTGTATCCAGTAAGCTGAGTGTTGTAATGTAAACAGTAAAATGTAATTGGACGTTGGCAGAGATGCTCTTTATTCCAGGCGACGTCCAGGATAAAAATGTTGAAGGATTCCTGGACTTACACTGTCTTTGTGTCTTTGTGTAGAAGCAGAGCCACACAGATGGATCCAGTTCTCAGCCCTGTCATCACTGTGGTGGTGGGAAAGCGTTTCTCTGTGACCTTTGTGGGAAAACTTTCAGTCAGCAAAGAAGCCTAAAAACACATCAGCGTAGACACACTGGACACAAACTGAAGTACTGCAAAGAATGTGGGAGGAGCTTCCTCACAACAGGTGAATTAAAACGCCATGAACTCATCCACAGTGGGGTTAAAAAGCACCTCTGTGACCAGTGTGGGTCATCCTTCACCACTGCAGGTCACCTTAAAGTGCATAAACGAGTCCACACAGGAGAGAAACCATACAAGTGCAGACACTGTGACAAAAGCTTCTCACGATCAGATACTCGTAACCTTCATGAAAGTACACACACTGAACACACTGAAGGGAACTACAGCTGTGACCAGTGTGACAAGAGCTTCAGGAATCTCACTTCATACTCCCAACACAAACGATCCCACGCTGCAAAGAAACTGTTTCACTGTTACCAATGTGCAAAATCATTCTCTTCATTATCTGCTCTGTGCAAACATCAGCGTGATCATGCAGGCCTGAAATCATTCCCATCATTGGATCACAATGAATCTGCAGACACACAAAGATCCTCTTCTGTCAAACTTACAAACCTTGAGATCCGGCTCCACAGAATTCCGATGGAATCTCCTGTAAAGATCTGATGAGGGAGCTGTGAAAGAAAATGTTACCATAGTTACATTTTTTCTAGAAATTAGTAGCATGCAGTTATTTGTATTTAGTTTTAGTATTTGTATTATAAAGTTGTGTTCAGGTGAGATTGCAGCAGTATTATAAGTTTGCCATCCAGTGGGCTGGATTGGACTAAGTGAATATTTTGGTGGGCCTCAGGCCTTATGTTTGACAACCCTGAATTTAACACATCTAAGACAAAAGATCCATAAGATTGAAATGTTTGAGGAAACCTTCTTCCTGGATTTAAAGTGTTTTAGCTGTTAGAGTTCATGTTAGTGATGAGCTTTTCTCCAGCAGTCAGATTAAAAATCAGTTCCTATCTTACATGTTAGTGTGTACGAGGGATGGCACGATACTTTTTTGTATTATTTTAAAAATTGTTCTTAAATGCCTGGATCAATTTTACATAAGTCAACAGTCTCTCACAACAAAATCGAAATCTTTTAGTTGTCCCACATACAAGACTAAGGACCGGGGGGGCAGAGCTTTTCAGGCAGTGGTGCCAAAGCTGTGGAACTGTTTACACTCCAGCTCCGTTTAGCTGACTCTGTGGCATCTTTTAAAAAACAGTTGAAAACTTTTCTGTTTAACCAGACTTTCTGTTGACTTTTTTTTTTATTCTTTTTCTTTTAATATGGTAATGTTATGTTTTAGCATGGTGTTTTATCTGTTTTTTTTTTTTATTGTGTTTTAATTATTGTACAGCACTTTGTGACTTTTTGTCTGTGTAAAGCGCTATATAAATAAACTTTACTTACTTACTTAAAACAATCACTCTGTCACCTGAATCCTGTTGCTCCTGTGTGAGAAGGTGATGCATTGGCTTATGGTATGTTGCAAATTTCATTAGGGCTGCAACTATTGATTATTTTAGTAATCGAGTATTCTATCGATTATTCCATCGATTACCCGAGTAACTGGATAAGAAATACTTTTTTCGTATTAACAGTTCATCTGCATATTTTAACTACCGTACTGCAGTTTTTCCCTGTGTGAAACAAACAGGGTGGATGGAGCAGCTACAAAGTTCTCTTTTCTTCACTTCCTGATCAGGTGGTTGATGAAGGACCTCCAGCTGTTTCCCAGTAAAGGTTTAATGGAGGTTACAGGGAGAAAAGCTTCTTTTGGACGCTAGAAAAACATTTCATCCACTCCATCTGAGCTCACCGGCTCCGTCTCTAAATTTCCCAATCCAAATTTATTTATAAAGCACATTTAAAACAACAAGGTTGACCAAAGTGATGGACATGAAAACAAGATAGCACAATAAAATAAATATGACGCGCACACAGCATTAAATAAGAAATCACAAAAATGTAAAACGACCCAATTAACCCAATTATTAAATGCAGGGCTGTAAAGTGCAACAGCACACTGTGTTGTCAGTAAGGCACACGTGAGAGGTATAACTTTTATTTATTTATTTCTGCTCATTATTATTTTTGTTGATTTTGTTGACACAACACTATTCTTCCAAGAAACATTTGAAAAAGAAGAAAGTAAAAAATCGAATAGCATTTCTTTATGCTTTGCTCAGTATTTACAGATCTGTCAGGTTTCCAATATGCACCCCCCCCCCAATAGTAAACTCACTCCTACGTCCTTGCTTTGAACTCAGAGCTTCAGTGCTCAGATTCAATGATACGCTGTGTTACTGAAACATTTTCCTGCATTTGAGCTCAAATCTGGAGGAAGCTTCAGTGTGAGTCTGTGTTCTAATGACACACTGGGAGTGTCGCACAGCCTCTGATGTCTTTGTAATCCACTCACTCTTTGCCTGTTTGTGAGCACATTTTTTTAACACTGCAGCTGAGCAGCTGCAGAGGCAGCTGGCAGGACTGAATGATGCTCTGTGTCTGTGCTGAAGTACAGACGCAGGCTTTAAGCAGCCGTGAGCCGCTGATCAGAGTGACAGAGTTACTGAGTGACTCCCAGTCTGTTTACCTCCAAGTGAAACCTGTAAGTAGCTCTTCTCTCGTGTCCTCGTTGGTTCTGCTCTTGGCTCCGTTAGTGACTGGTGGCCTATCAGCCTTCACATCTGTGTGATTCAGCTGTTACAGATGTGTGTTTTAGAGCAAAGATCCAGAGCTGCTGAGGCTGCAGTAAATGATGCCCTGATGATGTCACTGTGCTCAGTGAAGTCAGTGCTGAAGATGAGTGTTTCAAAGTAAAACCCCTAGATTATTTGGTGGGCTTTTATTGTGAAACATTAGCAGGAAGTGTATTTTTGAACCCAAACCAAGTGTAAATGTGTGTGTTGGTGTTGACATGAGAAGCGAGCTCACAGTCAGTGTTTGTGTTCCTCGGAAATGCTCACTTTGTTTGTACATCAGTTCTTTTCAGTGATAACGCTGTTAAACGGCTTTCATTGAACATATGAATCTCTAAGTTTGGTTTCCAAACCTGACCTGTCCCTCTGATGGACTCAGTTCTTTTCCTGTCCATCCTTGTCACTCGCAATGAAGATCTTAACCTCTTGACCTCTGCCTGCAGTCTTTCTGTCAGTGTCTCCGTCTCCAAACCATCCATCATAGCAGCTCTCCTTCTGTCACAGATCACCCGCTCCACTCTCTTCTTCACCTCTCTTGGACGCTGCCATCCACCATGGAAGGCTGACCCCGTCTCCCTAAACCAGGGGTATTCAACTGGCGGCCCAAGGGCCAGAACCGGCCCATCCGTCATTTTGGACCGGCCCACTGTCCATTTACTTCTATTAAATAAAAATTTTAAAAGAAGCTGTGACTAAACTGCAGAGGTGGGAAGTAACGAAGTACAAATACTTCGTTACTGTACTTAAGTAGATTTTTCAGGTATCTGTACTTTACTTAAGTATTTATTTTTCTGACTACTTTTTACTTTTACTCCCTACATTTTTACGCAAGTATCTGTACTTTCTACTTCTTACATTTTCAAACAGACTCGTTACTTTTTAACACGTCAGAGAGAAGTTTTTATTTCCGGTCAGTGCGCCGTCAAACATCAAACGATCTGAGCCTAAACGGAGGAATAATAACACATAAGAGACAATCGTACTGGCGTATCCTCCATCATCGGGGCTTATCTCGTACAAAGGGATTAAATACGCAAACCCATATACTTAATGTATCATTTATAGCGCTATAATCAGGGGTTACAGCGGGCCGGACCGAGTCCGTAAGTTGCGCTGCGGCACATAAACAGCTTAGCTAGCGCTACTGAAGAGGAGCGAGCATGAAGGGAGTAACGTGTGGCAGGTAAATGCAACATTTCTAAATGCTCAACAAATATCAGCAAACACACAAAGTGTGTGCAGTTTGTCACACAGTGTGTCTACTAGCTAAAAGAAGCAAAGAGAGAGAAGTTCACTCAGAGATGGAGAAAGAGGACAGGAGAGGAAGAAGAGAGGTTAGAATTAAAGGTAAGGACTGGAAAATAAACTGAAGTATGCTGACGTTGTGTAATTCAAAGATTCTATGAAAATACTGCAGTTTAGGTCAGCTTGTTGTACTGTATTTACAGTAAAGCTCTGTGTTGGACTGGAGCACAGTGTTTGTGTTGATGGTCAGAGTTACAGGTTACATCAGTGCAGCAGAGATGAGTTTGAATCAAAGCTGCTGATGCTGAGATTCATTCACTGAATCCAACATTTCTACAGCCTGTATGCTGTCAGTGTAGGGGATGGAGATCAGCTCAGATAGGTGTGAAATACTGGGTTACATCTTTGTGACTTCAGTTCATCCACACAGAGCAGTAAACCTCAGAGCAGCAGCAGCAGGTCAGCTGATCACAGCCTGCACACCAACATCATTTACTGCAGCTCACAATAGAAAGCTGTGATTCTTCTCCCCATGCAGAGCCACTACAGCTGATCTTAGGGTTCCTCCACCTTCTGAATCCCACTGTAACCCCTGAGTATCCTCATGTTGGTGTTTAGGTGGAGGCACAGTCACCCTCTACTATGGAGGACACAGAGAACAGAGCTGGGTTTAAATTCCCTTTCACAGTTTGTGTCCTACATAACAGATTCAAGCTGAGTGCATTCATTAGGATTAAAATTTAGATTGGAATAACGTTTGTATTCTCATGTAATATTATTTTATATTATTACAATAATATATAATGAGGTTCGGTTAGTTTTACACAAAAATAGCTTGTAGAAACATCCTCCAAAGAACTACTTTTACTTTCTTACTTTGAGTACATTTCAGAGCCTGTACTTTTTTACTTTTACTTAAGTAGAGAAGTTGAACCAGTACTTCGACTTTTACTAAAGTATTTTTTAACATAAGTACTTGTACTTCTACTTAAGTACAGAATGTCAGTACTTTTGCCACCTCTGCTAAACTGCAAGCATGGCATGTAGTTCACACTCCTTACAGGTGGTGGCGGTAACGCACCATAGATTACCAACTGCCATTAAACTCGAAGAAAAAGAAGAAGAAGAATGGCATTTTATCAGTGTTGCCAACGTGGCAGCTTTGTCGCTAGAGCTAGCGGCTTTTCAGACCCCCCTACGGAGTTTTTTCCTAAAAGCAACTAGTGACAAATTTAGTGAGGTTTCTCGGTGATGTCGGCGACTTTTTGAGAGTTTTTTGTTAACCTGAAATCCTCCGCTATCGCCGTGTTTTGTGTACATACAGCCTTCGTACTGCATCCGTTCAGACTCTTTGGCTTTGCCTGGACCCCCAAGAGTACCAAACTGTTGGTACGTACCGTAAGTCACGTGACCTTAATAGCGGAATTGAGTCTGATCGTGTCCTTCGTGATGCAGCCGGCGGATACGACGCCGCATTGAGCGGGTGAGAGCGTTGCTGTGATACATCAGCATATATGTGTATGTATTTAGAAATCCTGCTGAAGGATGAAGTTTGTTCATTCAGTCTGTTTACATGTTTGTTCTCTTCCACAGGAGGAAGCACTTTGGTGAAGTCTACCTCACTGCAGACTGGCTTTGTAAAGAATCAGTCAGAAAACGAAAATACTAGATGGCGCAGGAGCTTCCGTGATGTCAGTTTTCATTCAATATATTCAGACTTTCATTCCATATATTCAGACTTTCATTCCATATATTCATGTTTCATTCAGTATATTCAGACTCTTATTTTAATATATATATATAATAATTTCCTAATTATTATATTATTATATAATATATATATATATATATATATATACTTTTTCTTAGTAATGTAAATTATTATATATTTATATTTATAATAACTGCGGCTGCTGTTACACCCAAATTTCCCCTCTGTGGGACAATAAAGGCTGTTTCTTCTTCTTCTTTGCATATTTATAACATACCCTTGTTAACACAGGTTATTGTAGATGAGCGAGATGCTTTTCCACGTAGTTAAGAGCCTCTTTGGGATCGGTGAAAGCTTTTCTCACATCAGCATGAGTCACCAGCAGTTTTGCAGGTATACCAGGCCATATCTTACCACGCAGTAATTCCCTCACCGCTGCAAATGTGGCTCTGCGTTTAGCAATGGAGGAAGGGAAGTCCAGAAAGATGTTTATTTTAAACCCTTTATACATCAAGTCTCTGTTTTGTGTGGCCTTCTGCAATATTTCCTCACGGACATGGAAGTAATGGAGTCTCAAGATAATGGGTCTCGGAGGATCACCTTGTTTTGGGTGCTGGCGATTCAGTCTATGTGCTCCATCAATAAGTGGCTTGTCTTGAAGGGACAGCACTTCGACCAGGAACTGTGAGATAAACTCGGACATCCTGGGTCCCTCTGTGCCTTCTGGAATGCCCGATATTCTGATGTTTCTCCTGGAGCGAGCCTTGAGGTCTTCACATTTTTCATCCAGCTTTTTTAAGTCAGAAGACAAACGTTCCACCGTAGCTTCAAGAGCAACGATGGTGTCGGAATGGCTTGAGGAGCAATTCTGTAACTTCGTCGGGATATTATCATGTCCGGTCAGATCAGTTTTTCTATCAGAGATTGAAGCCTGGATACTCTGGTTTAAGGATAAGATCTCGCCTCTTATGGTGGTAGAAATCTCCGATATGCGTGTCCAGTGTGGCACATAGCTCAGACTTGATAGAGCCTACCTCAGTTTTTCAGGCTTAACCATCATTGAAAATGCTCCAAAGACATCATCACAGGTGTCAATGTGCAAGAAAGTGAGTTTGATAGACTCTTTTGAGCATTTTTACAGATTTTGAAGATAATGTTTGACGAGCTATCTCGAGGCACGTCTTCACTCGTTCATGGCTCCGCCCCGCGGCGGTGGAGTGCAGCTTTGAGGGGCAGCTGGACAGAGTAAATGCTCCACCTTCAGCTGGGGGACTGAGAGGACAGTAAAGCTCCCTGTGAGCTCACAGACAGCAGCAGCTCATTTTCTTTGACTGGCTGCAGTGAAAACATGTCTGACTGCTTCCAGTCTGATGCTGAGGGCTTTCCTCTGAAGCAAGGTCAAAGATCCAGACTCTCTTTGTGTTAGCTGGTTCATCTAAACCTAAACCTGCAGTCATGTTGATGAGGACGCTCTCTGTTAGCCTCCCTGCTTCAGTGCACTCACATTAGAGGAGTGTGAAAATACAGTGGAGGGAATACCTGTTGATCCTCTTGTAACACCATCAGGTCCATTGAACTGATTCACACTGGGACAGAGTGGAGAGGGGCAGTTTGATTATTGTAGAAATCAGCAGGAACCTGATATTGTTTAGTATCATCACACATTATTTTAGCTGCTTCACAGACTCATTTTTAATTGCTGCATTTCTGAAACATGAGCAGAGCTCTTCCTCTTCTCCCCAGTTTCTATGTGAAGCTGCTGTATTAGACAACCTGCTGTTCATAAACTCCACCTTTTACTGAGGGGTGGCTGTAGCTCTGGAGGTAGAGCAGGTCACCTACTGATCGGAGGGTTGGTGGTTTGATTCCTGGCTGCATGCCAAAGTATCCTTGGCTAAGATCCTGAACCCCAGCTGCTCTCTGTCAAAGTGTGAATGTGTGAGTGATTGTTGTATAAAGCAGAAGCAGCTCAGCTAGAGTAGAAGAGTGCTATATAATTCACCATTCTAACTCACTGAGGGCCTCCACTGAACAGCAATCAGGGTCAAAAAGGTCACAGCTGGTTATTATATACAGATGAAAACTAAGTATGCTCTGACCTCTGACCTGGAGCTCCAACACTGACCTCTGACTCTCAGCTCCACTTGTTTCTTCATCAGGATTGCTTCATCCTGCTGTAGACGGTGCAGGTGTAGGTGTGGTTGTCCCTCTCTGTGGGGTGTCTCAGGGTCAGACTGAGGTCTCCAGGTCTCAGCAGGTCTTCACTGATCTTTGTTCGGTCTCTGTAGTCCTGGTCCTGTTTGTGAGGCTGCTCAGAGCTGCTCTGATACACGTGGACCTTCCTGTCTGAACTGTCGTCCACTCCACTTTAGCACCTTCAGGCAGGTGAAGTGTGGTTCTGCAGGGCAGCTGGACAGACTCCGCCCCTGAATCCTCCTCCACCTGTGGGACTGAGAGGACAGCAAAGCACAACATGAGCTGCACAGACAGAAACAGCAGCACTGAGCACATTTTATGTGGATGAAGTGAAATATGTGACCTACCAGTGATGACATCACTGGTAGCCAATAACAGCGCTTAAAACATGTTGATTCATGTTATTGGCCTCAGAATCAGACCTCAGACTCATTTTGCTGGGTCACATATTTGCAGTGAAACACACCTGGTTCTAATTTAGTTCAGCATCAGCTGAAGGTCTGCATCACTGCATCAGAGCATTACTGAAACTTCTTAATGCTGACTTTGGCTCCATGGCTACAGGTACAGGTGTTCCAAATCCTCCTCCATCCATGGAGGGCTGTTCAGCCACCAAGCATCTGTTTAAGAGTGAAAGCTGCACTGCTGAACCATCACTGAGAAAGACTGATGATGTCATAGTTCACAGAGAGGTCATACTAACACCTGCCCGTCTGTGCCAAAGTACTCAAACCACCTGTGTGCTCCTTCAGCAGGTGTGACACGCACTCTGAGCAGTACACAGTAACAACAACACCATCACACCCACAGCATCTGAGGGGTGACATATGATAAAAGTACCATCACATCTGCTGCATTACAGTAACAAACATGATGTGTTAACAGGAAGTGTCTGCTAGAAACATCTGAAGATCATCCACAATAATAGGAGCAGTGAATGTTTACATACCTGCAGCCACCTGAGGGCTGACTGTGAGTTAGCAACATTAATGATAATCAGCTGACTCGATGTTTGAATTTAAATCTTTGAGACTCTAAAGATTTGAGTTGTTGGATAGTCAGAGGGACCGTTTACCTGGACTCACCTGTGCTCATTCCTCATGTTTAATGAGCATCATTTGTCACATTTTAGTGTTTCTGATCTCATAAAGTTACGAGTCCTCTTTAAACCCAGTTCTTGTGGCCCACCTGCACCACCTCCAAGGCCCAGCAGGGGCCGCGGGCCACCCTTTGGGCGTCCCTGGTCTGTAGTATTAATGTGATGAAGCTGAGCTGACTCTGAGGAAGAAGCTGTGCTCTCTTCACAGCTTTGGGATGAACAGAAGTGGCTGTAAAAGTGCAGAGCTGCTGCAGCTGTTCATGGAGGTCTTTCAGAGAGCGAGGCTCTCCTGGAGCTCCTCCTCAGCAGAAGCTCAGAGGTGCTTCTCCTCCTGGAAACAATGAAGACCTGAACAATGATCAGAGTCACAGACTGATGGGCTGAAGTCTGAGAACAGGAAGTCTTCATGCTCTGATTCAGTGTTACAGCCACAGATATCAGAGATGCTCACAGTGAGCTCGTTATATTCACTGACTGACAGATCAGTCACCTTCCACATCAGCATCACAGAGCACAGTGTTACCTGTACAGGTGTTTTTCACAGCATCAGCAGCTACAGATGCTTTATCAGCCATGCTAGCGCCTCCTCCCGGTTAGAAAGAAGCTGTTTCCAGCTCACAGAGTGGATCCATGTTCACAGAGACGCTGTTTGTGGACCGAGCCGCAGCTGTCCCAGCATGCACTGCGCGTCCTGGATGGATTCAAGCCTCTACAAGGAGGAAGAAAACTACAAGTCCCAGCTTCCTCATTCCTGTCAGCTGGTTTCCTGTAAACGGAGGGAGGAGCAGTGAAAGTGAAAGTGAGTCTGTTAGTCGGTGTTGGAAACTTAGCGCCTTTCTCCGTAGAGTTTGTAGAGTTTGTAGAGTTTTGTGGAGTTTGTAGAGTTTTGTGGAGTTTTCCCGGAAAGCCGTCCCCGTGTTGTGTGTCCACGCAGCTCTCCGCAGGTCCGGCACCGAGGGGGACCCCCTTTAGACCGCAGAGAGCCCACAGCGAGTCTGTGACAGAAAGGTTGCAGCAGGCCGTTAGCTGAGCCTCCACTTTCCTTCAGAGAGCAGGAGGAGGAAAGAGGAGCTGAGGCGGGGTGAGTGTAACACAACATTGTTGTTGTTGTCCTGTCTCTGAGTGTGTGACTGTAGAGGAAGAAGAAGAGTCCCAGCTCAGCAGTGTGAGTCTCTTCTTTGACTTTTACAGCTGCTGCTGCTTCCTTCTATAACAGTGTAGGCTCAGGGTAGCATCACTCTTTTATTTGCTGTGTCCAAATTCAGGGCCCGCATCCTTCTTTTTTTTTCCCCAGAAACTTTATTTATGCTTTGGTTACAAACGCAAATAAAATGAGGTAGAAACAAACATCAGCACGAACATAAAAACAACAAAATACAAAACATGGCAAGTAAAAAAAAAAATACAGCAAAGGCATTTTATGATTATTATCAGTCAGCATTAATCAAGGATAAATTTTTAAGATGCAGCAATGTGAGCTCTGCTTTCTTATTAGTGGTTAACTTTAAAGTGTTTACATATGAATGGAAGTCTACTAAGAAAACATAAAAGTTTGGGAGGGATCTGGAGGACCTGCCTTATGTATATGAAATTTCCCTCAGATGAACATTAAATTAATAATGAAGCTCAAAATTTTATCTCTACATTCAAACTATAACACCCTTAGGAGTGATTTGGATAGTGTGTTTAGTTTTATCTTTAACAAATTCCTCCATGTCCCTCCAAAACCGAGAAGCAAGAGAGCAGTTACAAAATAAATGTATTATAGTTTCTGACTTAACTTGACAGAAGGTCCAGTTTTCATCCAGATCCCTGAACAATGATAGCTTTTTGTTACAAGGGTAAATGTTGTGCAAAGTTTTGAAGCTAAGCTCTCTTATTAGACACAATATTGAAAGTGAACCATCCATGCTTTCCTCCAATTTGCAATAACAAATTGTGTATTCCAGAAAAACGTTCCTTTGGGTGTCACCATACTCGAGCTACACAAAACCTTCCTTACATGCTGATTTGAGCATTTCTTGTCCCTTAAATCAATTCCTCCAACTTTTAGAAGAGGTAACTGCAGACTCAACCTTTGATATGCAATATGTGCTTTCATTAACTCTACTATTCCTGAAGGAATGGCTTTCACTACTGTGGCAAACTCTTTATATTTCACTGCAAAACACTTAGTTTTCAGAAAACTGTCATAGCTATAAAGGTTACCATTATCATCAAGTAATTCTGCAACAAAGATAATGCCGCTATCAATCCAACTCTTTTTATATAAGCTTTTGTTGCTGGTAGTGATATTGCCATTATTCCACAATATTTCTTTGTGTGGGGAAAAATTGTGTGTATGACACAATTTCCATGAAAGTAAAGCTTGTTGGTAAAACTTTGAAAGTTTTACTGGTAACTTAGAAACAATAAAGTTAGCAAAAACCTTAAACCACCTACCATTTTAAATATATTGTGTGGACTAAACTTCCATAAAGATTCTGGTAACTCGAAACATTTTTTAATCCATTTGATTTTGAAGGTGTTGTTTAGGTGGAAGAAATTTAAAAGTTCTAACCCACCCTTTGCTTTTTCCATATAAAGTATATTCTTTTTAAATGATGATATTTATTCTTCCAAACAAAGTTCACAAATAAACACTTAATTTCTTTGCATAGACCGTCATTAATGTAAAGGGAAAGGGCAGGATAGACGAACCTCGATACACCTTCAGCTTTTGATAATAACACCCTTCCAAAAATAGAACAGGGTTTCCACGGGGTAGTAAAAGGTAGTAAATTTAACTCTAGGATTCCTGTATAAACCCTGTAGAAATGTCCCTTTGCAGCCACATATTAAGGATTGATTGTGTTTTTTAATCTTTGATTGTAGATTCAGTTGTTGTCTAAGAGTTGTATCTTTTGTTATATGAATTCCTAAAAATGTAACACTTTGTTTGACCAGAATATTAAACATATGGCATTCGTCAGTATCATATAAACATAAAATTTCACTTTTGTCAACATTTAGTTTGAGCCCTGAGGCCTCTGAAAATTTCTGAATTGCATCTAAAGCACCTGGTATCTGTGATTTATCTTTAAGAAATAAGACTGTGTCATCCGCTAGTTGAGCCATTTTAACTTCTTTATTAAAAATTGTTAAGCCATGTATATACGGGTTGTGGGAAATATTCAAGAATAAGAGTTCAGCAATGATGAAAAACAAAAAGCACGACATTGGGCAACCCTGTCGTACACCCCTCAGTATCGGAAACCTTCCAGACATCCGAGGATATAAAATAATCGAGCTGTTTATGTCATTATAAAACATTTTAATGACCTTAATTAATGACTCTCCAAAACCTAAAAGTTGTAGTGTTTGCAAAATGAAGGAGTGTTCAATTGAGTCAAATGACTTATAAAAATCCAGGAAGCTCATCAGAGCATTGGAGTTTATAAAGTCTGAATAATCTATTAAATCCAACACTAGTCTAATATTAGAGCTTATGTGACGCTTAGGAAGAAATCCATTTTGGTTTTCACTTATTATCTCTCCTAAGTTGTTTTTCAATGGTTTAGCGTACACCAGAGCTAAAATTTTATAATCAGTATTTAAGAGTGAGATAGGTCTCCAATTTTCTATTTTTAAAAGGTCTTTATCAGCCTCGGGCAGCAGAGTTATTAGACCCTGTTTCATGGTTGTAGTCATTTCTTGCTTACTTAAACAATCTTTGAACATTAGTAAGAGATGGTCACTGATTAATTCCCAAAAACAGAGATAAAACTCTGCTGTAAGTCCATCACTACCAGGTGACTTACCTAAGCTCATTGAACACACAGCTTTAGTGATATCTGAAGATGAAAGCTCAGCCTCACACGCCTTTAAAGGCCTCCGATATCAGAGGTGTACACACCTTAATGTGATTCATAAATGCATCACACTTAGCTTGGTTAAACTTTGAGGAATATAACTCGCTATAAAATGAGGTAGTATAATGAGACATCGTAATAGGGTCTGAGCGTATTATACCATTAATGTTAAGAGCCACAATATTATTCCTTAAGTCTATACGTGACTGAAAGCTTCTGCTAGTACTGGCCCATGTATATTGTGTGGTATCAGGGTTCATAAATCTCCACACTTCCATAAGATGATACTTTGCACACAAGAATTCAGTAGATTTGAAACCTGATGATGTGAGCCTTGGAGGATGACGGTCGGCAATATCATCTGAAACATCGTTAAAGTCTCCACCAATGATGATTGCAGAGTCATTGTATTTTGCTTTCAGAACGTCCATCTTTAGAGAGAAATCCTGGAAAACATTCTTCACCTGAGTTGAATTATTTGGACCATAAACATTTCCAATAATAAACTGTTGGTTATCCAACTTCACAACTAACAGAATCCAGCGACCCTCATTTGACACTACAGACTCCAGAATATTACCATCAAATCTATTTAACAATATTGCTGTACCTGCTGAATGATTTGAGCCATGGAAAAAAATATAAAATCCCCCCATTGTGACTTCCAAAACTTTTCATCGTTTCTGCTTGAATGTGTCTCTTGCAGAAAAACAATGTCCGTATTACAACTTCTACAGAAAATGAAAACTTCCTTTCTTTTTGTGTTTTCCCGTAGACCTCTTACATTAAGAGAACATAAATTTAATGCCTTAAAGCTAAAACTTGCCATAATAACAAATTAGTGATGTCTATAACACACAAACACTAAAGAAGAAGAAGAAGAAAAAAACAACACAAAAAGAAGTAGTACTTACGAACCTTTATCCTCAACTATAAGTACCATTTTCTTTTAAGTGCATTTTAAACCTATTTCAAATACTGACTGAAAGTATTGTCACTGCCATCCATCGTTGCATAGATGCTAACCTGCATTTATTTAGTCACTCTTTTCCCTCCCACATATGCGTGAGGGCCTCTGAAGCCGGCTTGCTTCCTTGCTTCTTCCACAATTGGCCATAACTGACTTCTTTCCATCCGGTCAGCATGTGTCAGATCCTCTTTCAGCAACAGCTTCTGCTCTTTAAGTATTTTGTTGTCTTGGGAGATCCTCCAGATCTTGTTTCTGAATTCCCGCATAGTGAACTGAATGATAACAGGCCGATTTGAATTATCCCGGGGCACACCGACCCTGTGCACGGTGTCGACAAGAAAGTCCAGCTTTTCTTTATCCTCTGGTGCGAGCGCAGCGAAGAGCTTCATGATTTCTGGTCTGATGTTTCCCAGGTGTTTCCTTCTTCCCATACAGCCGTAGGTTCCATCGTCTGCTGTAGCGCTCGGCTTCATCGCTTCTTTGCTGGATTTTAACCATCTGCTCCGATACATCTTTTATCTTGCTTTCGTTCTTTTGCACACAAATTTCCACTGCTTTCAACTGATCGCAGACATTGGTGATGACTTCAGTGTTTTTGGTAATTTTCTGCTCTAAAGCTGCGAAGCGACCAGTACAGCTTTCAGAATATCATCATTAGAGGTTCCTCCGGGTAAAATATCAGCTGATCTTTGCTTTTTTGATTCAGGACTCTTTGAAGGTGTAATAGGTAGAGGCGTGAAAGCAGCTTCGAAGCTTTGGAGATCATGCTGCAACAAAGTTGCAGTGCAGAGTTGAGCCAATGTCAAGCTAGCTAGCTCGAAGCTAATGGCTAGAAGTTCTCCGGTGACAATTCTTTTCACACTGACAGTTTTCATTCAACCTCTTCTTCTTATCTTGTGTGTGTTGATCATAACATTTGGTTTAGATGCCTTTGGTAATGTGGTACAACTTACAGTCTTGGAGCTCCTCACAAACCCTCCGCTCTGGTCGCCATCTTGAAAACCAGTCCCCTAAATGCTGCTCCTGCTTGTTAACTGAGTGATGGGGCCTACGTATGTAACTGAAAGCACCTCTGAAGGCAGTAATCACAGTCTTTGTGGACGTGTAGTTCCATTTCTCGAGGTGCGTGTCGGTTATGTCCGTAGGACCGACGCAGAACTCTAAATCAGGCTTTATTAGATTGATGGATGATAATTTTTGCATATAATCCAGAAGAGTTACACTTATATATCATCATTTAATGTGTCCCAGAGTGCCGTTTCCTTCCACTAATGGGTTTGCAGAAATCACGTAAAAAGCATACACACACATTATATATATATATATATATATATATATATATATATATATATATATATATATATAAAAATAATCGAGCTCTTTTATCAATCAGTTTTCTATCAATTACTCATCAATTAATCAATTAATTGGATCAGATAATTTTTCGTATTAACAATTCATCTGCACATTTTAACTTCCATTGGAATAAATAAAACTACAATTAACAGGAAGAGCCTATAGAAAACTTATAGAGCTCTTCTTGTAAAAGCAAATATGTAAAACTGACAGACATGACAGGCTCTAAAAAATCTCCATTGGAGGCAGTTTAAAGCCAGATTAAATAAATCTATGATGATCGTGGTGTATTAATAAAATACAAGATCAGCTTTAATGACTCCACAACGGGGACATTTGCATATTACAGCAGCTAAAGTACAGAGAAGGATGAAGTAAAATAAAATAGAAAACACTATATACAAAATTACACACATATACATCATAACTATATACAGTACAGTATAGAGACAGTGTGTGGTGTGGAAGTGCTTGGGTGGAGGTGATTCTTTCTTTCTGGTATAACTTTCAGCGCCCTAGAAAAGAGTGAAGAAGCAGAAAGTGAAGCTCTGATTGGTCCAGGGGCTTCTGATTCTGCTGCTAACGATACCATACGGGCCTCGACACAGGCTTCATTTGGACCCTTTGGCTCGGTACAGGCCTCAGGGCTTTGGTACAAGACGTAACATCACTACTCCAGGAATGGAGGCATTTGGAGGCTGAAATCGGCTCTCTGGGACACTTTTTGTAGTGAACTGATGAAAGCTGTGTCTCACATGGAGTGGATGTTAGTCCAACACATCAGACATGAGCTCTGCAGCTGTCAGTTGATGTGAGCATCAATGATGTGTGTTTCCTCTGCAGGTGAAGGTAGAAAGTGTGTGTGAGCTGATGTGGATTCAGCAGCATGGATCAGTGTGAGGACAGAGAGGAGGGAGTCCCTCCCTCTAAAACCACTCTGTGTGGGGAACATGAGAGCCAGACCAAAGCTCAGAGGTGAGATGACCATCTCTAACTGTCCATGACTCTTCTCCATGTCACAGCTCAGCACTCACATCACTGCTGCATCATTATTCACAGGAAAAGACGAGGAACTAAACGTAAACACAAACCTGGACCTGGACCTGGACCCAAACCTGGACCTGGACCCAGCTGTGTGTCCTTAAAGAGTGATCGGTCTAAAGGTGGCGTCCCTGATTTTAAAGGTCAGCGTGCGTCTGCTGCAGAGAGGTGAGCTGTCAGTAACATGAACTCTTTGATTTAACTGCTTGATGTTGTTGGATAGAAACTGCAGTGCAAACACGTCGTTCCCTCAATCCCATTGAAACTGTCTCTGAAAAACAAGCCTTTGGTTTCTAAAGAGCTGAAAATCCACTTCAGCAAACAGGAAATGTGTGTAAACAGCAGCGTGAGTGAACATGAATGAATGAATGTGACTGAGAGTTCAGCTTCGTACCTGCCTGTTCATTTATGAAGCTACGAGGAGTTTTTGGTGCCAGTTTTCCTCCAATAAACTGTGATGATGATTTCAAAGGATTCATATGAAATCAGGGACGGCTGTGCTGGACTTCAGGAGGCGTTCCCAACAAACAGGAAGTAAAGACTGAGCTGAATATTTGCTCTGTAAAATAATTTCTTTGTTGTTGTTCTCTAACAGCACACAGCAGTCTGCTGTTGTGTTGTTGTTGGCACACAAAGCACCTGTGAGTTTACCTGCTGAGGCTCCAACACTAAAGAAGGATGCAGGTGGCCGCACTGATGCCTGTTCATCATTTCACCAACATGAATCTGTGCAGGAAATGTTCTTGTTGCTCTTCTTCTTCTTCTTCCACACGCTCTGATGTGATTGGAGGACGGTCAGCCAATCACAGCTGCAGCAGGTCACATGTTCCACGCAGACACAGATCATGTGGGAGCATCATGTGATCCTAAAGTGTGTGAGTGTCCATCAAAGAGCTTGAGGATAGTTTGACAGTGAGGTTGGAGTTTGCACTGAGCTGACTGCATCACACTCAGAGGGTTTCTAATATCCTGAGAAGATTTCCTGCTCTTTGTGTTTGTTATTGTGAGCTCTGAAATGTCAGAGTCAGCAGGTGGAATCAGGTTTCTCTGATCCCTGATGTGGATCATGGTGACCTGGTTTCTAGTTTCCAGCTCAGAGATCAGCTCAGTGGACAAAGAGACTGTAACTCAGTTCCTGCTGTTAATGTGAACTCACTGAGTGTTTGTGGTTTCCCTCTCAGACTCACTCAGGAGGAAGAGGAGGACAGAGCAGAGCCTGCAGGATCCAGCTGTCTGTCCATGAGGAGTGACCGGTCCAAAGATAGCAATCCATTCTTCAGTGATGGACCAACAGAGTAAGAGAACTGTGATGAGCTCCTTCACATGTTTCTGTGTTCCTGATAAATATGAGCTGAAACATCCTCAGATTGTTCCACAAGTCCTGAAGTTTGATTGAAAGAAACCAAAGAAGGAAACAATCTTAGACTCAGTCATTAGTGTTTGAGCAGAGCGATGCTCATATCTGTGGGAGCCTGTTTTTATTGAAAGATCAGAGCTGCTCTGTCTCTCATTCTCATGTCTTTGTGTGCCATCTTTGAGAGTGAGCTGTTAAAGAGGCTGGGGGGGGGTCACACAGGGACCCAGGGTAACGTCTCAGCAGCTAAAGGCCTGGATCATATTGGGGAGTGTTACTAAGACCACCATCAGGAGAACACTGAGCAGCAGTGGTGTTCATAGCAGGGCTGCACTCCAAAAACACCGCCTACAGCTAAATGTCATGTGGACGAGTCACATGACAGGAAGTGAGGATGAAATGAGCAGAAAGAATCCAGAGTTTCTCTCTCTGTGAAACATGGTGGAGGTGGTTGGGCCTGTTTGCTGTTCCAGAAAGGCTCACCATCATTAATGCAGCAATGAAGTCTCAGTTATAGCAGCAACTCAGAGCAGCTGGATGTGAACTGAGTCTCAGGAGGAAGCAGAGCAGGAAACTGTGAAGGTTGTAGAGGAGGAGGGCAGACATGTCAATCATCTGTCAGAGGGAGCATGTGGGAGGACATGATGACCTCTGAGTGAGGCTAGCCAACAGCTAATGTAGCTCATGCTCACTGCTGTCTGTGTGAGTCTGTAACTGTGCAGCCTGCATGTTGTGTGCTTCTTGAAGGGTTAAGTTGTACTGATTGTGTTCTGGTTTGTGTGCAGTTGTGAGTCCTGGTTGGTGTTGTGCTAAAAATATTTGCTCTTTCAAGATGAGCTCCAAAGGTTCTCTATTGTCTCCTCTTGTAAAGAAAAGAAAGCAAAGAAAAAGGGAGAGAGAGACAAAAAAGGAGAAAGGGAAGAAAATAGAAAAAAGGGGACAGAGCACCAGTAAATAAACCAAAATAGTTCATCAGCTGCTGAACCTGTAAGAGAAGAAAAAAGAGAAAACATACAAAATACAAAACAATTTTGTTGTGTTGTGATTGTGTGGGTGTGTATCTGTGTCATGAAATGTACTTACTAATGAGGGCAGAATGCCGCAGCTCCGCCCATCAGAAGCTAGAGGGGGGAGAGAAAGCCCCAGGAAACCTGGGCCACCAGCAGCCCATCAAGAGCCACGAAGACCTGCGGCCACTCATTCCAGAGATGACCACACGCCCACCCCAGCAGACGGGAGAGGGAGGTCCCAGATGGAGCCCCCTCCATAGCTGAGGAGCAAGGGCCGAGGAGGCCAGCCCTCTGCACAGGCCAGCGGCCTACTGCAGGCCTAGGCCTGCAGTAGAAACGTAATTTGGAGGATGCTTGTGAATAAAAAGCATTACAGCATTAAGCTCATGCAGCTCCCAGTTTTTCAACAAAAACACAGCAGCAGCTGTTTTACTGCAGTCTGTCTGCACAAGCTCAGCAAAGAGGCTGCAGCTGCCCTTGGACCAATGAAAATGGAGAGTCTTGTCAGGTGCTTAATTCTTTATTTTGCTCCAACATCTTTGTTGTGTAAACTTTTAGATAAAGATACAAAGGGAAAAGGGAATTGGTTACAATTACAATACAAAGAATTAAACTCCCCCCCCAAAAAAAGGAAAACACTCAAATAAACAAAAACCATAACAGTTCCCACAAACCAAAATATGACAAAATACACATCAATAACATTGAACCCAAAGTGTTCAATGTTATTAAAAACCCCACATACTGTCAGAAAGTGAACGCACTTCGTTCCACTACCGGACGGGTGCTATTTAAGATGAACCATATCAGCTGCTGGAACTGTGCGTCTGCTTAATGCAAATGGTGACAATGAGAATCTTTCAACTAATAAAAAAACAAATCCCAGCAGGCAGACTTACCCAAATGACTAAAGGCAGAAGCCTGCGACAAACCCGACACCACACCAGGCAAACAAATGAGGCAGAGCTACTGACTGAAGGCAGGTGAGGATATAAGACCAGATTTCTTCTTCTTCATAGCCCTCACCTAACCCCAGCAGACACGCTGCCCCCTGGAGGCCATTCCAACATGATTGGGTGTCAGCCAATCATGAGGCGGAGCCATTACTGATATATATATATATATATATATATATATATATATATATATATATATTTATTTATTAGGGGTGGGACTTTAAAGCGTTAATTTTGATTAATTAATTATGGGGAAAATAACAGATTAAAATTTTTTTTTTTTTTTTTTTTTTTTTTTTTTTAAGCCTGTCATGTCTGGTAGATCTTGCAAGCAGAACTGTGATCTGAATGCGTTGTTGTGCCAAACATATTTGCTATTTCAAGATGAGCTCTATAGGTTCTCAATAGGCTCTTCTTGTTGATGTTTTAACCCTTTATTTTATTTATCTGAGTTATTTTTCCACATACTATGTAACAGCCAGAGCTGACAGGCTGAAGAAGAGGAAAATAAAGAGAAGAAAAAGGGAGAGAGAAAGGGAGCAAAAAAAAAAAGGGGAAAGAGCACAAGTCTATTAATCAGATACTTCATCACTTTAACATATAAAAAAAATACTATCAATACTTGCAAAAATAAGTTTGTGTGTGAAAAACAAAACTAACAAAGCATGTTACGCACACCAACAATTTTGTTGAGTTGAGATTGAGTGGGCTTTTGTGTCTGTGTCATGTTTGTGTCTGTGTCATGGAACGTACTTACCAATGAGGGCAAAACGCTGCAGCTCCACCCATCAGAAGCCAGAGGCAGGTACGGAAAGCCCCCGGAACCCCAGGCCACCAGCAGCCCACCAAGAGCCAGGAAGACCCCCGGCCACTCAGTCCAAAGACAACCGCACACCTACCCCAGCAGACGGGAGAGGGTGGTCTCAGACGGAGCCCCCCCAGTCGAGGAGCGAGGGCTCCAGGGAACCCAAGGCGATGAGAAGCCAGCCCCCCCCCAGCGGCCAGCCCCCTGCACTGGCCGGCGGCAGGGCTCCCGGGCCCACGGCACCCAAGGACCGCCCGACCCTCCACAGAGCCCCCCCCCACGCCGAAGAAGCCAACGCAGCCCCGCACCGCACCCCCAAGGGGGGCAGGCCAGCACCCACGCCAGAACACCCAGCCCCACCCAGGAACCCCGAGGCACCCCCATCCCAGGGGGGTAGGGGGGAGGAGGCAACCAGCAAGGAGCGGCCAGGAGGCAAGGCACAAGGCCCAGACCCAGGTCCAGCCATACATACAAACACACCCAGACACCCGTGTACACATTTATACACAGCTACTCATACATGCCCATACATACTTACCCACACACAGATATGCCATACATACACATTCACTCACCCACCCATACTCACGGAGACAGTGACAAATACACAAAGACACACATTCATCCATAGCTACCCACCCTCTGAAGGCGGGGCAAGTGGAAACCACCCCAGGGCCAACAGCGACCCCAGGACGCCACCCGCCCGGTCCCCAAGGAACCACCCGACCCCTACCCCGGGCGAGACGCAAGAAATCGGGGTGTAAGATGACCCATCCACCCCTCCTCCTCCCCAACTTGTAGGTCTATGTGTTAATGTTTGTGAGTGAATGAGGTGTATAGGGTGCAGTTAAAATTGAGGGGACAGTTATGCCACAAGCGCCAACTGTTGGTCGTCAGCGCTTGCCCACACTGCCCCCCCAAAACCCTCCATGTCTAAAGTGCAAATAAAATTTGGAGACAGACAGTGACGAGGATCCGAGTGGGGCCACCTCAGCGGCCCATCTCATCAACCTCTGAGTAACATGCCTGCCCCAAAGGTCCTATGTGTATCAGGGTGTAAGTGTGTATGTGTTGTGAGTTATAATGACTAAAGTGCAATTAAAACGGAGAGGCAAGTGGTGGTGCAGCTCTCCACGTGGCCTCTCCATCCTACATCTGTGAGTGATGTGTATTCTGTGTGTGTGTGTGTGTGTGTTTGTGTATGGGGGGGGGGGGGGGGGGGGGGCATATGACCAGGAATCCTGGAAGAAGAGAGCCAGCTGTCCGCTGGCTCAATAGGCACCCCGACCTCCCACACCCCAGCACAGGGCAGGGGGAGGTGAGCCCGGGGCCGCGGTGACAGCATCCCGGAGCACTGCAGCACCCGAGGTTGGCGCCCTCGCCCCCACCGCAGAGGGCGGCCCGCTCCTCCTAGATGCCCATTCACTCAACAATAGACACAAACAGGCGACAGGACATACTGGCCTGGGCATGGAAATGCAGTGCCCAGTCCCCCCCAACCACCCCACCGCGGCCCCATCCCCCACCCCACCCCCCTGCAATGCAGGCACCCCAGGGCCCCAAAAGCGTAGACCGGACATCCCGACGTCAGGCCAACCCACCCCACCCGGCGGCGCGGCCGGGACAGCAGCGGCCCCCCCCGCGCCAGGGGGGGCCCACCGGGAGCCGGCGCGGCCCCAGTGCCGGGGCCCCAGACCCCAGCCCCCAAGCCATACAGGGAAGACCAGCCAACCGACCGAGGGCCGGCACCACCCCCCCAAGCACCCCGCCCACACCCCAGGACCGAAGGCAGCACCATCCAAGCCCCCACCACCATCAACCAGGACAGGCACACAGACATCACCAGAAGGTCGCCCCAGGACCCCAGCCTCAGGAGGCAGACAGATTAAAAATTTTAACGCATTTTAATCGCAATTTGCACCGTGGAATGAATGAATGAACGAATGAATGAAAATATATATATATATATATATATATATATATATATATATATAAACTGATTAACTGCTTTAAAACTTTAATATATATTAATCAGTCAAACAGAATATTAGACTCAGAGGTCAAAGGTCACCTTCCTGATGACTGAAAGCTTCCCAATGAAAGCTGAAAGCTGTGTGTGTGAGTCTGCTGCTCTCCCACAGAGTCCTTCTAAGCTCAGTTCAAAGTGAACTAACCAAAACTGAGCTGCAGACAGTGACTGTAACACAGTGAAGGACAGAATCAGCTCTCTGTGATGGAAGGCTTTTACTGTGAAGGCTCTGCAGGAAGTGCTGAGTTTGTATTGATAGCAAACTGCAGGAAGATCACTCAGTGATTAATCAGACAGGAAAAGCAGTTCATTAGTGCTGCTGAGATCAAAGGAAACATCACTTTGGTTCCAGCCTGAATGCTGGATTCAAACAGGAAGTAGCTCCACTTTTCCTGTTCTCTGTGACCATCAGAGCTTCTGCACAGTGTCCTCACATCTGGATCTTTGTCAGCAACAGTCAGCAAATGATTTTAGTCATAAAGAAATGTGTTCACAGAGAGAGGAAGAGGAGCGGGGTCTGTGTGGAGGAGCGGCCGTCCTGCTGTGCTTCCTGTCAGGACGTCCTGAAGGATCCGGTCTCTACCAGCTGTGGACACTGGTTCTGCAGACAGTGCATCTCCTCATACTGGGACCAGGCTGCTTCATCAGGAGACTCCTCCTGTCCCCAGTGTGGACAAAGTAAGACTGAACATCTGTCTGCTGATGGACTCATTTCTGAAAACTGGACTTCTTGTTGTGTTGTTGACACATTTCAGAGTTTCTTTCTCTTTAGTCTCAGTGTTTTTCTGTCTTTCAGCAGATGCTGGTCTGCAGGAGGTTTTAGAGGAACATAAGATCAGTCTGAGGAGGAGATGTGAACGTGTGGCTGAAGGAAGTGATGAAACAGGAAGTGGAACCCTCCTGAACAGGATCTACACTGAGCTCTACATCACAGAGGGACAGAGTGAAGAGGTTCATACCCAACATGAGGTGAGGCAGCTGGAGACAGCTTCCAAGAAGACCGTCCATGACAGACCAATCAGGTGCCACGACATCTTTAAAGCCTTCCCTGACCAACAGAGACCCATCAGAGTGGTTCTGACCAACGGCGTCGCTGGTGTTGGAAAAACCTTCTCGGTGCAGAAGTTCAGTCTGGACTGGGCAGAGGGCTTGGAGAACCAACATGTCAGTGTGGTGATGCTGCTTTCATTCAGGGAGCTGAACCTGATCAGAGATCAGCAGTACAGTCTTCTGGAGCTGCTCCATGTTTTCCATCCAACATTACAGAAGGTCCCAGCAGAGAAGCTCGCTGTCTGGAAGCTTCTGTTCATCTTTGACGGCCTGGATGAAAGCAGACTTTCATTGGATTTCACCAACAGGAAGCTCGTGTCTGATGTCACACAGAAGTCATCAGTCAGCGAGCTGCTGACAAACCTCATCGAGGGGAAGCTGCTTCCCTCGGCTCTCGTCTGGATAACTTCCCGACCTGCAGCAGCCAATCAGATCCCTCCTAGATTTGTGGACAGGCTGACAGAAGTACGAGGCTTCACTGATGCCCAGAAGGAGGAGTACTTCAGGAGGAGATTCAGTGATGAAGAGCTGTCCAGCAGAATCATCTCCCACATGAAGACATCCAGGAGCCTCCACATCATGTGCAGCATCCCAGTCTTCTGCTGGATCACTGCTACAGTTCTGGAGCACATGTTGACCACAGAGCAGAGAGGAGAGCTGCCCAAGACCCTGACTGACATGTACTCACACTTCCTGCTGGTTCAGACAAAGAGGAAGAAGAACAAGTACCATGAGGGACATGAGACGAGTCCACAGGAGCTGACGGAGGCTGACAGGGAAGTTCTTCTGAAGCTGGGGAGGCTGGCGTTTGAACATCTGGAGAAAGGAGACATCATGTTCTACCAAGAAGACCTGGAACAGTGTGGTCTGGATGTGACAGAGGCCTCGGTGTACTCAGGAGTTTGTACAGAGATCTTCAAGAGAGAGTGTGTGATCTTCCAGAAACCGGTCTACTGCTTTGTTCATCTGAGCATTCAGGAGTTTCTGGCTGCAGTCTACATGTTCCACTGTTTCACCAACAGGGAGACGGAGGAGCTGGAGAAGTTCCTGATGAATGATGATCATTATCATTTTAATGATTATGGGAACATCTCATCTCTGGATGTTTTCCTTCAGAGAGTCATGGAGAAATCCCTTGAGAGTGAAAATGGCCACCTGGACCTGTTTGTTCGCTTCCTTCATGGCCTCTCTCTGGAGTCCAACCAGAGACTCTTAGGAGGTCTGCTGGGTCAGACAGAGAACAGTCCAGGAACCATCCAGAGTGTCATCAACAGCCTCAACGAGATGAACAGTGATGAAATCTCTCCTGACAGAAGCATCAACATCTTCCACTGTCTGATGGAGATGAACGACCTCTCAGTACATCAGGAGATCCAGGAGTTCCTGAAGTCAGAGAACAGATCAGAGAAGAAACTCTCTGAGATCCACTGCTCAGCTCTGGCCTTCATGCTGCAGCTGTCAGAGGAGGTTCTGGATGAGCTGGACCTGAACAAGTACAACACATCAGAGGAGGGACGACAGAGACTGATTCCAGCTGTGAGGAACTGCAGAAAGGCTGAGTGAGTCCAGATGTGCTCATTAAGATCATTAATCAGAGTAGATTAGTACTTCAGTTCTTCACAGATTCACAGGAATAAATGACCCTCATTAGTTTGAGTTTCTCACTGAAAACATCATTTTATTAAAGTCATTTTGTGTGTGTGTGTGTGTGACCTTTGCCCTGCTGTAACCAGCCTTCCTCAGGATTAGGATTAGATTAGACAGGCAGGAGAAAGTCTCTGAGCATCCTAAAGGTGTTGCTGCATCCTTGGATAAAGTGCCACATCCTGCTGAGTGAGGGCTTCCCTTCATATTAAACACAGCCAGGGATCTGTGTGGAAATGTGAGGTTTGGCACTGAGAGGAAGTGGTGAGCATCAAGTCTGTGATGGTGTAACTGGGACCGGCACAGTTCTGTTTCTGGGGACCTCGATGGTTCCTCATATGCTCACTGCTGACTTTAGATTCCAGTGTTTGTGTGGCAGCAGTTCAGGTGTGTTACAGATGTGAGGCTGGAAAGGTGTTTAGTAGCTGCTCCACCATCTTCCACTCTTTAAGCAGACAGCTCAGTGAGTCCCACCGAGCTTGCAGTTTGGCGTTTAATGCTGTTACCTGAATGATCAGGTGTGGTGTTACCTTCCAGAGCTCAGAGCACCTTCTCCTCCTCACAGAGCTCTTCTCTCTCAGCCTGCAGGCTGACTTGTGCTTCCTGAGTTCCTAAAGTAGCTCTCAGACCCTCTCCTGTGGAAGCAGTATGACAGGAATGAGCTGCAGCTCCCACTTTGGGCTTTAATGCTGTTACCTGAATGTTCAGAGCACCAACAAATATTTAGCACTCAGACAGTCTGAAACTGCCTCAGCTAGGGCTGCAAATCAAACCTCATTTCATTGGAACATTTGAGCTTCCAGCAGCTCTGGAAGCTCATTAGTCCGGATCAAACCATCATTGAGCTGCGTTCACTTTTTAATGGCGCTCTCGTTTCCTCCTGTTATCAATCCAGAGCAGCTCTTTCCTTCAGAGCAGCAGCTTTGGTTCCTCCATTAAACTCTCCACCTGCTGGGCTGTTGGAGGTCCAGCTCACATGGATTTTTCCACTTGAATCATATTTAAAGTTCACAGAAATGTGACTCTGATTTCTGCACATGGACAACATGGCAAATCCCTGAGTTGGGATAGAGAGCTGGGATAGTGTCCTTTGGGAAGCTTTGGAATATGGATGCTGTGGATGTCCTGCTGCTGCTCTGAACCATTGTTTTTGACCTAAAGGTCAAACAGGGTCATGATGCTTGTTTCTGTTTGTTCCCCTGAAATCAGATCTTCTCTCAGCAGCTCTGAGTCCTTCATCATTGTTGTCCAGTGATGAGTTTGATTCCTGCACAGGAGCTTTTTCCTGCATGTGGGCGTGAACAGGCGTACCTGACAGCAGCAGGTAGCAAAGAGAGATCATCTTTCCCAGCTGGAACTCTTCACTGAGCTGACCTGGAGTCAGACTCAAAGCAGGAAACAGTCCAAATGTTGGTGCTGACTCTGACTCTGGATCAGCTGTGACTGACAGACTGTGGACATTATGGAGCCTAAATGTGAGGCCATTTTCCTCCTTCATCTGCAGATCTGCAGCCAAACAAAGCTTCTCATTAAAAGTGTGCAGGTCTGAGAGAGCTGCAGACAATCATTGTGTCAAACACAGTAAGCTGAGAGGAGCTGAAGCACAGATGTGCAGAGCAGATGTTCATCACATTATGACCTCACTCTGTTTTGTCTTCATATACATTCAGTCTGTGTTTATAATGCACATTTCTGCTTTTACAATAACACACTTCATATTTTCTCTAATCACAGACTGACTGGTTGTCAACTCTCAGAGACTCACTGTGAAGTTGTGGCCTCAGCTCTGAAGTCCAACCCCTCCCATCTGACACAGCTGGACTTGAGTGACAACAACCTGCAGGATTCAGGAGTGAAGCTTCTGTGTGCTGGACTGGAGAGTCCAAACTGTCGACTGGAGACTCTGAGGTCAGTTCACTGACTGCAGCTGTTGTTGTTTTTCTATATTTCAGATCTTTGATTGATGTTTGAAACTTTCTTTGGTTCCTAAATGTTCAGGATGTGTCTGAAGACAAATGTGAAGAAGTTTGAGTGCTTTCAGAAATGTTGTGTCTTTCCAAACAACACTTTTTCCTTCTGGCTCCAAATAGAAGTGACAGACTTGAGCAGTTCATTTAAAGGCTGACAGAAGTGGAGCGGTGACGGGGAGATGTTGGACAGGACAGTTTTTCAGCCTCCACAGGTTCATGTTGTGCTCCATCAGTCAGTGAAGATGAAGTCAGTCCTGATGAGGCTGTAGAGTGTGTGAGGGATGTGAATGGGGCTGTTGAAGATCTGATGATAGCAGATCCAAACAGGCTGCAGAGACTTTGAGCTTCTGTGGAAACAGAGACATGAATGTCAAAGCTAATAAAGGTGAAGGTAGGAGCTGTGATGATGTTCATGGCTGCTACAGAGACACCCACACAGCTGCTGTGCTGCTGAGGTGTGTGTTAAAGCAGAGGAACAAAGAGCAGCCTCACACAGGCCCAAACATGCCAACATAGCAGGATTCAGGCTCTGTGTGAGCGTTTGACACAGAAGCTGGAGCAGAGAAAGGACTCTGCTGGAAGGACTCCAAGAAGAAGGCCGCTGAGACCAGTCCAAGTGTCTGAGGTGTCCATGGAGCCCAGTCTGACACGTCACTGAGACACTAACATACAGAAGTGATGGTAACATGAAGCAATAGTTTCCATGTTGGAGCAGTTCTCAGTTCAGTCACAGTGTTTAATACAGTTCATGAGTCAGGTCCACATGTTAGACACAGCAGCTGATCACAGATCTGCTTCAGACAGTTGATCCAATTCAGACAGTTTGGGAGGACCTTGAAAGCAGCGTGAGCAGTTCACTGCCTGACCCCACAGAGCATCAGACTGTCAGTCTGGACTTTTCTTTGTTCCTATTGGCTATCAGAGAGCCTTCAGACCAGGGTTATAATAGTTTTGGATTTTACATTATAGTTTAGTTTTAGTTAGTTTTTACTTTTTTTTCTCTAATTCAGTTAGTTTTAATTAGTTTTCAGAGTGGTTTTGCTCGTTTTTATTAGTTTTTATTTTTGGTTTTATGCTTAGTTTTAGTTAGTTTCAGTATTAGTTTTAGTATTTTCATACTTAATCAGGTACGCTTTAAAGATACCCTTTAAAGAAATAAATTCAGCAACCAACTGTTCACAGACAGCAGAACTACATGCTAAATGTGTGTAATATTAAGGACACACATGAACATCAACAGGGAGAAACTGCTAACAATATGAACTCCAAAACTCGATAAATTCTACAATAAACTCCCAATAAAGTTCAGCCTCAGTGCAGCAGATTAACAACAGCTACATGTGGTGTTTGACAAAAACAAACTCCTTGAAGGAGTCAAAGCTCAAATCCAGCTGCATCCTGATGTTCTCACCACCTGATGCTGCTTCTGTTTTGGAGCTACTTGGTTAGATGCTGCTGATTAGACTTGCAGGGTCTTTGCGGCCTATGTAGCCTACGGAAGTGTCCGACCTCATGTCCGCATTTATGCATGTATAGCTGGATTGCGTGTGTTAATTACCTTGTGGTTGTGTGCTGGGGGTTTTTTGGTCCTCGCTCTTTGTGCTCAGTTTTTAGGGTGCAAACATATTTGTCCCTGTTTTTTCACTTTCTTCATTCCTTCACGTCCATTCCCATAGTTTCAGCAGCTCCCTCCAGGAATTTGCTGACATTTGTGAGTCCTTATATTGATGCTTTGATTATTAGTCCTGATTGTTATTATCTGACTGATAAAGTAGCCGGAAACGCACAAGGACTAAACACAACGTTGTGGCTGCGTTGACCCGACGAGTAGTCACGTTTCTCTGGAGGTGCAGGCCGGGTTGCCTTGTAGGATGAGAGCGGTTTCCGTAGCTGCCTTGTGTGCGCTTCTCAGGTCTACTTTGATGTTGGTGTTTTTTTTCCTGACTAAGAAGTGTTCCGTACATCATCCACAACATCATCCACAACAAGACACTCGCTGCTATCTGTGCTATCATAGTAAAAAAAAAAAAAAAAAACACCACATGGGACTCTCTGAGGAGCAGCGCGGTGTGCGCACGCACGCACATGCGCACCCATTTGCCCGACGGCGTTCCGAGCTTAAACTCGGAGAGAGGAAAAAAATTATTTCATATCAATCCACAAGACTTTTGAAAAAATAACAATATCTATAATTTCAGTTAGTTTTAGTTAGTTTTGTAAACTCACAATTCAGTTTTAGTTAGTTGTCGTTTCTTCCTTTTAATTTTAGTTTTTATTTATTTCAGTTAACGACAATGTTTTTTCAATTTCAGTTTTCGTTATTTCGTTCGTTTTCGTTAACTATAATAACCCTGCATCAGACCAATCAGAGGCTGTGGGTCTGTGGATGAAGGATCATTCATGTGCAGCAGTTGGAGAAGGAGAAATGGCAGTTTGGGCTGTTTCCTGCTTTCATGGTCCTGCTTGTCCTGATGAAAATGTTGATTGATGTGTGGATTCGTTATCCAACAGCCGATTCTGTTCTTTATTATTCAATAATTGTATTGATCAGCTGTGGAAACATCACTGCCTGTTTTATTGTTCACACTAAATCCATGATGGCTGCATGTGGCCATGGCTGGATCTCCAGCTTACAGACCCCTGGGCACAAATGTTTGATGGAGCCTCAGCAGCTGGATTTGAATGCTCGCCTTTTTTGGGAGAGACCAACAGCCTCGGCAGCAGAGGGAGGAAGGCTGGAACATCCCCACCAACACTGGATTCTACCAATTCAATAGATCCATCAGAAGATACAATTAGATCCTCGTGTTTTAGGAAGATTTGCTTTATCAATACAAGGAGGAAACACCCCCAAAACGCTCTGTCAGCTTATTCAGGAGAACGGCCAGTTTGGGGGGGATCTCCCCCCAGATCCTGGCTCATCATTACCCAGGGTACCTGTCACGGGGTTTTCTCCAGAAATGACTCCTCCCAAAAAAATTGATGGTGTAATCGGAAAGTTCTGAAGGTGGAATTTTATTCAGCTGGCCTCCCAAAGTGCACAAAACTATTTACAGTGATGCCAAGGCAGGAAAAATACAAAGAAAACAATTTAAAAAAAAGTTTTTTACAGGTTACTGGGAACTCAGCTTTCTCCAACTCTATGGTGCCACAACAATCAGTTTACCTTCACTGCAACCATCAGCAGACTGACTCTTGGCATTACAGAGTTCTCTTTTAAACCCACTGCCCCTCCCACTAGGCATTAATTCAGATACTTTTCCCCACTAGACAGTATGTCTTCACATTTATGATGCACAATAATTAAACAAAGAAAACTATTAACATAGCTATTTACTGGTAACTTAAGCAGGTATGTTTATGGGAAGAAAAGGAAAAATAACCAAACAAACAAAACAGAACCCTATTCCCTCTTATCAATTGACATTCCAGCTGGCTACGTTATGGATTCCTGTGTGAGTGGAAGATGACGTGCCTGTCCGTATTGTCAGTGGAGGACACACACATTTGGATTATTGACATTGGGATTTTCTCCGAATTGGACCTGGAGATACCTGGCTTGTCGTATCAATTCAGGAAGTCTAGGCAGCTGTCTGGCCTTGGTAAGGCTGCTTATGACGGGAATGCAGGAAGGTACAGACTCAAACTCAGACTCTGTATATCTGGAGCTGATTCTGAGGGGTAAGATCTTGGAGATGTATGTATCTGTTTCTGCACGGCGAAGGAACGAACCAAGAAGATTCGGATTAATTGGATTTTTTTTCACCACAGAGAGGTGCCAGAAAGGCTGAAGCCTGTCAACAAATTAATCAGTACAGTCTGCACCAAAACAAGTCTTAGAATCAGGAATTTGGCTCCGTGGCGTTCTTGGACTGCCGCTTATCAAATTGTCTCCTGGATGTTTGTAAACAAATAACAGAGGCACCCGGCAGACCACGCCCCCCATCCTGAGGACCTGTAAGTAAACAAGAGCAAA
Source organism: Archocentrus centrarchus (assembly GCF_007364275.1). Lineage (NCBI taxonomy): Eukaryota > Metazoa > Chordata > Actinopteri > Cichliformes > Cichlidae > Archocentrus > Archocentrus centrarchus. The sequence continues at coordinate 1,052,641 of NW_022060267.1, read as the reverse complement.
AGGCCACTCACTGTTGGCTTTTGGTAGCACCATGAAGACGTTTCTACTGTTCTACTTCTCTACCACGACGATCATGCCGTTCTCCCGCTGCTGACATAAATAAACTGTGAAATGTGTGAATGCTGGTGGAGGCGCTTCATGTCCGCTGCCCATAATCAGTGACCGCGGTGGCGCTCACAGTACCTCTGTGATTCGTTCATCTCTGTGACTGCAGCATTTTGCCATCAATAAAGTTAGATGATCCCATTCACTCCTGCATCAGCAGATGTTCTCCATCAGTGGCTGCTGGTCCATTGAAGCAGAGCAGGTTGGTCCTCCTCTATGTTAGTGAGAAGATCAAATAAAGAGCAGATCTTTATTTGCATCTGTACTCACACACTGGGTCTGAGTCCCCAGGAAACCTGCTGCAGAGCTCAGAGTCAGAGCCAAATAAATACAAATATAGATACAAAGATGAAGCAAAGTGTGCACTAAGATAAAGTAAGGACAATATTTCAAGGAGTCATTTCCATCTTCTCTTCAATGACTGCAGTATGAAACTAATATTGCACATGTTTGGTAAATGAGCTGCTGTGTGAGTCTGAGTTGGTCCTTATTTAGTTGTTGCATCAGTCTGACTGCAGCAGCACAGAAGCTGCTGTGTTGGTGATCAGACTGTCGCTCTGCTGAGTCTCAGGATGGATGCTGGTTGTTGTGGCCTGAGGAGGGTGGGACCTGGATGGTGACAGTCTCTGATGTGTTGGGCTCTTTTCTTGCAGTGTTGTGTGTGTATTAGTCCATGGATGGAAGATGAGTCCTTATGATCCTCTCTGCAGTCTCTCTGACTCTCTGCAGAGCCTTCCTCTGAGCCTGGGTGGTGTTTCCATCCCAGACAGTGATGCAGCAGTGAGGATGCTCTCCATCAGTCCTCTGTAGGGTTGCTGAGGAGGCGACTGCTCACTCCTGCCTTCCTGAGCAGCCTGATGAAGTAAAGCCACTGCTGGGCCTTTGTCTCTAAGGCTGTGCTGTTTACAGTCCAGCTCGGGGTTGATGTCACGTGAAGGTCGAGGACCTCATGGCTGTCAGCTCTCTTCATCTCAGTCCCAGGGAGAGGCTGCAGAGGCGGGGCCTGTTTCCTAAAGTCTGCCATTATTTCACAGCTTTAGTCTACATTGATGAGGAGCTCATTCTCCTCTCCATAGACACTGATGTTTGTAACCAGGTCTCTGTATGCAGACTCGTCCCCACCCTTTATGAGGCCCAGGATGGAGGTGTTGATGATGACGGGGTTTTCCTGGGTGGAGACACAGTCGTGGGTGTAGAGGGTCAAGAGTTTAGGGCTGACACAGCAGCCCTGTGGGGATCCTGTGCTGACTGAGAGCTCAGAGGAGACCCTGCCTCCCATCCACCCCATCTGTGGTCTGTCTGTGAGGAAGTCCAAAATCCAGTTACAGGTGGGAGTCGGGACCCCTGGATCAGCTTTCCTGGTCTGATGGTATCAGAGTCCGAATTATAATCCAGGAGCAGCATCCCAGTGTAGGTTCTGCTGCTCTCCAGGTGTTGTAGCTGTGGTGGAGGGCCGTGGTCACTGTGTCATCCACTGACCTGTTGGAGTGGTAGGTGAACTGTAGAGGCTCAGCGGTGTCTGGGACCACAGAGCTGATGTGTGTCAGTACCAGCTTTAAAAAGCCTGAAGTCATTCAGGGTGATGAGTCTGTTTTTGGAACCAGGATGATGATGATGATGATGATGATGCTTTGAATGTGGGCGGGGCTTCTGCATCTGTGAGAGACTGATTGAAGCTGTCTGTGTCCACCTGCTGTTTGTGATCTTCTTGTAGTTTAGGGTCAGGGGTCACCATCCCAAACTCCAACATTTTCCACTCAACCTGCTGTGAAATCTGGATCCGAGTCTATGGAAGAACTTCCCTGACAGCCACACCGGCATGTTGCACTTTGCTCACACTTTCTCCTGGATCATTGGACCAAATGAGAAGCTCCTCAGGAACATGAGCATGAATAATAACTGCTGACACTGTTTCAGGCTCAGCTGGAGTCTAAAATCTGAAGCTGTGCAGTGACTGTATGTTTGCTCATGAATGAAGAAGCAAAAGCAGTTTCAGTGAGCAGCATCATATCAAACAGGAAGTAAAACAGTGAGCAGAGCAGGGTTGGTACCGACTGACAGAGACCCAATCAGAGTGAAGAGGAAGTCCTTTTTCCCTGAAGCGCAGAAACCAGGGAAACCACTAGAAGCTGGTTTGAATCTGAGACTCTGAGCTGAGGTTACTGCAGGAGCTGAAGATAAAGAGAGGATTGCTGCCACTGCTTTCCAAATGAGCTGTGAAGGTGAACTTTGAGCTGCAGTTTGTTCCAGAGCTTCTCTCAGTGACCTTTCCAGAGTCCTCAGTCCCCACAGAGTTCAACACAAAGAGCCAAAGCAGCAGAGACAGGATGTTCACAGGTCCAACCTCTGACTGCAGCACAGAGCTCACTGAGTCCTCTGATCACTGCTGCTGACAGCCTCTGTGCTGGGGGGCTGCAGCCCCCTCACAGCTTACCAAAGGTCAAAGGTCTCAGTCATCTGGATCTGCTGAATGAAATCCATGAAAAGCATAAAGTGTAACGAGGATGTTCACAGGTACATCGAGCTGAGCAGAGGAAGAAGAAAACCTACAGACTCTGGTAATAAGGAATTTCATTGGATGAAGCTCACAGGAAGTGACGTCAGTGGGAATGTTGGAGCTCCACCAATCAGAGGAGGCGTGGCAGTAGTTTTGTGTGGTGGTTAAAGAGTGCAGTGGGAAACTGTGTTTGAATGAAGGAGGAAAGAGGCGCTCCATCAGAGAGAGCTGCTCGCTCGTGTTCAGGAGGCGGCCCTCTGATGGAGACGCCATCAGCTCCTTTTTAGGAATCATTGATCCCTCTGAGCTCACAGCCTTTTCTGCACTGTGAGCTGGAATCAGGAGAGAGGAGCTGATCACAGCATCAATCAGCTAAACACTGATGAATCTCCAGGCCCTGACAGCCTGCGGCTGACCTTTAGAAACTCTGTCTGGATGACATCGTCACAGCAGTGAGAGCTCATCATCATAAATACTAAGTAATAACTTCACTCTCATACAGCGTCACTAAAATCACTTTAACCATCAGGGTCATCCTGCTGATCCAACTACAACACTGAGTTTGTACAAACATGTTTCTCCATCATTTTGTTTGCTTTATGAGGAAAATGATTCAAGAACTTCCTGCTAATACACAACATTTCATCATATTTCCTCATCACCCTCTTTGCTCTGACCATTTTAATGACCTTTGACCTCCAATAAAGGCCTCCACAGAGTTTGGCTAAAATAATGACAGCAGATGTTTGTGTGACAGAAGCAAATTTCTGGATGTTCTTTCAGTGCTGCACTTTGTAGACGCTCCCTGAGCGCTCGTCTGAGCGCTCCCTGAGCGCTTCGAACGCCTGAGCGCTCGAAGATGGCGCTGGTGAGGTCAGCAGCCGTCGTACCTGCTCCTACGCTTTGTTTGTATATATTAGGTTTAGCTCTAATTTTGGACTTTATAATTCCGCCTGCTCTGTGTCATATCACGTATGACAGACAGACTCTTTTTAATATCAGAATACAGCACTCTGGCTGTATTCTGACACCTTTTTCTCCCGACCCGACTTGGCCTCGGGAGATCCAGCGTTTCCAGTGGGCCAGCTCAAACAAAGGACGCGGAGCACCCAGGTCACGGACAAGGCCCCGAGGGAAAAGAGCCGGCGTAAGAGAGAGGCTGAGGCGCAGAGCGCACCAAACGCCACTGCCGAGCATCCTGTTGGCTAATGTCCAGTCACTGGATAACAAGCTGGACGAACTCAGGGCCAGGATACAGTTTCAGAGGGACATAAGGGACTGCAACATCATCTGTCTCACGGAGACATGGCTGACTTCCCTCATACCGGACCACGCCGTACAGCCGTCGGAGTTCTTCAGTGTTCATCGCACGGACAGAACGAGTGAGTCTGGAAAATCAAGAGGAGGAGGTGTGTGCCTAATGATTAATAACAGCTGGTGTGACAGTAGGAATGTTGTCCTTCTGAAACAATCATGTTCCCCTAACCTGGAGCTCCTAACCCTGAAATGCCATCCCCACTACCTGCCCCGCGAGTTCACTTCGGTCATCTTCAGCGCCGTCTATATTCCACCTCAGGCGGACACAAACACTGCACTATCCGAGCTACATGAGGCGATTTCCACCTATCAGGCTAACCAGCGTGATGCGGCTCTCATCGTAGCCGGGGACTTTAACAGTGCAAACTTGAAAAAGCTGATACCGGAGTTGATTCAACACATCGACTGCCCCACCAGAGGAGAGAGGACCCTAGACCACTGCTACTCTCCATTCAAAGATGGCTACAAAGCAAAGCCTCTTCTGCCTTTTGGGAAGTCTGACCACACCGCTGTCCTTCTCATGCCGAAATACAAACAACGGCTCAGGCAGGAACCCCCTGCTGTGAGAGAAGTGACACGGTGGTCTGATCAAACAGAGGCCGCTCTGCAGGGTGCGTTGGATTCAGCCGACTGGGACATGTTTCGCAGCAGCGCGGGCGGAGACATCGAGGAGTTTACGGAAACTGTTGTGGGATTTATTGGGAAAGTTGTTGAAGACACTTCACTTAGGAGGACCATCAGGACTTTTCCCAACCAGAAGCCGTGGGTGGATAAATCTGTCCGCGACGCCCTGAGGTCCCGCACCGTTGCCTACAACTCCGGCCTCGCCTCTGGGAACATGGAGGACTACAAGGTTGCATCATACAACGTCCGCAGAGCGGTGAAAGAGGCTAAACATCGCTACGGCCGCAGACTGGAACAGCAACTACAACAGTCTGACTCCAGGGGACTGTGGCAGGGACTACGCACCATCACGGACTACAAAGCACCACACACACACCCGGTGAGTGCCGACGCTTCTCTGGCTGATGAACTCAACATCTTCTTTGCGCGCTTTGAGTCGGGAAGCCGACATCCCGCTGCGCTCCCGGCCGGAGGGGCGGAGACACTCACTGTGACGGAGCGCGACGTGAGGAGGGCGTTTAGACGTGTAAACACCAGGAAAGCGGCTGGACCAGACGGTATTAGTGGACGTGTCCTTAAGACCTGCGCTGACCAGCTGGCACCTGTGTTTACACTGATATTCAACCTCTCACTGAAACTGTGTGTGATTCCCACCTGCTTTAAAAAGTCCATCATAGTCCCTGTCCCAAAGAAACCACACCCCAGCAGCCCCAATGACTTCAGGCCCATAGCACTCACCTCTGTGGTGATGAAGTGTTTTGAGAGACTCATCAAGACATTCATCACCTCCTCACTGCCCACCACCCTCGACCCACTACAGTTTGCATACCGGCCAGACAAATCCACAGATGACGCCATATCCTTCCTCCTCCACAAGACCCTTTCACACATAGACACTGGTAAGGGGAACTATGTGAGAGTGCTGTTTGTAGATTACAGCTCAGCATTCAACACCATAGTTCCCTCCAGGCTGGTCTCTAAGCTGCTGGACCTGGGCCTGGGCCCATCCCTGTGCAGGTGGGTTCACAGCTTCCTGACCAGCAGACCACAGGTGGTACGAGTGGGTCACCTCACCTCATCCTCCCTCACCCTCAACACTGGATCCCCCCAAGGCTGTGTGCTCAGCCCTCTGCTGTACTCACTGTACACCCATGACTGCGAGGCCACGTCAGAGTCCAACGTCATCATCAAGTTTGCTGACGACACTGCTGTTGTGGGACTAATCTCTCACAATGAGGAGACAGCCTACAGGAGAGAGGTCTCCCGCCTGGAGAACTGGTGCCAGGAGAACCACCTCCTGCTCAACGTCAGCAAAACAAAGGAACTGATCGTGGACTTCAGCAGGAAGCAGCAGAGGGACTACCATCCACTTGTCATCAGTGGTGCTGAGGTGGAAAGAGTGGACACTTTCAAATACCTGGGAGTGACCATCTCACAGGACCTGTCCTGGACTCATCACATAAACATCACTGTGAAGAAGGCCAGACAGCGTCTCTACCTCCTCAGGCGGCTGAGAGACTTCAAGCTCCCACTCAAGGTGCTCAGGAACTTTTACACCTGCACCATCGAGAGCATCATGCGTGGGAGCATCACCACCTGGATGGGAAACTGCACCAAGCAGGACTTCATGGCCCTAAAAAGGGTGGTTCGTTCAGCTGAACGGACCATCAGAACCACCCTCCCCAACCTGCAGGACATTTACACCAAGCAGTGCAGGCTGAGGGCCATGAAGATCCTAAAACAGCCCAGCCACCACGGACACTCTCTCTTCTCCCTGCTCCCATCAGGCCGGCGTTACCGCTGCCTGAGGGCTAAGACTGAAAGGTTGAAGAAGAGTTTTTACCCACAAGCCATCCGTCTGCTCAACTCTGAGCCCTAACTGGACCATTATTGCACAATGTAAATATTATAATTTAAAAAGTGTGTATAGTGTATAGCAGTGGTCCCCAACCTTTTTTGAGCCGCGGACCGGTTTAGTGTTAGAAAATATTTCCACGGACCGGCTTTTAAAGTGTGGCGAATAAATACGTCAAAATAAATGATACGACCATAACCAAGTGTGATATTTTCTACGTATAATAATAAAAAACGGGAATCCACTTTGTATTCGTATGCAACTCTATCAGCAGCGTTCTCGTAACATCCCGCCTCAACATGAATAACAGGCTCTCTGCCCACAGCGCTCCCTGGTCAGCTGTTAGAGCCATGGTAAAACATGCCTTCAAAATAAGATACACCGCAAAAACAAATACAGTAGAAATCACCTCAGTCGGATTCAAATGGCCCAGTTTGGGGTCTATTATCGAATTTCGCTGCAATGGCTTCTGCTTCATCTATGAATTTGCTTCTGCAAATTTTATAATCTGAAATTTTACTCGTAAGTGCAAGTTTGTAGCTTACACTTGCCACGATTATCCCCGGTGAAATGAACTGATATAAACACTAAAACAATTTCCAGGCGTTGTTAGTGTGTGTGTAGTTGTGCACGAACGAGCCGATGCGTGGAAGTGGGCGGACAGGAGCTGAGGAGGGTTTTAGCGCTAAACTCATCCAGTTTATGCGATCACATTTAACTGGAAATTTATTACAATGGGACCAGATTTTTCATCCGAGGTAGGTGAATATCCGACGGATTAATGTGATGATTTTATTGGAATTAATGTTAGGAAAAATCAGGACCTGCAGATGCCATCCAACTAGAGCGAAAACCCGATTTGTGCGACTTCGACTTAGGTGATTTTTACTGTATAAAGCGCATGAAAAATACAACTCACCATAACACTGAATCAGTGTAAGCCCCCTGAGCTTGTTTCTCTGATACTCATTTTTGCTGGCTTCTGGTTTGACTGGGTTCGGCCGATTTCACATGGAGCGTGGCTGCAGAGCCGCGGTGTCAAGCGCTGGAGAGGCAGTTTGATGGCTGGGTCTACCTCACTGCTATCCCCGGTGCTGATAAATAAAAATGGTAAATGGACTAGTTCTTACATAGCGCTTTTCTACTCTTGTTGAGCACTCAAAAATTTAAAGAAGCGTTATGTAGGTCAACCAACCGATTTCGTTAGACCGGCCTGAAGCTTCTGGGTTTAATTTTAGCGGTGACGTATCATGTGAGCAGAAACGTCTTGACACGTCAAGAGGAAGTCATGGAGGGAAGTAACGGAGCGAATCCGCCCATTTTTCAAAATAAAATATAGTTTAGGCGCAGATAAGTAAAACGGAAATAATTTAAGTTATTTATTCTTTATGTGCGGCCCGGTACCAAATGTCCCACGGCCCGGTACCGGTCCACGGCCCGGGGGTTGGGGACCTCTGGTGTATAGTATATAGAGTATAGTGTATAGTGTGAATTACTTTTTTTATTTTTATTCTTCTTATTTATATGTGTGTGTATATATGGTTGCAGGTACAAAATACATTTCACTGTGCATTGTACTGTGTATAACTGTGCATGTGACAAATAAACACTATCTTATCTTATCTTAATCTTATCACAGCAGCTGCACACAGAGACCAGTGTTGTTGGTCCAGCTCAGAAGACGACTTGTTGGAATGAAGACGAGCTCGGAGTTTGTCTGCTTTAAGAACCGCACTGGGAAAAGGTGTTGTTGGAGCTCCAAGATGGGAATTTCTTTCCAGCTTCACCTTTAAAAGTGAAGCCATGAAGGAAAAACACGACTTTTTCAAGTGTTTCTAGTTTTTATTATAAATGTGCGACTTTAATCTGAAAGTTTTTCTCTTGTTGTGTTGGTTTGAAGCTGCATCCTGTTGGCTTCAGCTGTTTGGAGTTTTTCTAAACTTCTCCATCCTGAACCTTCTTCAGCTCTGATTATGAAACTCTCAATGATTTCAGACTTTGTCTAATAAACTCACATCTTTGATTCTTTATACAGATTGAAGTACTGTGGTTTGTCAGAGATCAGCTGTGATTATCTGGCAGCAGCTCTGAAGTCCACCCCCTCCCATCTGAGACAGCTGGACCTGAGGGGAAACAACCTGCAGGATTCAGGAGTGAAGCATCTGTGTGGTTTTCTGGAGAGTCCACGATGTGTTCTTGAAACTCTGAGGTCAGTCTCCATGTTTTAGTTGTGCTGAGATGAATCTGATGTGAAACACTAAACTGCTGCCATAAGGCTGATATTATACTGATCCACACTGAGGATCTTCATGGTAAAGTCTGGTTTCTTCTTCTCTGCTTTAGTCCATTGACTGTAGCAGAACAATGTTCACATTTCAAAGCTTCAAACAGTGATGCTCAACTTATGGTCCACAGCCCACATGCGGCCCTCCACAGCGTTCCACCCGGCCTGCTGACCTTTCCTAACTCAGAGAGAGGTGACCCTGATTAACTGAGTACTGTTCTTACTCACAGTTCTAAGTATGAGATACAACCATTAATAACCACAGCTAACTCTCTGTAGCAGGTCAAAGGTCATGGCACACAGCAGTCTGTGAAACACAAACAGGTTGAAGCAGGAATTATTGCACAGTTACAAAGTGAGTCTCAGTAGAACACACATCCAAAATTAAAGGGTGCAGGAAAAATGAAGAATCAATGGAAAACAGAATTCCAGACACCAGAGAACTCCTGGAAAATTTTAATCTGAACAGACCTTAAAAAGTAACGTTTAGGACCAACATGGCCTTCTTCAGACTTAATGAGTCGATGCAAAGCACATGTTTATATATCCGCCCACTCTTAAGGTGGTCATTCAATTGTGATTGCTCAATGCCCTAATATGGAAAAAGAGGGGGAGGGAATCACACCCCAAACAATCATTGATAGTTGAAATAAATTAGTGAAGCTGAAAATATTAAAAAGACTATAAAATCCTAACATGTGCATTACAGACTGAAAAGGCCTTGAAAAGTTAATAAATAAATGTTAGGGGCTAATCACAAGGACAGAATAATACATATAATAAATAAATAAATAATAGTCAACAAGGTGAAAAACAGTGTACAAGAAAAATGGAATGAGACACATAAATACACAATGATATGCATGGAAAGACAATGAAATAATGAAACACTGAAATAGGATTGGCAAGGGATAATGACCCAAACTGAAAATTACAAACAGTCTCAAATTGAATTCTTCATTCAGACCATAAGGAGATAAAGTGTTGAGGGTATATATCCAATACGCTTCTCTCTAAAGTAAGAGAATTAGTATTACTGCCACGTCGTGATGGTTTTATGGCTTCTATGCCACAGTAATGTAAAGAAGATATGTTGTGTGCAGCCTGGGTAAAATGGATTGAAACCAAACTGTTAGTATCATGATCAGGGATGTTTGAGCGATGTTCTCATATTCTAGTTTTCAGCTGTCGTGGGGTTCTGCCAACATAGACCAAACCACACGGGTATGTAAGCATGTATATGATGTTAGTGGTTTGACATGTAATGATTAATTCTATAGGGTTTGTCCGATCGTGGGTGATGAAAAATATTGGTTTTGTGAGTGAATTTGCCTTGAGTGCAATGCCTGCAGTGATAATTACCAGATGATATCTCTGAGGAAATGGTTGGTTTTTGGATCGGGAGGCAGGATCTAACTAAGTAGTTTCTCACATTAGGAGGTCTCTTATAAACAAACCTCAGTGGTGTAAAGATTTAAGAGAGGGGTCAGAACTGATGATATGCCAATGTTTATTAATAATCATTTTTAACTCAGTGGAAAAAGAAGAAGATTGTATAATACAATTAATATTATTCACCACCTTTTTGGGTTTAGTATTATGCAAACAATCTAGTTGTGAAATGACTGAGAAACGTTGACGTGCTTCTGTGACCCGTTCGCGTTCGTGTTGTCTCGCCTTAAACTGTTGTTCTAAAATATCTGATTGTAGTTGAAAATTCTCATCAGTACTGCAAATGCTTTGGATGTGATTAAACTGAGAAAGAGGAAAACTCTTTTTAAGAGCGGGAGGATGAAATGATTGTCCATGAGGAAACTGGGAGCTGAGGACACCATCATCTATCTGCTATACCGAGTCTACGCTCACCTGGATAAGCCAGCCAGCACTGTGAGGGTCATGTTCTTTGACTTCTCAAGTGCATTCAACACCATTCAGCCTGCTCTTCTGGGTGATAAGTTGGCAGGGATGCAGGTTGATGTCCCCCTTGTGTCCTGGATTGTTGACCACCTGACTGGCAGACCACAGTATGTACATCTGCAGCACTGTGTGTCTGACAGAGTAGTCAGCAACACTGGAGCCCCACAGGGAACTGTCCTCTCTCCCTTCCTCTTCACCCTCTACACCACAGACTTCAGCTACTGCTCAGAGATCTGCCATCTTCAGAAGGTTTCTGAAGACTCTGCAATAGTTGGATGTATCAGCAGGGAGATGAGGATGAGTACAGGAGGACAGTGAAGGACTTTGTTGCGTAGTGTGAGGGGAACCATTTAGGATTCAACGGGTCCTGCTGGAAGACCCATGAGCTTGGACTCAAACCCAGCTTTCTGACACTGGGCCCTACATTATGACCCAAAATCCTTTGGTAATCTTCAGATTTCATGATGTCTTGCACACAGTAAAGGAATCCAGAGGCAGCCAAACATCCTTGAACCTCCTCCATATCTGACTGTAGGTACTGAGTTCTTTTCTTTGTAGGCCTCGTTCTGTTTTCTGTAAACAGCAGAATGACCTGCTTTACCAAAAAGCTCTGTCTTGGTCTCATCTGTCCACAGGACATCGTCCCAGAAGGATTTTGGCTTACTCACGTACATTTTGGTAAACTGCAGTCTAGCTTTTTAATGTCTCTGTGTCAGCAGTGGGTCCTGATGCACCCTGAGCCTGCAGGACAGCTTGAACTTCTGTAGAACTTGATTGGAGCTGCTTATCCACCATCTGAACTATCCTGCACTGCAACCTTTCATCAGTTTTTCTCTTCCATCCACGTCCAGTGAGATCAGTTGCAGAGCTGTGGGCTGTAAACTTCTTGATTATGTTGTGCATTGTGGACAAAGGAACATCAAGATCTCTGCAGATGGACGTGTAACCTTGAGATTGTTGATAGTTTCCAGCACAGGCAAAGTGTGACCTCCTCATGATGTCCTGGAGTAGGTGGGCAGCTCTGTTATACTCATTGCCATGGTGATCATAATGTGGCCAATATTAAACTGTTGGGTAAATGTTCTTCTTCTTCTTCTCACACACTTTCTGTGATGTGAGGACCGTCAGCTCCAGCTGCCGCAGACACTTTCTATGATCTGCACTCAGAGTGGATGTTAGTGCGCTCGTGCTACACTGTGACAGAGTGTGAGTCCACCCACATTCACCTGTGACACACCTGCACTTGCATTCATTCTGAGCAGATTTCAGCTCAACACTTCCTGTTTCATGTTCAATCCATCAGACACGCCCTCTGCAGCTGTTTGTATGTCCTGCTCCCTCACAAAGAAACTGCAGCAAATCAAATGTCATCAGCTTTATTTTCACTTTATATTTAGGAGCATTTCACACATTTATTCACAAAACTAAAGTTTATTTCAACAAAGTGTGATGTTGTTAACAGTGGTTCAATATTAATGATTTCAATCTTTGTCTAATAAACTCACATCTTTGATTCTTTATACAGTTTGGAGAACTGTGGTTTGTCAGAGATCAGCTGTGATTATCTGGCAGCAGCTCTGAAGTCCAACCCCTCCCATCTGAGAAAGCTGGACCTGAGGAGAAACGACCTGCAGGATTCAGGAGTGAAGCATCTGTGTGGTTTTCTGGAGAGTCCACGATGTGTTCTTGAAACTCTGAGGTCAGTCTCCATGTTTTAGTTGTGCTGAGATGAATCTGATGTGAAACACTAAACTGCAAACATAAGGATATTATACTGATCCACACTGAGGATCTTTACTGAGGTAAAGTCTGGTTTCTTCTTCTCTGCTTTAGTCCATTGACTGTAGCAGAACAATATTGACATTGCAAAGCTTCAAACAGTGATGCTCAACTTATGGTCCACGGTCCACATGCGGCCCTCCACATGGTGCCACCCAGCCTTCCGACCGTTCCTAACTCAGAGACCCAGGGACTCAGGGACCCTGATAACTGAGTACTGTTCAAAGAAGAAGAAAAATCCTCCACTGGATAATTCACTGTGAAACTCTCAAACACTTCATTCCATCTTAAAGTCTGTCTGACACTGAAATCCAAACCAAAATGGCCGTTTGCTTTACAGACAGCAGTCCAACACAAAACAGACACACAACATCCAAAACACAGTCCAACATCCAAATGTCCTCCACTGCCACCATGAATGATGGCAAAGAGAAGGAAGAACACTCTGACATTCAGGGTTAGAATGAGCTTCATAAAGCAGACTGTGAAGATCAAAGCTGCATTAGAGAGCTGACATTCATCAATTAGTGGACACAAGTGGACAGATATCATCTGAAGCACTTCAAAGGCTTTAAATCAGCACATTTCTCTGCATTCTTTCTTCTTTGGAACTTTATTGGTAACTTTGATGAAGGGAACAGCGTGGTACACCTGAACAGGTGAGCAGTCCATCACAGAGAAGCACACACTCTCACATCCACACCTACAGCCAATTTAGAAGCACCAATGAACCGAAGCAGCATTTCATTGGACTGTGGGAGAACATCCAAAGTCCACAGAAAGGCCCAGCTGACCAAGAAGCTCCAACCTAGAACCTTCTTGCTTTAAGGCCATAGTGCTAACCACTTTTCCCAATTTCAGGACAAATCCTGCATTTTCCTGTTCCTGCCTACAGGGCAGCGACACTAACACTTTCTCATCAAACACTGCCACCTAGTGGAGGAAGTTTCACTGCAGTCTGAACATTACAATTAGATCCTCTAATGTGGAGGTGGTGGGGGCCACAGGACTATGGAGAGAAAATTGTCTCAAAATATTTGTGTGTCTGTAATGCTGGAGTTGTAATTTTTTGTAAGTTGTAAATAACGTTTTGTGCATGACTTCCACTACTTGTAAATGTGTGTTCAAATACAAATATTATGAAATTACGAATACAAAATAAAAGTACATATACAAACCGTTAAATCTTCCTGCTCTTGTCGGAGACAGTCGCACTCTCTCTCTCTCCCTGCCCTCCCCATCTCTCCGCTTGCTGCTTGCTGTGAGAGCGTCTCTCACACACTGTCCGAATAAGAACAAGATTGAGAGCAACATGGATCTGGCAAACTGGGCCTTCACCACCATTGATCGAATTTTTTCCACTATGAGATCGGGGAAAGGGGAGCCGCGTGTCCGAGTGGAACAGACCTGGTTGGACACGTCATCGACTCTTGGAGCTCGTGGAGACCTGTGTGCTTCTCGGCCCTCGAGGTGGAAGACGCCTATATATTCGGCTTTTTGGTAGCAGTATCTTTTCTCTTTGGGCTCGGAGGATACCTGATTTACCGGGAAATTAAGAAAATCTGGGCGGCGGTTCGACATCTGCAGAGGCTGCCGACCCAGGTGGACGGCCTGTTCAGAACCATACAGACTCAGACTCAAAGCCTGGTGGACCTGAGCCATAAAGTTAACGTGCTCGCAGGCGAGAGGGGTTAGATCTGGAGATACGGTTCGGTTCTGCACAGTGAGGACGGTAATTAATGAATTTGGAATATTGGATTATTGAATGGTTCCCCAGTGAGACTGAAGGCTGTTGGAAAAACAAGCAGCCTGTTCCAAAACAACATCTGTTATCAGGAATTCGGCTCCCCTGCCGGCCTTGGGTTGGCAATCATATCTCTCCAGGGCTCTGTGTGCGGCTGCTCTTCCCCCGACTCTGCGTTGTGATTTGTGAAGCTGGATCTGGTGTACCACGGCCGCTGATGAACTTCCATCACTATCAGCGAACTGTTTTGGCTGGAACCTGGTATCTGGCTCCACAATGCCCCCACCCTCTCATCTCCGGCTGCATCCCCTCCTGACCTGACCTCACCTACCGCCGCTGTCCTAGCTTTACATGTGCAAATGCTTTGCTAAGGTGGTTTTTTTTGGCCCTGGTATAGTGCTCTTTTTGAGCACTGTACCAGATGACTTTTTTTTAACCTAACTTCCCCATGATGTGTTGTTTTCTTCACCTGATAAAGGTAGCGCTGCAAGTCGGCTGCATGACCTCAGGACACATGCCCCCCCGTGTTTGTGTTGTGTTTGTGTATTCTTGGCTGGGTGCTCTGTTAACTGCAATTTCCAATGTGTGAACTTGTTCACCCACATGGCAATAAAACCTTCAATAAACATTCAAATAAAAGTACACTAATCACCAGATACGCACAGACAAAACGACACAAATCATGTTACGAGTGCACAAAGTTTTTTGAGACACATTTCACGCTTCAAGAGAGCTCCCAGATTCGTGCGTGCATGGTGCGTTTAAATGCTGGTGGAAAGCTGGGTCATCTGAGTTTTGTTCTGAGCCAGCCTTGAGTGTCCTTTATTCAGCTCATCCTCTGCTTTCCTTTTAGACCTGATTTTAGCTGCTTTATCTCTCTGTGAACAAGTTTCTGTGCCTCAATCTTTGGATTCTCTCCCTCAGAACAAGACAGGTTCTTCTGACTGAGAACATGTTTCAGTGATTTACTGATCCAGGGCTCGTTATTGGGGAAAATAGTTCCTGTTTTCACAGGAATCCCCATTTTGGAGCCAAAGAAATGGAAGTAGAAATAGATGATCTGAGTCAGAACATGAGCCTTTAAACAGACCCAGTGGGTGCAGTCAGAACAGTCCCTCAGTTCCAGTATAGAGTCTTTGGTCCAGACTGGAACAACTGTGTGCTCAGTTTGACCTCTCTTCAGTACTGTGACCTGACAGAGCCAGAGGGGCCATCACATCAGATTTAGAAGCTCCCCTCATGGAGCCAGAACACATGTCCAATACTGAGTCTGTCTTGTTGGACCAACTGGAAGAAATGATTCAAGGACTTAGTCCTAGAACAGAGATTCAAATGTCCAAAATCAAAGTGGCTGCATCGGGCAGATAGTCTGAAAACTCTGCACAGTTTGGATTCCTGTTTGAAGCTGCATCCTGTTGGCTTCAGCTGTTTGGAGTTTTTCCAAACTTCTCCATTCTGAACCTTCTTCAGCTCTGATTATGAAACACTGAATGATTTCAAACTGTGTCTAATAAACTCACATCTTTGATTCTTTATACAGATTGGAGTGGTGTGGTTTGTCAAAGATCAGCTGTGATTATCTGGCAGCAGCTCTGAAGTCCAACCCCTCCCATCTGACACTGCTGGACCTGGGGGGACACAACCTGCAGGATCCAGATGTGAAGCAGCTGTCTGATCTTAGGGAGAGTCCACACTGCAGACTGGAGGAGCTGGAGTAAGTAGAGGGTTGGAGTGAGTCCATGCTGCTCTCAGCAGTATTGTACTAAACACAGTTAGTATGAAAGCAAAGATCCAGTGTTTCCTGTAAAGCTGCAGCCTTCTCAGCTTTCCTCAGTGAAGCTGTGAGAGGAGGATGGTGACAGGCTTCAGGATTGGACACAAACACTTCCTGTTTGGGCCTTTTTGCTCTAACAAACACTGGCTGACTCTGGGAGCTTTGAGCTCACCATAGTAACGGCTCCTGGAAAGCTCACATGCTCTGATGCAGCATCAGTTCATTGTCAGCAGCCAATCAGCTCTCTGAACAAAGCAGCATGCAGACATTTTCCCAACATGGACCAATGACTGCATTCATTTTCCAGCTTAAAGGAGTGAAGGAAACAGTCTGTAGGTGATGAAGAACTTTGTGAGAGCAGATGTTTGGATGGAGTTCCTCCAGTTAACAGCTGGAACCATTACATGAGGGACTGAAACATCTCCTATGAATTGTTGGGGTTGTTGTTGGGGTTCCTAAAGAGCTCAGAGTGGACAGACCAAGGTTATTAGAGTTCATGAGACTCCAAACTAAAACTAGGAGGGAAAAACATTTGGATGAACTTCAATCCAAATCCAAAGTGAAACAACAATGAGTACTAGTACAGTCCCAGGACTGAAGGCCCTGCTGCTCTTTATACTGGATGTGCTGCATCACTGACTGACAGCTGATGAAGAGTCTCTGGAAACACTCATTTATCTCCTCTGCTCTTTCTTCTTCTCTCTGCAGGTGGAGGAGCTGGAGGTAAACAGGACGGTGTGTGTGCTGAGAGAGGAGGAGCTGTGTCCTGATGATCCAGAGAGGTTGAAGCAGCAGCAGCTTGTGTGCAGAGACGCTCTGACTGGGCCATGTTACTGGGAGGTGGAGTGGAGAGGAGAGCTTCATCCAGCAGTGACTGACAGAGGAATGAGAAGAAGTGCAGATGACTGTCAGTGCTGCAGAATGAACTGCTCTGAGAACAGCTCCACTGTCACACACAATGTAGAGTCCACCATCATCCCTGTGTGTCCCTGTGGATCTGCCAGAGGATCATCAGTGGATCTGGATGCTCTGCTGCTGCTCTGTCCTTCTACACAGTCTCTGCAGAGTCTCTGTCTGACACTGGCTTCAGCTTTTCAGGCTTCATTCTGGATCACAGTCAGGAGAACATCACCTGGAAAGGCCTCCAACAACATCTCCATCATAGACACAATGTTTTTAGGACTTACACATCAGGTTTTGGTGCTTGGAGATCAAATATGTGCCCATCTATAAGTTTCAGTGTTTTCCTTAAAGTAGTTTTTCATCTATTAGCAGAACATTAATATTGATACCAACCATCTGTCTCACCTGCTTCATTTATATAATGCAGTCCATCAGGTCAAAGTGTGAAAATCTGCACACTGGTTTCACATAATAACAGGACACATGTGATCTGAGCACTGCTGTGGGTGAAGGGGGGGATCTATATGTGTGCAGTCATTTAGATAATAAGGACATCTAGTGGTTGAGTGGGAGAACTGCAGCAGGTGGAGGTGTTTCCATCCATCCTGCTGTCTTCCTGTATTGGACAATGATGAATATTGCATTATGATCAGAGAATGATTGAGAGTGTTGGAAATGATGATTGAGGTGAAGATGACATCAATCAATGGAAACTTGTTAAACATCAGTTTTTGTTGGCAGAAAGCTGTGAGAGCGATCTGTTCCAGGAAATCAGTCAGAGTGGATGTTGGAGAAATGAGTTCTGTCACAGTATGATAACATCTTTGGATAATAATGATGCTGATGTTACGTGTGTGTGTGCTGCTCATTTAAGCTGACTGTGTGTGTGAGGGAGTGTTTCTATGACCTTATGACCTTTGTACAGAATGTGTTTCTTTGTAACAATGAAACGTAGGACAGAAGTGTGAAGATTTATGTCTGTGACCTTTGACCTGTCTGAGTTTCATGTGTGTACAGTGGTACCTGAAGGTTGATAGAGGTCAGAGGTCATACTGTCATGTGTTTAATTACAGCTACAGTAAGGTCCAAAATCAACTTTCCATGTGACTCAGAGACCTTCAGAGACGGCACAAAGCGGAGCATTGAAAGCTGTCAGTGTTTGTGTTACTGCCTTTGTTTATGTGCTGTCCTGTTCATGTGCTCAGGTGTGTGTCTAAGAATGGCTCAGAGCAGAGGACAAACTGAACTTGGACTGATGGACATGCTGCTTTCATTTTCATTAAAAGACCTTTACTGGAGATCTGTGGCCTCTGGTTCTTGATAAGTTCCTGAATTTATTAGGGGTGGGACTCAATTAAAAAATGAATCTAATTAATTAGAAGCTTTGTCATTAATTAATCAAAATTAATCACATTTGCATATTTAACATGATAAATATTAATTTAAGTTTGGTTGATGAATGAATCAATATACATAAGCTTAAACTTCAAAATCTTGTTTATTTTCCCACCAGTCTACTACACAGACCAACGAAGGCTGGAAGTGCCCCTGTGATAAACTCCTGAAATTAAAGTTAAGCATCATAACTGGATAGTTTTATTCAACATTAATGTCTCACTTAATATAGTTGGAAATTAATCATTCTCTCAGCTGTATTCCTTGATGTTGAAATGTGTTATGCTTGTTTTAACAGCTTATTTTGAATGAAAGAATTAAAATTAAACCACAAAAAGGAGAAAAAGTTTGTTCTTCGTTTAACCAGCTGCTTTTACACAGCTGTCTTCATGGGCTCTGAAGGACCCGGTCTGCAACCCCTGAATTTGGTAGTGGTGGGCAGATTGATCCAAATATCAATACCAACGTTGGTATTGATATTGATCAATACCAGTGTAATGAGGTCGATACTTTAGCTTCAGTTTCTCTCCTGTATGCAGTATTGCAGTTTCATCAAAGATGCGAGCTGACTGTTTAAGTGCTGCTCCTGTCACAGCACAGAGCAGGCACACTTTGCTCCTCCCCTCCTCGCAGTGTTTTGATGTTATACCGTCATGTGACACGTAACATATTTTACTTGGGAAAAAAAGGAATTTGTCAGCAGTCTCAAACTCCCGGCCTGTGGACCAATTCTGGCCCGCAATATGATGTCAAAAATACAATTTGGCCCTTTAAGTTACTTTTTTGACATTTCGCTTTCCCCTCCAATTAAGAGGAGTTAGTGAAATGTATTTTTGACACCAAATCACAGGCTGGAAGCATAAATGTTTTATAACTTTGTGGAGTGATAATTTTGTACAGCTTGTTTATTTTTAAAAAAATCCAGAAAATTCGTGAATGAAGGGATATTTTTTATAACATTTTTGTATTATACTTTATGAACACTCTACCTGGAAAAAAAAACCTTCTAATTTGTTCTTGAGTGATCATTTTGTACACTTTAGTTAAGAAAAAATCCAGACATCACAAAGTATGTGGAAAATTGTTTTGTCACTGTTGTGTTTCAGAACAAAAACAAAAACTTCTCCTCAGCTGCCTCTCACACATTAAACCTGCTCAGTGTTCATTCTGTTAGTAGATGCTCCCTCATCAGATCTGCTTGTTTGTGACCTGATCATCTGAATGTGGCTCAGTATTAAAATGAACTGTGTGTATAAATTTGTTAGCAGATGACCTGCAGAACTTTCTGCTCCCATCAGCACATTTTTGTGATTCCATCTTCAAGATAATTTTCCTGCTTAGTGAGTTAAAGTGTTCATTGATCCATGAAGTCAACTCTTGTATGACGCAACAAGAAATCATTCCACCTTAAGAGCTGCTGGGTTCCACCTTAATGAATAAATTTTTGAGCAGCTCAAAGTGTCAGTGAGCAAAATGAAGGAGTCACTGAGCTTCTCCTCATTTCTGCTGTTTAATAATCACACAGTGATGTCATAATAATCCATAACCTGCTCCTGCTGTTACACTTACTGCATTAAACTCTATACCAGGCAGATCCAGGCCTCGAGTGTCCTGCAGGTTTTAGATGTGTCTCTGATCCAACACACCTGAATCAAATGGCTGAATGACCTCCTCAGTATGCAGTCAAGTTCTCCAGAGCCCTGCTAATGATTCTATATTTGACTCAGGTGTGTTGAAGCAGAGACACATCTAAAACCTGCAGGACACCTCGAGGCCTGGATTTGAGGATCCCTGATCTATACCAACAGCATGGCTCGGGGATCTTTTCAAATTAAAAGCTCTCAGGACCCTCACTGGTCAGAAGCACTTCATTTCTTAATGAGACTTTTATTGTGAAACATTTGTAGGACCCTCCAACCTTCTAAGAGAAAATCATTTTTCTGTGATATGTGTGGCTCTGATGTTCAGCCTGACAGCTCAGAGTTTATTCTGGGAGAAGATCAGTGTGGGGGGGGTCAGGGAGCAGAGGTCAGAGGTGAAGCTTTAACATCATGAAGACAGTCAAACATTTGATCATGTGACTGATTGTAACATGTCACCGTGGTTACAGGCTCTACCACAAAGATGGAGAGAAAACCCTGACTGACCCTGACCCATTCCTAAACCCTGGAGCAGCCCTGCTGGAGAGATCTCTGTGACTCTGATTGGTCTGAATTCATGGCTGCCTCGTTAGTCCTGAGCACCCACGGGTGGATTTAAGGAGACAGGACGACACCACAGTGGACCAAAGCTGCAGAGAAACATGGAGGAGGGAATGGACTCCACCCTGAGGGAGGAGGAGCAGCGCTCCATCCTCTGGTCTGATCTGTGTGGAGGATCCAAACACCTCAGAGCTCTGAAGGACCACCTGAAGACTGAGGAGGGCTGCCTGTCCTCCACCTGAGCTCCACCCCACTGAACATTTATGGAGGTTTGTCACTGACTCACAGCTGGACTTGTTCTCCCTGATGATCTGAAGCTCAGAGAAACTGAGCAGGTGACCTTTAACCCCTGACAGCTTCAGCGTGTGCACATGAAGCGTTCTTCTCACAAACACAGCAGAGACAAAGAGGAGGCGTGTAGAGAAAATATCTGAGGTTTATTTTGTAGAAAAGCGGAGCGTCGTCCGGCCGGAGGAACCTCTCCGAACACGGAAACATCAGCAGGAAGTTTGTGGAGCTCGTTTTTCCTTCGTTCCCAGCAGGACTGAGAGTGTGTGGATTCAGAGTCGCTGTCAGCACAAAGAGAGGAGGGGGCGGGGTTTAAAGGAGCAAACCGCTGTTTTTACAGCCCTACGCAGAGATCACATGACGGCCCGACAGGAAGCTGCATTCAGATCACTTCCTGTGTGCTTTAACTCAGCGTTTGAGGGGAAAATTAGTCTGTGACTCATTCTGACCCCGATGACCTCAGTTCAGCTCTTCGTCTGCATTAAAGCCGAGTCATCGACTCTGAAGGACTTCAGGAAACCAGAGCTGAAAGCAGAGATCATCACGAGGACACCTGAGGCGTCTGTAAGCCCCGCCCACAGTCTGAGCTCTTCCTCGTGGCTCTGCTTCAGCTGCTTCACGCTCTGCACATAACTGCTGCTCTGGGATCAGACTGAACTACATGTTTGGATCAGAGTCGTGCTGCTGAAGCTCTGATCTGCAGATTTAACTCTGAGCTCAAACTGAGGACTTCCTGTAGTTCATCCTGCTGAGGTCCAGCTGGTTCAGTCTGTGAGAAGGTCACACTGATCAGCTGGGACTCACAGGACCCTGAAACATCTCAGCTGCTTCTTCAGAGCTCCAGAGATGAAATGTGGATCATCAGGGATGAAGCTGCTCCTCAGAATAAACAGGAAGTGCTTTAAACACTGAACCCTGATCAGCTGTTACAGGAAGCAGCTTTAAAATCACTGACTGAGATTTATTAACGACAAGAACAAAAATATACAACAAAGAATATGAACCCAAACTGAAGGACGTGTTTCTGTCAGGCTTTTAATTTGGAAACTTTTCACATTAAAAGCCTTCCAGGCTGGGCTGCTGCTCTCAGGCTTTTATTGTTTAAAATCAGAAACTTTGGGCTGAATTTCAAGTTTTCAAATGAAGGTCAAATATCTGTGAGTAAAGGAGCCTGGAGGTCGCCGGGGTCGTGGAGGCAGAGCGACCGCCTGAGACACGAGCTCATTCAGGAGGCGACAGCGGGAGAAAGAGCGGTTTGTTCCTTTAAATCATGGAGCGAGAACCGCAGAGGAGACGGGAACGAGGTTTAAGACTTCATCTGACAGGAAGTGATCAGCAACACGTGATCGATCGGCTTCATCGACAAGCAAACGATGTGCTGCAGAGAGAGAGGGAGGAGTTCAGGCTCCACAGGTGTGTGTGTGTTTGTGTGTGCGTGTGTATATGTGTGCATGGGCATGTGTGCGATGAAGGCGACGTGCCCCTCCCTCCCTCCATGCATCAGGCTCAGCTCCTCAGGGGTCAGAGGTCATCACATGCCCTGCCTGATGCTCTGGATGATCTGGAAGATGGCTGCAACACACAGACGAGGCGTCATCAGCAGGTCACATGACACACACACACACACACACACACACACACACACACACACACACACACACACACACCTCATCAGCAGGTGCATCAGAGTCAGGCTGACTTCCTGCTTCAGCTTTTCTTCACCTGTTTTTCTTCCTCCCTGAAACGGCCTCGCAGTGACGCCTGCGCCCACTTCCTGTGCTCGCTCTGAGGCCTCTTAACACTCAGAGCTCCTTCAGGTTTGATCTGAAAGGTCATAAATGTTGTGACACGCGGCACAGATTCGATCTCGCCGTCGATGTGCGAGCTGCGTCGGCTGCAGATGAGGAAGTGTGGAGCTCAGTTATCACCCTGCAGCTGCTCCTGTGGTTTCACACAGAGCAGCTTCCTCACAGCAACCCTCAGACTCTGAGCTCACTGAGGCTCCTCGGCTCTGGAAGGACAGACAGCGCTTCGGTGACCTGCTGCTGGTTTGGACGCTGGGCCTCGGTCCACCTTAAAGCAGCTCAGAGGAGGCCTCAGAGCTTCAGGTGTGCCTGCTCACCACATCATCTACTCCTCACATCCCAGAGTGATGTAGGAGAAGCTGCCAGCTCAGACCACTTTGTACCCACCCACCTGCTGCAGGTGTGACAGCCTGAAACGGGGGGGGGGGGGGTAACCCAGCTGATCAGGCTGTCTGTGCGCAAAGACTGATCACAGTAGCAGCAGCAAACCTGCCTGTGTGCTGAACCCTGTAACTCTTTATTCGTCTGCACGCGGCTGTTTTCAGTCACGATGTCCAGCACCAACTTCCTGTCACTAAAAACAGCCTCGTTACTGCGGTAACCTACAACACTTCCTGTAACGTGAAGTCGGTCACTTCTGCTGATGGCAGGAGCAACAAACCAGCTCAGCGAGCTGCAGAGACGCACAGAGAGATTCTACTGTGATCTACTATTTTTAATGCCTCCTCTCTGCTTAAAAACTACCCCCTCAGAACCAGAGCGTGTAGCTCCTCCCTCCTGTGACAACATGCTGGAGGAACACGTGCTGATTGGCCAGCGATAAAATCGATGCGCGACAGGAAGCTGCTGAGTGCCGAGCAGCCGAGAGTCTGAGGAATAAAGAGACTCAAAGCTGAGAAAAACCAGCAGAAAATCACAGCTGAGGGCCAAACGCCACAGATCAGATCAGCTGAGCAGGAAGCACGAGTCTGCATCAACATCTGCATCAACATCTGCAACAGCACCTGCCGTACCTGCAGGGCAGAAACTCACCTGATCCACAAACCACAAAGACGAACAGAGCGAGCAGCCACGGCCCCACCGGAGACTTTTCATCGTTCACCGGCCGCTGGAAAACACACACACACACACACACACACACACACACACACACACACACACACACACACACACACATACACACACAGAAAGAGTTAGGACTGCTGCAGCTGCAAACATCTGTCTGTGAGAGCAGAAAGTGAACCTGCTGCTGTGACTGTGGGGCTCTCAGATGCAGCTTTTCTGAATGTTTTGAGTGTTCTTCAGTCTGAGGTGTTTATGTGGGTGCAGGTGGGCTTCAGGGACCTTCACGGTGAGCGAACCCACTCACTGCTGTGTTTGGATGTATTGGTCACGCCTCGTGGTGCAGCTTTGGCTCTCACACCTGCCTCGCCCTGAGGTTTTATTTCTGGTGTCTCTTAAAGTCTCAGCTCCAGGTGAGACTGCTTCGTCCACCTGTGCACACCCTGAATCAGGTTTAACATGAGAGTTTGTAACCGGGGTAACGTCTGAGGTCAGCGAGAATCACGGCGGTGTCGGACTAACATCGACACCGACACCTCCAACAAAGGAAACACAACGTGAGGAAGTGAGGCGCACACAAACACAGCTGCTGAGCTCCTGCAGGACCCTGAGGGCCTGAAGCTGCATTTACATCATGTTCACATGAAGGTGGAGCTCTGATGGAGACCTGCAGCACGCCCGGTTGCCTAGCGACTCGTACTGTTTACATACCGCTGCCATGGAGGCAGAGACAGATGTGACTGATGACGTATTTAACATGGAGGTGTTCATCACTACAGAGCAGCAGGCACAGCTGGAAACACAAGCTGCAACAATAATGTGAAGTTTGTAACACAAACGCTGTGTGGAGCAAACCCTGCAGAAACACTGAGGTGTGAAGTCACGAGGTCTCAAACATCTATGAGGACCCACGGGGCGGCTTATATCACAGCTGCAGGTCAGAGAGCACAGCTGTGGATCTGAACTCCTCCCTCTGTCACAGTGATGATGCCATACTGACCCACGGAGACACAATCACGCATTTTTACCGCGCTGCTGTGTGTGTGTGAGACTCACAGCTGCTCACAGTGAACACACACACAGCTGTGGTTCAGCTGTGTGTGTGTTCACTGCGCTGCCTGCACGGCCCGTAGCTGATCCGTGTCCACGCAGGCCGGAGCTAACCCTGAAACTCGGCCTGCGTGTGACACTCACACCTCAGACTCGTGTTTACCTGTGCGTGCGGAGCTGCGCGCCTCCGCCCACTCCGTCTGTTTACACCGCACCACACAGGTGGGGGTGGCCGAAGCCTCGAAATGCCCCCAAACGGAGAGCCGACAGTCTGCTGCGTGCGCCGGACCGAAGGCAGCCAATACCCCTCCCCGGTAACGACATCAAACCCTGTTTTGTGGCTCACGGCTGAGCGGAAGCCTGAGCGCACGTTAAAGTCCCAGATTTCCGGAACGAGTCCGGTTCTCTTTCTTCTCACACACTAAGCGGTCAGACATCCAGAACCAGCCGCGGGACCGATTTCACCGGCTCTGCTCACACTGAGACGCGACATGATGGAGACTAACGGCCCGGCTCCGGCGATGCTCCGCGGCTAGCTTAGCGAGCTAGCTGCAGCTCCGCCGCTGCTTCTCGGACCCGAGTCTGGGCTACGATAACACAAAGAGAGGCTTTAAAGGCGCCGCAGCACCGCGTCTGCAGGGCGCACCGAGCCTGGGTGTCCGTACCGATGTTTTCTGGACGTGTCCCCGCTGTGTGATCGTCTTGCTGTGCCGCTCGTTCGCCACTTTCATCCGCTGCACTGCCGACATGCTTCGGGCTTAACGACCGATCCGGACCAGGAGGACGGAGGAGGAGGTAGGAGCAGCCGGGATCCGGAGGCAGGAGGTGCGCTGGTAGCAGAGGAGGACGTCCCGGAGGAGAGGACCGTCAGCCTGCTCTGGTTCCGTGTTATCGCTAACTGCTGCTGGATGCTAACTGAGCCAGCGCTAACCCCGGAACTAGTGGGCCAGTCACGTGACCGGAGACAGGCGGATTCAAACTATCACCTGCTGCCCCCCAGAGGCGAGAACAGTGGTTTCATGTCAGAAACGTCACCGGAAATACAAAAATCCACTAATAAGAACAAACATATGGATTTATTATCAATATTCATTTAATATTTGAACAGATACACTGTAACCTGCACGATGACGTCATTTAGTTTAGTTTATTCGGTTAATACAAAAACATAACATCATGTTTGCAGTGGGAGCAGGTGGAAGAACAGAGCGCACCTCCACCTGCAGAGGTGGAGGTGCGCTCTGGAGAGAAGACAGCATCCATGTGTGAATGAGAGGGAGAGGGGTGGATATGGAAGCAGCAGAGGGCTGAAGGTGGAGGAGGTTACATACCTGGGCTCAAACATCCAAAGCAACAGACACAAGAGAGCTGAAGTCAGAAAGGTGAGAGAGCGGAGCCAGGAAGACTGAAGGCTGTCAACAAATGAATCAGTGCAGTCTGCACCAAAACAAGTCGTACAATCAGGAATTTTGGTTCATCTTCTGTCTGCATTAATATGAAATTACCTCAAACATGACAGACTGTTCATTTCTCTGGAAGTGAGCAAACTTCCACATCCAGAAAATAATCGTTTCCCCTGCTGTACCAGACAAAAAAGAACATAAAATATTAATATTTTAAAGAAAGACCTTCATCATCACCTGCTGTGCAGGGGTTGGTGTTACCCATGAAAGTGCTGCTGCAGGGCATCAAACTCGTGGACAGAGTGTCCTCACAGACCCGTGCTTGGAGTTCCCTCACAGTAAAGTCTGACTTCAACTAAAGCTTCACATGAAGCTCTGAGATACACACAGACCTTCTGATACATGAAGAAGACTCAGGACCACAGAGCCTCAGGAAATATGGGAAAGGAAGATAAGTGATGTCATCACTGTGGTCGTTTGTTTCAAAATAAAAGCCTTTTGTTACACGGTAACACCACTGACACGACTTCAGGGCACCTTTACCTCCTCTGTCTGTGTTCTACTGTTTATTTTGCTGTGTCATGTTTATATATATATATATATATATATATATATATATATATATATATATATATATATATATATATATATATATATATATGTGTGTGTGAGAGTCACATGATTGCATTAACACTGTCTCTGACCTGGAAGTGTTTACGCCCTCCATCTGCTCCTGTGGACATAAACAGCTGCCATTCAAATAACCAGTTTTATTTTATATAGAAATAAACTGTAGCCCTGAAGTGTGTGACACTTCTGACCAGAAAAATGTCCACAGAATGATCCTGATGATCACGAACAGCTTCATGAAAATGAAGCAGGGCTTTCTTGTTTTGGAGTAGCGGGGGAAGGGGGGGGGGGGCATGCCAAAGTAGCAGGCGCCTTATGACCGAGACCGAAGCCATGACGGCAGCAGACGATATGAATAGTCACATGGTAGTCGTGAACCAATCAAATGGCTCAGATTGAAAGAACGTAAATATTGCCACGTGTGTCCACATTGAGCTGGAAATGGAGACGGCGGACGGCGCAAATTTTTCTTTTTAGGAAAATTTTGACAGCGTCCAAGGACAAAAGGAGGCTAATTTGAAAGCCCTGATTAAGACCCTTCTTCTTGTCCCAGCATGGGTTTAATGAAGAATGGGGCGTTCAGGTCCTCTGCAGAGGAGCCTCTCAGCCTGAGACAGCTGCTCGTCACACTCACTCCGCCCGGCCAGACGAGGGCGCTCTAACAGCACAGATTAAAGGCGTCCTTCATAGTGACAGTGAACCAGACGATAATGAACAGACGATAATGAAAACAAAACTTTGGTTACAGAGTAAAATAATACTGAATGACCTCAGCCATCATGAGACAAACTGCATCTATAAATAATTCATTTGCTAAGTTTCATATAATGAATCATAAGTAATAATAATCTGTGTGAGCTGAAACCTCACATTAGGTTCTACTTTCATAACATCCCCTCTATTTATTTGCTCAACTGCTACAAACATAGCACATCCTAAGTGCAAGGCAGTGCCCCTCGGCAGGCTTCCAGAAGTCAGCCAACTGGAAGAAAGTGTGCTTTTAGGGAGGAGGCCCTTAAAGAGAGGCAGCTGAAGAGCTTCAGACAGAGAAAGGCCCAGGATAAGGCCTGTGAATCATTCAGAGCTGCTCTTACAGAGTCCAAGGACAGAAGGAGGCCACTGACAGACTGTCTGCTGCTGGTCAGACTGGTCTCACATTAGGAAACAGGGTTCCTGCGGGTCACTGCCGTCAGTCACTCTGCTGTCACTTTTGTTATAAAGTTGAGTTGGCTAAAAAAAAAGGAAGCTCGAGGGGGTGAAAAGTAGGCTTTTATTTTATAAACCTGACACCTTAAAGCAGGCAAGTCCTAAAAGTGAAATAACACTGAATTGTGTTTATTTTCTGAGATGGTTTGGACATGTGCAGAGGAGGGAGGGTGGATGAACTGGACAAAGGAGGATGAAGATGGAGCTGCAGGCAGGAGGAGAAGAGGAAGACCTCAGAGGAGGTTCATGGATGCAGTGAGTGAGGACATGCAGAGGGTTGGAGTGATGGAGGAGGATGCTGGGATAGGGGAAGATGGAGGCAAATGGAGGCAGATGATCAGCTGTGGCGCCCCCTAAAGGTTGCAGCCAGCAATGGGGCTCCAGCTGCCACCACCTTCACCTGGACCCTGCAGCCAGCATGTTTTTAATCTCAACAGTTTTCCTGCTTAAATAACAGATAAATATGTCTCAGCCGGCCCCTCCCAGAGACTCCTGTTTAGGGTTCTTCTTCTTTGATGGAAACACCGTAACATCCACTCAGTGGCACCACAGAACAGGAAGTTCACGCAGCAAGAAATGAAGCTTTAATAATAATGATTCAATAAATACCTGCTCACAGGGATTTTAATTCCCTGTTGAATCAAAGCAGCAGGAGCACAGTGAGGTTTCTCTGTGGTTTATTGCAGCCTGCAGTCTGTCCACACAAACACACACAAACACACACCTGCATGTTTAACACATGGCCGTCCATTAAGCTGTTTTCACACTTGCACTGCAGTTGTGAAGTCTCCTACACATGAGCCCAAAAACTGTCTGATCAGGCCTTTCCCACACCTGCACGCCCTGTGCAGACTCCGCCCCTCTGCTGAACCGCACACACTATTTCCTGTAGTGAAAAGGTGTGTCAGGCACACCATTTCCTGCACTGAGCCACACGCTTCATGTGTGAAAACATCATGACACACACAAATATCTACATGTTTAACACATGCTCGTCTCTCTCTCTCTCTCTCTCTCTCTCTCTCTCTCTCTCACACACACACACACACACACACACACACACACACACACAGCGTCCTGCTGGCTGAAGCCAGGGGTCACAGGTCATTAGTAGGACTCTGTACGTTTCTGTACATTTCTTTGAGTCCTTTGTTAATAAAGTTCTAACATGAAATCCCTGCCCAGTGGAAAAGTTCATCCTTGGAGGGTCAGAGGTCACGTAAGGTCAAGCAGAAGTGAGCTAGCCCCGTGGTTACCATGATGACAGGCACGTCTAACAGCCCAGCCCGCTCATGGAGCCGATACGGTCCATCTTCATCCCGAAGCATCCTCTGCCTCCCACCATCGACTTGCGGCTCCGCCTCCGCATCTTGGCCTGCCGCCGCAGGAAGTCAAGGAAGAACTGAGGAACTGCCTCCTTCCTGTCAACCAGTCGCTTCACCGGGGCGTGGCTCACAGGCAATACTCCAGAGGGAGATGAGGAAGCCTGGGCGGGGCGTCCGGCCGATCCCTCTGTGATGTCATCAGAGGTGGGGTTGGCCAAGATGAGAGTTGAAAGATGAGAGCCAAACAGAGTGTGTAAGACCTGAAATATAATCAGTGTAATTTTCTACTGAGTGTATGTCAGTAAATACACCCCAAGTACACAGAGTACTTAAAGTAGTCAGATTACTCAGACTATTGGTCCCACATAAAAATTAAATGAAGCCATGTCATGCATCAGTTAGCGTGCCATACAAATCAGTGCTACACTGTGGTGTAAGTGCTTTTCCTTTAGTAAAGGATATAATACTTCCTCTGGTTCTGCATGTAAGACTGGCTGTCAGATAAAAATACTGGAGATACCTTCAGCTTCACACAGAGAAACACAAATGTTGTTCTTTAATGAGTCGTGAACAGATTTATATGTAATTAGCCAACTGAGTGCAATAACAGAGAGCTGAAAATAGTTGGCAGGGGTGTCAAAAAACAAGAGTACATGTGGATAATAAGCCTCTAAATGTCTGATCTGAAACTTTTACACTCAGATCAGAGTATATCTGGATGCAGTAACCAACAGAGATCAACAGCATTTTCTTAGAGGGCCTGGAGTTCCACAGGGCTCTGTTACCGGTCCTCTACCTTTTATTTAGGCTTAAATTATATTCTTGATTCTAAAACCACAACAACTATTCTATTGTTAGGGGCGTGGCCTCTTTGACTGACAGGTGGTTGGCAACACAGGCGGCTGTAGCTGCTAACTGTCTGCTAGGCTTCACCTCAGCTAACTGGAGTCCCTGAAGTGGACCTCTGGACTGTGTCTGTGAGTCCTGCTAATGACTTCTATATGTGATTCAGGTGTGTTGGATCAGGAACACATCTAAAACCTGCAGGACACCTGCTCTCGAGGCCTGGAGTTGGCCACCCCTGCTTTAGATAATGAGCATGAAGATGATGAAGATGATGATGGAATCTAAACTGACCTGTTTGTTGCCTCGTTGAGGTGAAGGTCTTGAGTCCACAGTGACAGCGAGGAAGAGGAGGACGAGGGGAATAAAAGTAGATGAAGCAGCAGCCATCTTTGTTGGAGAAAAAAGATTCCATTAAACAAATAACACATGATCGAGGAAATGAAACTGTGACATTAAAAGGCACATATCAGGCTTTTAAATCCTTCCTTTTCATATGTAAATCATTCATTGTGGTCTGTATAAAGTAGCACTGCAATGATTTGGTCTGAACTCCTCGTTATTGCAGCTCCACAGATCCCTCTGTTACACCTGTTCTGAGGTGCTCGTTTTGGTCTCTTTATATGTGAATGAGACATTTCACGCCCCGCCCCCCCTCCAGGTCGCAGAGCGTTCCACTCCACCCTGTTTGACCATTTTTGGAGTTTGATAGCAGCGATACGATTATCTACAGTACCAGCAGAGAAACAAGCACTTTGAAGAGGCTCTGATGCCGGGTGCGATGTAAGGAATCGTGTGGGTTAATACACCAACAACCGAGCATTTGGACTCGTCTATTTGCAACTTCGGCATAACTGAACTTGGACTACAAAATCACTGCAAGAAAAAAATGGCGGATTCAGGAAATCGGTAAGCCAGAAGTCCATGTCCTTGTTTAGCAGTTCGACAGCAAAGACTGTGACGTAAGAGGAAAGAGAACGTAACAGAGATTAGAGAAAACTGAACAGACTGAAAAATATGACCCAAAAAGAATATAAAGATATCTACGCAGCACCGGGACAGAATACATTTAAATTTCCTGCACTGCTACACACTCAAAATACACAACAAAATGTATTTAAGGACTAAAAAAGTGGATTTTCATGATATGTCTCCTTTAAGACTTTATTTGGGGGGCTTGTCCAGCTCTGATTGGAGGGTGTTAAAGACAACAGTGCCTGCTGTTTGTCGAAGGGGTGAACATCATCGCACCATGATGTTCAGTCGACGAAGTCATTCATGTGTTTGAATGCAGTTAATAGTGTGGTGAGATTATCTGATGAGGGGATAAAGACTAACGGGGTCTAATTTTGTTGTGGCATTAAAAAAGTAACTATGGAATCAGATTACACTGAACACTGTGAAGAACTGAAAGTATGTTTTAACACAAATCTGAATTTATTTGTGTATTTTAGCAGATCAGCTTTGAGTTTGTTCTTTTCTGTTTTGTGGATTTCTTTATTTTAGTTTTCTGTTTATTGTGTCATGAAGCTTTTACATGTCTTTTTAACCTGTCACCCATATCTCTCAACATTAAATTGAATTAAATTAAATTAGCTGGGCCAACTGATTATATTACTTTAAATTACATATTTTTTGTTATAAATTATGAATTATTAGATTACAGTTTAGTAACTTATATGGAATAAATTAACTAAGAGCAAAATATTTTTGTCAGTTCAGATTTTTTTTATTAAACTGGAGAAAATCTGGAGTTTGAACATTTTCAAGTTAAAATAGTTTTTCTATTTAGAACTAGTCAGAATTAATTGTTTTTTTTAGTCTTTAATTATTACATTTGAATAAATCTTTATTGGGATATGTGTTGCAGTAATTAGATTTAATCTTCGTCCTAGTTAGTCAGTAAATTTAAATGTCGATTTTTTAAAAATTCGATGGCATTTATGAGTTCAAATTTACTTTATTGACCTTTATGCATCAATAAAAATGATGAACAGGATGATAAAGAAGCAGAACTTACTGACAGGAGGATGCTCAAAAACAAAAGTCAAAGACAAAATGAACACAACAAACTCCAGAAGATGCTGCTGGTCGTCTGATCAATCACAATAATTGATGATGGTTCTCAGAAGTCGTGCTGTCTAGTCTGCTGGTGTCTGTCCTGTCTCGTCTCAGGACGGGTCGTGTCTGCGTGCCGCCGGCAGACTGACACTTTTATACGACTCAGCGCTGTGATGTCACACATTCTTACTGCTATCGCCCCAGACAACGGGTTCACACACTCACACACAGACACACTGAGTGAATGTATGCTTCACAAATGAGAACACATTTAAGGAGGTTCCATCAACAAATGAGGGTTTAAGGTCCAAAGGGCCTGAAGTTCTGGAGGAAATCGAAGCACTCTTGGTGCAAAGGTTTCCTTGGTTTTTAAAGGGTTCATGTGCTGGTTTAATAGCATCCTGAAGTCCTTGTGGAGTTTCAAAGGCCACAGGAAAGTTTCATGAGGGGCTCAGATTGTCCTCGTTAGAAGGTTCCTGGGTCTTTCCCAGGTCAAGCTGAGGAGTCTTTACAATGCCTGTGGACATCCAGTGGCCTGTGACGAGGCTATAAACATCTTTCAGGGGTTTCTGGGAGGCCTGGAGGAGGTTCCACAAACCCTCAAAACAACCCTCAGACATCTAGATGTTCTGGAGGGGAGTAAATGCTTCCAGGAGAAATTATGAAAGCACTAAATAGAAAGGAAGAGACCCAAAAAGTCACTGAGTAGGTTCATGTAGACCTTGAAATGTTCCAGGGTTCTTGAAAAGGTTCCAGGAGTCAGCAAACAGGTTCAGGTGAACCTTTGAACATTTGAAGATGTTCTAAAGGTCATGACAGAAGACAGAATCATCCATGAGGAGATTCATAATGTCTGAGGGGCTTCTTCAGAGTTTTTGAGGGGCTTCCAATTCTTGTGTATCCTCTAGTGTCCATTATTGTCACTGGGGAAGTTCCAGGAGCGCTCTCAGAGGTTCTACAAACAGATGTTCCTTGATGTTCTGAAAGAAGCTCTTGTGATAGAACTAAATGGAAATTAATTGGCTGAATCAGTCACTGATATTTTGGGGGTCTTGAAGGTTCCAGATGTTAACAGAGAGGTTCTAATGGTACTTAAAGACTCTGCAGAGGGCTTTAAATACTGTTATCCATAAGGAAAATCATGTTCTGGGAGTTTACAGAAGGGTTTTTTGAGGCCTGGAGTATTTAGCAGAAGTAACAAAGGTTGCAAAGTGTTCCTGTGGAGCTTCTTTGATGTTTTAGGTTGTTGGAGGTAGACAGAGTCACTCAGACACTCCTTGAGGAACTACCAGGAGATTCTGAAGAGCTTGAAAATAGTCCTGGGGTCCTTAAGGGGCCCTCTGGGAGGAGATACAGGAGTACCTGTGCCAGCTCAGGAATAGCTTTTTTTCCATGGGGTGGCTGTAGCTCAGTAGGTAGAGCAGGTCACCTACTGATCGGAAGTCAGTGGTTCAATTCCTGGCTACTGCTGGCTGCATGCCAATGTATCCTTGGGCAAGATACTTAACCCCAAGTTGCTCTCCGACCGTTCTGTCGGAGTATGAATGTGAGTGAATGTTACATAATTAAAGCACTTAGCTTAATTAATTAATCATGGAAGTGCTTGTATGAATGGGTGTGCATGGGTAAATGTAAACGTGTTGTGTAAGCGCTTTGAGTGCTCATATCTGAGTAGAAAAGCGCTATATAAGAACTAGTCCATTTACCATTATCTGTTACACTACTGAACTCCTCACCTCACTCATGACTGCACACTACACCACATCATTATATATATATATCACACACACTGTCATCTGAGTTCCAGGAATTGTCCAGGTAGAACGAATCGATCAAACAGTCTTTGAGGAGCTTCCAGGATTCCTGGAATTATTGTGTGTGATTGGTCAGCCAATCAGGAGCCAGTATTATCCCTGTACCCAACTCACAGGATATCTTCTCCTTTCTCTCTCTCTCTCTCTCGTCATGACCTCTGACCTCGGTCGTCCTGTCTGTTCGTAAAGCATCACCACAGAGACGGGTTCGTGGTTAGCAACTATTTCCTGTGGACAGGGGCGGGGTCACAGAGGTACACATGCTCCAAAGGAGAGGTGTGTGTGTGTGTGTGTGTGTGTGTGTGTGTGTGTGTGTGTGTGTGTGTGTGTGTGTTTGTGTTTAATGACCCCCTGCTGTCTTTGTCCTCATAAGACAAAACCCCGCCCCCATTCAGCCTCGCACGTCATCAGCAACACATAAAACACACATGGGGGGGGGGGGGGGGGGGGGGGTGTAATAGGTCATCAATCACCTGATTAGAGAGGAAGATGGGTTATTGTGTCTGTGTGTGTGTGTCAGGCGTCCAATCACAGGTCAGAGGGCACAGAGAGGAGATCGGACAGTAATACAAGATTTGCCTGTGCTCCACCTGTGTAACACACAGCTGCAGGTTGTTGTGCACAGTGATCGTATGGATGTGAGATTATTTTGAGATTCATTTTGATGGTTTCAGAGCAAACTGCAGCACGGCCGCTGCTCATCTCCAGGCAACAGGCTGTCTGCAGCCCAGACTCCTCCACCGAGCAGCATTGACGTCACAGCCGCGCCTGTGTGTGTGTGTGTCTCTGTGTGTGTGGGAAAGCTTCCCTTCGTTCTCCACCAGGCTGCACAGATAATCGTGTCGCCTCCTCTCTTGCTGAGAGATTTTGATATAAAGACACTTCCTGTGTTTAAAACCGTTCCCAGAACGAGCTGAAGCTTCATGTCCACGGCAGACCTCAACCTGGGTTCAAATGAGCCTGGCTGTGCTTTTGTTTAACACCAACGAGCGGCCCGTGATGAAGCTTAGAGGAAGAGGAAGTGCAGGTATTCTAATGAATGGCACAATGCCTGGAAAGCACCAGCTGCTCCAGGAAAGACACCACACTCAGAAAGGAAATGTCAGCAGGAATAAACAGAGCAGCTTTCCAGCGCTGGAGATGCAGCCCTTAAAGAGTAAATGACACACACAGAGTCTCACTCAGACACACACAATGTGTGTTCGCCCTGCTCTGGCTCGTGCAGCTTCCTCAGTGTTCGTTTATCTGATGAGTGCAAATCATTCGTGACATTTTCGTAGTAAAAACAGTCGTTCCATCTGTCAGACTTCCTCTCATTTGCATCTGAGCTCAGAGCCTGCGGCTGTGCACGCACGGTTCCTTCAGATGTGTCATTTTGTGCCTTCATGGCAGAACTGCACTGAATGAGCAGCTGAGTGGCACAAAAACAGCTCCTCACAGTGTTCTGTAGAGATTATATGTAAACTGGAGGCTGAAATAGTCACTGATTACTCAGATTTGTTGGCATTTTGACAGATTCAAAGGTTTGTTGTATTAGAAATGTGCAGATTTATTACTGCTGCTCCTCAGCCCGTCTCTGAACAGGGACGGAGCAGAAACCTGCTCCAGCTGTCGGGTCCATGTTACGCGCTAAGGCAGGCCCTGGTTACCACCTGGAACGATCTCAGTCTAACATTACCGCCTGCTCGGCTTCATACAGACAGTCCTGATGAGTTAACCTGTGTCAGTGGACTGAGGGAGGAAACCCCAGAGGATCCAGCCAACCACAGACTCAGAACCTTCTTCCAAACATCATGGTGGTTATAGTCTGAGCTTCTGCAGCAGATATCACAGTAACATCTTTAAAGAACACGAATCCTGAAAGCTGGACTTTCCTCTAAAGAACTGATCAGTGTTGTGCTGTTTGAAGTGTTAAACCAGAAGCTGGATCAGAACCAGTTTCCTTCACCATCCCTGATGCCACTCCCACCTCCACAATGCGCCGCAGAGCTCAGCTCTGACCGAGAGTGAAAGATATCAGCGACCTTTAGAAGTTAGCAAACAGACACATTTTTCCATTTTCACTCTTTAATGTTTGTTTTATATAGAAAACATCTTTAATGGAATTACAGCTAGAAAGGCAGGGTAAACCCCACCGTGACCTCTAAC
The DNA here is from genome assembly GCF_007364275.1 of Archocentrus centrarchus. NCBI lineage: Eukaryota > Metazoa > Chordata > Actinopteri > Cichliformes > Cichlidae > Archocentrus > Archocentrus centrarchus. Next base: position 1,016,611 of record NW_022060267.1, on the reverse strand, counting down.
CTCTCACCCCCAGTTGAAGGGTGAGGGGCCTCCGGGGTCATCAGGTGTCAGTCAGTTGCCGCAGCAACAGAGGGGAAGGCAGCGTGAGGCTTTAGTTGATCTTTGGGTGGCGGAAGTCTTTGCCGGCGAACTTGGCCTTGTCTCCGAGCTCCTCCTCGATCCTGTAGGTCAGAGGTCAGGTTAGCTGTGCTTTTATTTTGTGAACAAAGAGCCTATGCTTTTACGTTGGCATTTTCAGAGTTCTTACCTCATCAGCTGGTTGTATTTGGCCAGACGCTCTGATCTGCAGGGGGCACCGGTCTTAATCTGAAACAAAGAGGCAGAATAAGGTTCCTGCTGGAGTTTGGGGGCTTCTCTTCCCTCCAGTGACCCTTTTTTTTTTTTTTTTTTTAAACCATATAAGCTTCCAAATGATCCAAATCCTGCTTCTTTAGGTCCTTTATGTAGAGTACATGAGCCAGTAAAGATTCAACAGTCTCTGAACAGATGTTCACATCTGGAGAATCTGGTTAGAGAAGGATTTGGTTCAGGAAACGTTCGGATTCCAGTTTGTTTATTGACCAGTCGCGTTTCATCCCTTCATTCCACACAGACAGGTAAACTGAGTGGGAAGGAATGAAGGGACTGCAGGTAATCAAAAACAGGTCATTGATTAAGATTTGTCCAAAACATGGGCAGTGGCCCACAGAGGTCAGGGAGTCCCAGGTCCTGACGTACCTTCTCTGGGAGGGGACCAGATCTGATGGTCTCTTAGCTCTTAAAGCTTTATGATCCGAGTTTGACTGAGAAAAATCAGTCCTGCAGCCATTTACCGACTCTGATGATAGTTTCCTGATCTATGTGGTTCTCATGAACAGATTATAATCTCAGACTGGCTGATGATGTTTACATACCTGTCCAGTGCAGAGTCCCACCACCAGGTCAGCGATGAAGGTGTCTTCGGTCTCTCCAGAGCGATGGCTGACCATCACGCCCCAGCCGCTGCTCTGAGCCAGCTTACACCTGAGAGACAGATGTATTTAATTCACAGTCCATATCTAACACTGGTCTCAAAGGAAAATTGCAGTAGCTCCGATCACTGTCTTACGCCTGGATGGACTCGGTGACGGAGCCAATCTGGTTGACTTTGAGCAGCAGACAGTTGCAGGCCTTCTTCTCCACTGCCTGCTGGATCCTCTTTGGGTTGGTGACAGTAAGGTCATCTCCTACGATCTGGTTGGAGCAGAAACAGGTGAGTTATGATCATGTTGCTACATTACTGCAATATTTTCTTTCTGGAATCGGGAACCGTACCTGAAACTGTTCTTCCAGGAAGAACCCCAGGTAGAACCAGTTTCAGGTTATGTTCCTGATTCCAGAAAGCTGACAAACATCCTGACCAATATCATGCCTGTAAATACCAAAGTAAAGCCAGCCAGTCACCTTTTGTCATGTGACTGCACACCTCACCTGGATGTCTACGGAGGAGGTGAATTTGGCCCAGTGCTCCCAGTCATCCTGGTCAAATGGATCCTCAATGGACTGAACTGGAGACAGAAACAAAGACATTGAAGAGAAACAGTTTTTACAGCCAAAACACTACAGTGACCCCGACAGGCTGGATGATGCTACTGCACCCAGACTTCAAAACTCCTGAGATTCCCCAAGTTAATTTTATTACTTGATTTCCTTTTTTTAAAATGAGGGGGAAAAAAACAAAAAACAAACTGCAGGTTAAAAGGTGATCAGTCTTTAAAAGAATTTATTCCTTTATCAGCAGCTGGACCCCCTTAAGTCCAAAGGCCTCTGCTCCCCTCAGTAATTCTAGGGAAAAATCATTACTACAGCAGCAATTCTTTATACAGTAGTTACCAGCTTTACTGGTCACGTTGTCCATGTCAGAACATTTGTTTAATAGTTTCCTAAATGGTAAGGGGTAAATATAACTTAAATCATTTAACATCAATTTGAATAAACTGTTCTACACTCAGGATGTGAGCAGTGCAGCATTATGAGGACGTGTTCATTGCAGCAGCTCTGGCTGTTCTTACCGGGGTAGTTCTTGATGAAGCTGCGGTACAAGTCGCCCAGCTGCTCGCCGCTGATGTGTCTGGATGGGTCGTCGGGGGACTTGAAGTCCAGGTCGTACTTCCCGCTGCGGAAGAACTCTGAGGCGGCCACGTCCATGCCAATGATGATCTTATCGGGGTAACCGGCCTTCTCGATGGCGGTCTTCAGCAGCTCCAGAGCTGTGAGCACAAAAGAGTCACTGATGGAAGCTATTCTGGAATAACTGAAGACAAATTACACAGGATTGTAACATTGCTTATTAGTGTGTTTCTATGAATCAGCTCTGTGATCAGTTCATCTGGGTCAGCTGACTGACCCTGACCTTCAGTTTTAACCACAGCAAAGCAACAGAAGTATACACAAATAAACTCCACATTATCGCACTCAGATTTACACCAACAAAGATAAACTGCACAGTGCAGTCATGGATAGGTGCAGGTCTCACCCTCATTGTTCTCTAGGATGTTGGGAGCAAAACCGCCCTCATCCCCCACATTGGTGGCATCCTTTCCATATTTAGCCTTGATGACGTTCTTCAGGTTATGGTAGACCTGAACACCAAGTAGTGATAGTTAAACAATTCACAGTTTAAAGCAGATACAAATGCAGATACAGATGCAGTCGTGCAGAGTTTACAAACCTCCGCTCCAATCCTCATGGCCTCATGGAAGTTTGAGGCTCCAACTGGCAGGATCATGAACTCTTGCATGGCCAGTTTGTTTCCGGCATGGCTACCACCGTTAATCACGTTAAAGGCCTGCAGACATTAAAAAGAAGTTAGCCCAACAGTGCGCTAAAGCTTTGATCTCTGGAGCTGAATCATAAAGGTGTCTCTATTGTCCACTAGAGGCTGATTAGACAGTCCCCATAGACTCCCATGTTAATGTCCAACTTTACAGCAGAAATAAACATGTTTACAGCATCACCAGTGCAAACACCAGTTTCCCCCTTCATTTGATCCTAAGCCCCTCCCACTCACAGGGACGGGAAGGATGACATCTTTGTGTCCAGCAAGGTCAGCGATGTGGCGGTACAAGGGAACGCCTTTCTCCGCCGCTCCGGCCTTACAGACGGCCAGCGACACGCCCAGGATGGCATTGGCACCAAACTTGGCTGCAGACAAACACGAGACAGTTACACAGCAGTGCAGGGTCCTCCAGGGTAAAGGAGGCAAAGGGCAGCCACTCTAAAATAGAGCCATGTGGCTCCAACTACACATGTGATTAACCTTCATCTACAGTAGATGTAATATCCTGATTGTAGCGCCTGGATGCAAACCAGTGCCTAGGAATGTGGTGCTTCCAGCTTTGCCTTCACTCGTTTCTCCTCACTTTTCTACGAGTTTGTTTCCTGGTGAATATCAAGTTTACTGGTTTTTGGTTCTTACACCTGAATCTTGTTTGGGGTGGGTTTGCAGCTCCACCCTTCAGAGAAGTCTTTGAAGCGCATTCATGAGGTGCTTTTTGAACTCTTACATTTGTTCTCGGTGCCGTCCAGCTCCAGCATGAACTTGTCGATCTTCTCCTGGTCGACAACACTGAATTTCTGTGGAGCCGGGATGAAATGGTTAGCATTAGCCTGCAGCTGTTAAACTGTATTAGATTAGCACCAAGCTTACATCAGTAACCACAGATACCTTCTCAATCAGCTTAGGGGCGATGTCCTTGTTGACGTGCTCCACAGCCTTCACGGTACCTGCAGGGACACGAGGAAAATTGAACATTTGAACTACTGGAACAATTTAATTCTCTGAAGGTGGTTAAACATTAATCTGCTCATTTGTTACTCAATAACTTTGATTTAATGATTGTTTTTGCTTTTATTGAGTTTGCTCTTTTTATTAAAGTTTACAGATTCCATTTGTTCAGCCTGTGTGTTTCTGATCAATATGTGCCTTTGGAATAAAACTCCTGCAGAGAAACAGGCATTAGCCTTGATAAATGCAGCATTTATCCCTGCCCCCTGCCATTTGGCTCCGCCTACCTTTGCCCAGGTAGCGGGTCTTGTCTCCATCACGGAGCTCCAGCGCCTCGTGGACTCCAGTTGAAGCGCCGCTGGGAACGGCAGCCCTGAACAGACCTGAGATGCAGTTTGACCGTCAGGTTACTGAACTTCTGCAAACAGGAAGTGCGTCATGCTCAGTTCAAAGGTAACGGTGGCTCACCTTTGGCCGTCCACAGGTCCACCTCCACGGTGGGGTTTCCTCTGGAGTCCAGAATCTCGCGAGCGTGGATCTTGGTGATGGACATCCTGACTGCAGGAGGAGACAGAAGCAGCTGTTACACTGAGTTTACATGAAGAGCTGTCACCCACTCTGGTGTCAATAAAGCTTTAGGATTCATTTGAATGTTAACAGGCATGACTTTAAAAAGAAGAAGCTCCCCATGAACAGGACCTGCTGCAGAGATCCTGTGTAATGCCATCACGCCTCCATGATGACCTCCCTTACCAGACTCTGCCCACAGAGCCAATCACAGCCCTGCACTCCTGATTGGCAGCCACAGGGCTGCACCAGAGAGAGGGACAAACCATTCTGCAGACAGGAGGGGGGGGGGTGTCGTCCCTGTGTGGGTTATTTATACTAACGCAGCTGCGTGGGAGCCTTTGACCTTTTCCCCTGACCTTTCAGCAGAGGTCATGACTTCCTCCCTGCTGGTCTTGAGTTACACAGACTCTTATTAATGCTCCTGACATTTGAAGAGGCATTTGTGACCGAGCTGATATTAGCCTGCGATAACTCAAGCCTGGTGCATATGACCCGCTTCACCTCAGAGCTGAAGGTCTCGGGGCCGAGTCAGAGACCGCTCAGACTCCTGCTCCGGTCCTCCTGTGAGCGGGTTCATTCACAGCGGTCGTCACGTGTGTGTTATGTAAGAGCATTTGTGTGTCAGGCTGAACAGCTGAGCTCTTACACTGATGGCCTTTACAAACACATGCTCCCAGTTTAACTCAGTGCAGTGAGCGTGGGTCAGCCCTGCCTCAGATCTGCTTTCAGGCTGAGTAAACTCTAACAGCTGCTCTCTGACAGAGGCTCGTACACTGGAGGCGCTGCGGCTCCAACTTTATTTAAACCCTGAGACTCAGACGCATTACAGTAAATGTTTCTCCTGTACACAGTCTGGGTTCATCTGATTGTTCCTGATTTTATCCAAACAGAATCACTGAATCCAAACCTTCAGGAGACGTTTGCAGTCAGTGGAACTTTGTTAAAGTCACATTTTGGTCCAAATTCAGCAAACTTTAGGTTCAACTGCTGATTCCACATGTGCACTTAAAGTTTAGATACCTGCCCCCTGCAGACTGCTGCTGCTGCAGGGGGCTTTTGCTGCTGAAGTGCTCACAGCAGTGAGGTTCCTGCAGGACGGGAACTCGTTTCCTCTCATTTTCAGAGCGAGTTGGCAGTTTCAGCTGTCGTGTATGGATGGTATTAATACAGAACACAGCTTAGTCTCAGGCAGGCGGGCCGAGGCCTCCTCAGGCTGCTCCAAGACCAAACCTGAAGACACCTAAATCTAAACCAAGCAGTCAGTTCAGCTCACCATCAGGGTGGAGGAGGGCACACCTGTAGTGTTCTGGAGGTCTTTGATTGCACACTGCAGTACAGATCTGATCTGATTCAGTCTGAGCTCAGTCAAGCCCACTGTAACCCCAGCAGGAGCTCTCTGAATGCTGGCATGTGCAGATTTGCAGAAGAAAACCTCTCACACATCCTTTGAGGTCTGCAGAGCAGAGGGGTTAAACCAAAGTTAACCCCAGTGGGGGCAGCGCATCTGCCTGCAGGGAGCCTTTGATCCAGGCCTGCACAGCTGGCTGATGCTCCAGCTGCTGGAGCATCAGCCAGCTGTGGAGCAGAGGTTCTAACACAGACGTGGACCACCGAGGGCTGACGGAGGCAGCGCCTTACTTTAACATGAATGCTGTGCCTCCATCAGCCTTCAGAGCATGAGCTCACTGGACTTTATAAAGTTAAAGTTGTGAGGAGGACAAACTGGTTTTCCTCACAGGTTTCTACTCATGCAGCTCTGATACAGCAACGTCACTGAGGGCTTAAGACCCCCCCGCGCTACCACACCCCTGCCACCCACACCCTCAGGAGGAGGGCACGGCTCATTATGAGGAGCTGATGGACTTTTCTACACCCAGAGTCACGCTGAAACCACCACTCCTGATCCTGAGCAGCTGCACAGAGAGATCTACGGATCTCTCCTGAATGCTGGGAAAGCAGCAGCTCAGACAGGAAACAGTACTCTTACAGAATAAAGTGACTCAAAGAAAGCAGAGATTATCAGACAGAGAAGAGCTCACTTACACGGAAAAGATAACAGCCATGCAACAAGTAGAAACCTGAGTGAAAAACAGAAGCCGAGTCTTTACTAAATGTAGTAAAACATGATGCCTTTAATGTGAAAGGTCTGATTCAGGAAGTGCTGCTGTGGAGTTGATGTAACCTGCAGTTCTGAGCTCATGGGGGTTTAAACTCTAAAGATTCACTTTAAAGGTCCCTCGTGGACCCACAGAGGCCATCTGTCTGCCTGCCTGTCTGCCTGTCTGCCTGCCGGTCTGTCTGCCTGTGGACTTTGAGCCTCTCCCGTCTGTCTCTCAGCTCTGTGACCTTCAGCCACTCAAAGTCAAACCATTCAAACTTTGTTCCTCTTCCTGCTTCAAACAGGAACAAACTGAGCCTCAGAAGAGGAACTCCTCTAACTCAACTCCTCAGCAAAACTTCTGCAAACTGAACTTTCAGAGTAAAAGTCCAGAAAGCTGCAAACAAACCAGAAGCAGACTGAGCCAGAAACAAACAGGAAGTGGTTTTAAGAAGTCCCCGAGCAGATCCCCGAGTCATCTGCTGTCCCAGCTTACCTGTCAGGTGCTGTTCAGAGGAGGTGAGCGAGCGAGGAGGCCGTCTGTCGGTCTGACTGACGTGGAAAGTGTCTGTCTGTCCCCCTGCAGGGCTTTTATAGCCTCCCCCTGCAGCAGGAGGAGGAGGAGGAGGAGGAAGCAGGGAGTGTGTGCATGTGACGGGACGAAGGCAAACAGAAAAACCTCTGAGCTTTAGTTACTGCTCAGATCTGTGTTTGCACTCAGTTCTTCGTCTGCTCTGTAAGGACTGCAGTCCTGTTCCAACTCCTAAAAATTATTCCGGTTTCTTCCGGTCTCTGCCTCCCACAGAGCCAAGTGGAAAATCACCGGCAGTACACACAATCCAGGAAGTGTTGGGGACTCAGGTACAGCACACCTTCCTGTTCACCAGGAGCTCAGAAACACCTTAAAGCTGGCGTGGAGTTAATCCAGAAACAGCATCTTCATAAAGTCCCTGATGACAAAACATTAAGCACAGCCTGCAGCAGCATAAACAGCCCCGTATCATAAAAACACACTCAAATCCTTCAGAAACATTTAAGGAAAAACTCAATAAATAAAACCCTGCTTTGAACACACAGGAACAACTAAAAGGAGAGCACGCTAAAACAGAAGAGCTCGGTGAGGTCATGATCACACAGAGGAGTCAGGATGCTGAAATAATGCAGGAAAAAGGCTCTGTGAAGGGCTCAGTGATGATGATGATGATGGTATGGAGTTATCAAAAAGCATCCTGACTGCTGCTCACTTCATTAAAAACACTCATCAGAATGAGACTCGTTACCATCGCTGAGTGCATCATTGGACTGATGCTCCCTCCGAGGAGACCCAAACACTCAAAGAGTGGCAAGAGTAATCTGATTACTTTAAAGGTATAGTTACCCAGAGAGCCTGTTTTCCATGCTGTGATGCACCCACACCTCCCTCCTCCTCATGGTGTGTTTGTTCATGAGGACCATTCAGGACTGAGAGGTCCATGAAAACAGAAACAGCTGCAGCCTCTGAAGTTCACATTTTACTTTGTTTGTTTTCATGCATCTTTTTTGTGTGTTTGTGACTTTAATGCTGTTTGTAGCTCAGTGTCTTAAACTGGCTCCTCCCACCCTGCTCAGGTTTGAGAGTTTGATCACCTGACGGCGCTAATCAGGCCTAACCTGAACCTTTCATTCCCACCCGTGCTCACAAACCTGCAGCCATGTTAGCTATCAGAGTTAAACTGCATAAGGCTTGGAGTTTGCATCATTAGAGGCGTGGCCTGTGGTGAACAGGTAGATGGTGACACAGGCAGCTGTAGCTGCTGTCTGTCTGCTAGGCTTCACCTCAGCTAACTGGAGTCCCTGAACTAGACCTCTGACTACACAGTTTTTAATATTTTTGATATTGTTCCCTCACTCACAACCAGCATGCGCTGCAGTCTCTTTTTCAGTCAGCACAGGTGAGACGGACAGGCGAATGGACAGAAGATGGACAGGTGACTTTGACTGTGCCCAAAGGTTTGAAGAATCTTAAGTTCCAGCAGATGATCATGTACAGAGAACAAAAGCATAAATCAGCCCCAAAGTCACGAGACTGCAGGAAAGTGTTGTTGTGTTACTCTCTGAGGGCTCAGTGAACTACAGTGACCGCCCCCCACTACCCACAGAGAAGGTTAAAGTTCACCTAAAGGGGAAATGTGAGACCAGCTCAGCATTCACTGCAAAGGGCAGTAACCCCAGCACACACACACACACTTACACACACACACACACACACACACACACACACACACACACACACACACACACACACACACACACCTTACCCTTTACTCTCACCTTTAACTGTACTTCACACACCAAGTGGCTGCACGCCGGCCTGTCCGGCGTCCCCAGTGCCTTTACTAAATATAACTGCACTTTATCGGAGGAGGGGGAGGGGCATGTTATACATGCTGTAGGTCCTCCTGCTGCAGCACTCTATTTGATTCTACTGTGTCAATAAAATAACACTGGAACTTCTGGCACCTCTCTAAATAACTGCCACATGTAACTGTACAGTAACAGTACCACATGCTGCACTACGAGTAGCAGTGGTAATAATCATTATGTTTTAATACTGCTTGTAGTTGTAGTAGTATTACCAGTACTCGTAAGTCCTTGTGCGAGCTTATACTGGATTTTAAACACACACACACACAAGTTTGTCTTTATGGATTTGTGGGGATCCTTGTTTGCACATGTTCCCAACTAAAAACTGAACTTTCCCAGCTAGCACTGGTATCCCTGCTAGCACAGGTGCAGGTATCCTGTATGTGGTTTATCACTCAGATACCTGCTAATCAGTAACCTTCACATAAAATCCCAGAATTTCACTCACCAAAACTGGCGCTCAGACTTCTGGGACAACATGTTTAAACACTTTAACATGGGAGTCTGTGGGGACTGATTCACTGATGGAACCCCAAGTGGATATTAGAGGAACTGCAGTTTTTGGCACTTCAGTTCTCTGGCAAAGAGAAAAATGGAGGTTGTCCACCATTCATTTATTTAAATAAACTGCTGGATAAACTGTTTATAATGTGATGTGGTTAATCTCTTTTTTGTAACTGACAGAAGCTGAACCATTTCCCCTGTTAACATACAGCAGATTCATTACTGAATATAAAGATAAATTAAAAATGTATATATAGCAATTATCAGCATATGAATTTACCTGCTGCACATGTAGGTCTGTGTTTCCAGTTTCTTTAAGAATGATGATCGTCACATAAGACATGAGATGCATCACTAAGACTTTTTATTTTTTGAAAGAGGCCTGAGCTATACTGTCAGCTACACCTCCTCACTGCTTAGAGTTGCTCTAACTCACTGTTAAGCTGTCCATGCTAACATGTTTGAGGTTCTGAGTGAACCCTTGTGAATATGTGCCCTGGCTTTAAGGGTCTGATTCAGGTCAGGGGGCCTTTGATGAAATCCCTACATGTGTGGGTGCCTAAGCTTACACATTTTTCTTTGCAAGAGCCAGTATAAGTTTTAAACCAAAAATAATAAGGACACTTCTACATTATGAGGCTATTTCAGACATCCCTCACTCCTTCAAAGGACTCCTTGAGGTTCAGACCTGGTTTTAAGACTTAAATTAAGGAACCTGATAAGGCACTAGGTTAAACTGTAAACATGTTTGACCAACTAGACACAGCAAACACACCGGTCTTTCCTCTTCTCCAACTGTAGTGACAGTGAAGCCAAGCGCTAAATACGCTTCGTCGTATTTCCTCGTCTTAGCTTTCGGGTGACTTTCTTTTGTCTCATTATCTTTGTCTCTCTCCGCTTTTCTTTTCATCCCTGTTAAAAACGTTTTCATGTTGGGGGTTGTTATGTTGAATAACGGAGGCTATAGGCAGAACGCAGTCGGAGCTTTCTGTTGACTCAACACTGTTAACCAAGGTAAACCTGTTGTCTTGTAAGTCGTAAAATGTTGCACTGTCGCAAACGTGACAGAAGTAACAATGACAGCGCCACTGCCGCCTACTGTAGTGGATGCGCAATTACACTTTATACTAGTACGGCCCCCCAAAAAAAAGCCTGTTCCCCAGGGTCACACGCGCCCCCCCAGGTATCGCACCGCGCCCCCCAAAGGGGGCGCGCCCCACTATTTGAGAACTAACATGTGGTCCCACACGTGTAAAAAGACAAATGTCTGGGTTTTTTGTTTTTTTTTGCAAGCTCCAGTGTCAGTCTGAGTCCAAAATAAACATGAGGCCATCCTTGAAAGGACTCTTTGAGGATTCAAGCCTGGTTCTAGTGTTAGATTTATATTAGGTGACCTGATGTCACCCTACAGAGGACAAATTTGGGTCACTTGTTAACCATGAAGCTGGACTCTTCGAGGGTTCAAACCTGGTTTCAAAGTATAAGTGTAATTTAGAAGGGACTATGTGAAAGATGGAGGACATTTGTGCATCTTTTTTATGGAGTCAGCGCAGCCTTTCCTGCTTCAGAGGACATTTTGAGGGTTCATACTTGGTTTTAAAGTTATGGTTTAGGTTTAGGACCTGATAAGGCAGCATGTTGGCACAGGTCCCCATGTGTGTGCAAAGATGAACCTGGGTGTGTGAGTGGGTACCTGTGCAAGATAAACCAGAGCAGAGTGAGCATGTGAGGACACTGATTTATTATGAGGACAGCGCTGCCTTTTCTCCTTCTGGAGGTTCAGGCTTTGAGGCTTTGAGGCTCAAGCTTCGGTCAGGGGGCCTGATAAGGCACTAGGTTAACAGGAGTCCCCACTTATGTAGAAAGACAAACACAATGAAGGGTCCATCCGTCCAAACCAAACATTAGGGGTGATGTATGTAAGTGTACAATAATTCAGTTCACAGAAGTCACCTGAAGCTGTAGTGCACACACACACACACACAGACACACACACAGAGTGTAAGAATAACCATGTTTGTTTTATTTCTTTCAGGTGTGCAGCTGGTTTCCACAGAGCTCTGACTGGACGCTGGTCCGTCTCCACTGTAAAAAAACATGCTAACACTGCCTCCCTGTTTTAAACATGAGGTGTACATCAGGTCATGTGTGGACAGGCTAACAGCTGCAGAGATAAAATGCTCTCATTCACCTCTCGCAGCAGGAAATACACCTGAGGATTAAAATGCTTAAAAAAAAAAAAAAAAAAAACTACAGAAGCACAGAGGTTGAAACGCAGGGAGGAGGGGGGGGTGGCGTCCGACTCGTGTGCCGATGAAGGAGGTAAAGGTGGCCGTGTTGTCTTAATAACCAGCTTTCCGCAGGTGTTCCACCACGGTGTGAACCTTGTTGGACACCTGTCCACCAGAGGCATCTTTTGTGCCCATGGCTATGACTATTGCTATGGAGACAGAAAGGAAGCAGGTGAGACCGGAGGTTGAAACTGAATTTAAAGGGTAAAAATCCACGCAGTCAGTGGGAATGTCTTACCTTGTTTTGTCTTCCCGACACAGATGCTGTACGTGTTTCCTTCAGCATCTGCTGCAGTCTTCACGTCCATCGCAAACATCGGGTCTACGTCCAGCTGGTCTCGGATCAGCCGGCACCTCCTTCCGGCGATATAAACGCCGTTCTGAGCGAAGCTCGATCGGTCGCTGGCACACAGCTTCTTGATCTCATCAGCCTAGGACAGGGACAGAGAGAGAAGTTAGTGGATCCGATCAATCGAGTCCTCCACATTCCCAGCCACCCTGAAGTACCCACCAGGACCAGCATGCACCGCTGCCCTTTTCCTGCCTGTGTTTGTCTAAATTTGAGGATAAGAGCAGCTCCAGAGTATCACACACAGACAGACAGGAAGCTACAGATTATCAGGCAGAGAATTAAAAACTGATTAAAATGAAACATGATGTGGAGCAATGAGTTCGATGATGCTGCAGAGATGCTGCTGCATGAGGAGACGGGGTGTTCTGGCTCATTTGTTTGTGTTGTTCCAGCTAGAATCTGAACAAATAAACTCTGTTTGTGCTGCTCATTAAACTCTAGTTTTACTGGTTTGGCTCAGTTTTGTTGCTGTGTCACAGCTCAAGTGCTGCCGGCCCAGTTCAGAGACACGCCGCTAACCAGTGCTAACAACCGCTAACCAGTGCTAACAACCGCTAACCAGTGCTGTGCTCCGTTACATATTTAAACGTGAAGATTAAATATGATCTAATATTTTTTTTATTGTCACTGTACCAAGTTTTTGGATTTAAGCATTTATTTATCTATTGACTGATTATGTTATTATTTTGATTATTGGTTTTAGTTTCATATACGTCAGCTACATTGATAAACTAATTTTTAAATCTGTATTTTGTTAAACTCATAGTTGATAAATTCAGTATTTTAGTTGTTATCCGGTGTGTGTGCTCTGTAATGATGCAGAGTGTGTTCCTCACTCTGCTGTGATGAACTGGTTCTTGTATGTGAGAGCTGAGGTCTGACAGAGCAGAAACAGAGCTGAATCAGGTGGAGAGCGCGCTGACAGCAGCTTTCACGTCTGTCGCGTTCCTGTACTCATTTAACCTTTGAAGTATTTCCGCTCAGAGGGAAAAACTTTCCCTTCCTTTCTGGTAATCGGAGCGAGCTTCCGTAACGCTGAGGCCGGCGGTGTTTTCCAGCAGCTGGGAGGGCGGCTCTGAGAGGAAGCAGCGCTCAGGTGCCTTCAAAGCTCACGGCTCATTCATCTTCATCAAATTAAACTGAGACGAGCTCCAGAAGAAGAGCAGCTCAGGCCTCCTGCTCTGCTGCATGCTGGCATTTAAACATCGCTCTGCTTTGGGACGACTTTTCTGAGAGTGAAGGAGGAGCGAGGAGAAAGAATGTGAAGGCGACAAGTCAAGACACGAACACACACACACACACACACACACACACACACACACACACACACACACACGCGCGCTGCTGCCTGCACAGGCAAAACCACTTCCCGAAAAACCATCACCCAATCAGAGAGGAGACCTGTAGGGAGCATATTCTCTATGCAGTGTAACACACACACACACACACACACACACACACGGGAACTAACATTTAAAGTAAAAACTGTAAAAAATAAACTAACCCTGCAGGTGTATGTGTGACATTGTGCAACACTCCACCTCTCACCTCACCGTGCACGCATGCGTGCGTGTGCGCGCGCGCATGTGTTTGTGTGTGTGTGTGTGTGTGTGTGTGTGTGTGTGCGCGTGTGCGCGTGTGTGCGCATGTGTGTGTGTGTGTGTGTGCGTGTGTGTGTGAGAAACAAGAAGTGATTGCTCTTCTTCCTGTATTCACTGTTTTTGACACTGTCTCCTTATATGGCAGTCAAACCAAAGCACAAACACCCGGAAACTACCAGAAACCCACAACCGTTACCCTGCTGCACACACAGCCCCCTGCACAAAAACTGAAACATTTGTGTCCCGCTGAACGCTGGTTAACAAAAACTAATCAGATGCTGGCAGCCACTGAGCCGGGTTTTACAATAAAGAGCAGAAATCCACCCCATGAAAACCACATTCCTGCTTCCTGGAACCCGACTACAGTCTTAAACAGTAAAGTCGTGTTAAAGTGCATCAAAAGTAACAAATACGTCTTCAAAAATGTCACATTTAGTCAAACTGAGGAACTTTATGCACATAAAACCTGGATCTGTAAATGAGCTCCAAACAGGGAAAAAAAGGGGAATTAGCTACTTTTAAAGCTGTTTGTAGTCAGCCGCTGACCCGAGCTGCCTCATCTGCTCGCTCATCAACTTTCCCCTTCAAAGACAAGCTTCACATTTCTTTTTTCAAACCTGGATGACACGTGTGTTTTCCTGCAGTGCCTGAACACAGCACTGAGAGCGGGAAGTGAACTAGCCAGCCAACAACCTGAACACGCCCAAAGCCCAAGAAGAAGAAGACACAGACATGCAAACTAACAGCCTGTTTGCAACTGTGGGGCACAAAGTCAGGAAAGTTTCCTACGACAGAAAACCAGCCAATGGGCTGAAGTATGTACAGGTGATGTCACCTGTCAGAGCGTCTTACTTTAGTTTAATGGCGTTTTAAAACTCTCAGCAGCAGCTTTTAAAGGAGGAAGTGGAATTTTTTATAGTGTGCTGACAAACACTGAGCAGTTTGTAGAGACAGGAACAGGAACTCTGTGTGTATGTGTGTGTCTGTGTGTCTGTGTGTACCGTGACTTGCAGTGTGCCGGCCCAGACGCTCTCCTGCCCAGATGTGCAGCCACAGATGGCAGCTTGTGCCACCGGGGCCGTCCCGCTCTGGTCGGCTGTCTTCATGCTGTCGATGTAGGCGTTCCACGACATCCTGATCAAGAACACACACACTGATCAACAACCCGCATTCACAATCACTAAATCAATACCTCCCTCTGCTGTGTGTGATAGGGAGAGGGGGAGGGAGAGCATGTCAGCTTACCTGTGCAGGTAGAGTCTTGGGTGTGAAGAAGAAGAGAGAGAGCAGTCGAATGCAGAAAGGAGGAAGAAGAGTCGTCTTTTATAGGCCCGGCCACTCCCAGCCTGCAGGCGGCTTCCTGTCTCAGTGTGCCCTCCTCTCAGCCTCTGTCACTCTGCCTCCCACTCTCAACACCTGGGAAGTAAAAGAACAAGGAAGTGACACTCACACCTAGAAACACACTTTAAAACTGCAGTCCTGTAACCTGCTGAGCTGTAGTTGGACAGTCTCTGTCCCAGAGGAGCGCCCTAATGAAATTACATTCATAACCGAGCGGCACCCTGCAGGGCTGAAAAATCCACCTGCAGTCCCGCTAATGCCCACCAGAGGCTCCAGCACTGAGGCAGCCCCATAGACTCCCATGTTAAAGCTTTCCCGCAGAAAGAAGCATGTTTACAGCTAATACAGAAACTGATTTGGTCCTTCATAACAGCTGGTTCTGTAACTCACCTGTTTAGATTAGATTCAAGTATATGTCCTTTTACTCTGGAAAAGCATCTGCGTATCAAACCAGGTGTGAGTAAAAATAAGCTTCAGTTTCACACAGAGAAACAGGAGTTTAATGAGTCGGGAACAGATATATACGTAAACTGAGAACAGAGCAGAAAATGGGGCGAGGAGGAGTATCTGTGCGTACACATGGATAATAAGCCTCTAAAGGTCTCACCTGGAGCATTTTCCACTCAGATCAGTTTTTGTCAGCAGCAGAGATACTGAGAGTAACAGAACCCCACATGGGCATTCCACAGGGCTCCATCATCGGGCCTCTACCTTTTATTCAGATTTAAATTATATTCTTGTTTGTAAAAGCACAACTGGAATAAAGTTTAAAGATTGCATTATTAGGGGCGTGGCCTCTCTGACTGACAGGTGGATGGCAACACAGGGGGCTGTAGCTGCTAGCTGTCTGCTAGCTTACCCTCAGCTAACTGTCCTGAACTGGACCTCTGGACCATGTTGGTGCTGTTGGAGCTTTTGCAATCATCCGACCAATAATATGGCTGCTGTGGCTTCACTGGACTAAGAAGGCAGAGCTCTCACAGTCTGGGGATGTACAGTCTTTAGCATTAGCTACTAACTTAGCACTCCACCCTCTCTCACTTGTGGCTCAAAACAAAACCAAACGGTGGCAGTTTTGATGGAGTAGAACTGTTTCAAACTGAACGCAGTGAGCTGTGAATTAACTTGAAGATTTGATTGCTGTGCTACTTTCTGTAATTTGTGAACTTTAGCATTTGCTGAGCCTCTGATCATAAAAATACATTTCAGAGTGAGCAGACCGGCGTCAGCATGTTTGTTTCTGCTGTAAAGATGGACTCAGTGGTGGAGCTTTGAGTGGACATCTGAGGAACTGTAGACCTGCCTTCACTGATGGTCAGCCTGCACCTTTACTAACTAAGCAGCCAACCTCAGTCTCTCAGTGAACGAGTGCAGATGAAGGATTGTGAGGTGTGAGCAAGAAGCTGCTGAGAAACTTGTCTCAAACAAACCACTTCCTCCCGAGTCGTTTCACTTCGCCTCCACGCCCACTCCCACGGCTGCCTACTTGGTGCACCTCACATCCAGAGACATTAAAACATGTGAGGGACGTATTAAAGTTAACCTTCATCGACCTCTAACTGTTAACTCTAGAGGGCAGCGAGCTCACTCACAGCTGAAGTGCATTATGGGAGCTGCAGTTCAACAGAGGTGCGCCTGTAGAAAGCCACAGTGTCTCTATCTGCTCGCACACGCTGCATACCTCAGGTTAACACACACATACCTGAGCCAGTTCAGGCCTGTGTGTCAGCAGCATGTTTGAACACGGTGGTCATACTTCACAGTACGCCCACCCCGCCACAGCATGTGCTTCACTGAATGAGGCCTTTATCAGGCTGGAATCTGCAACATGAGCACACACACTAACTCCAGGCTTTTGCATTTCTGAGGACTGAAGTGTGTGTTTTAAAGTGAGGCCTGGGAAACAAGTCCAACAGGTACAGGGTCTCTTCATTTGACCTCTGACCCCAGGCAAAAAGCTTGGTGAAGAATGAGAAGCACACAGAGCCATGAGCCAGCTGTGAAGGGAGAGGAGGTGCAGTGACTCAGGCAGGACGGGTTCATACAGGCCGACAGGTACAGTATGCGTACCCTGAGGAGACGCTCTCTTTGTGCCTCTGTGGCAGGATGCAGGAGGCCAAAGCTCCTTCACTCTGAGTTTAACTGACAGAGTGAAGTCCACTCTCTGCCTTTCCCCACTCATAAGCTGCTGCACTTCATGTCTGATGATGCAGTACTGCATCCATCACGTTCTGACGTGACTCAAACTGAATGATGCACACAGGCATGAAGGCTGAGGGGTCTGCACCATCAGAGAGCCCATTCAAAACCTCCAAAGTCCCTTTGGGCTCTCAGAGGAGGGACAGAAAGTGCTGCTGTGGTTGTTAGCAGGGCTTAAAGTGGGGTTTAGTGGGTGGGGAACCCTGAACAGCGTGAGGGAAAGAATCACTTCAATAACTTGTAGCTGCTGTGGGTTCCTCTGTGTGCGGGCTGTGGTCAGCTGACTGGTTTCCTGCTCTTTAACTGGCTGAGTTACATGAACTTTAACAGAGACCACGAAAGGCTGGGATACAGTTCTCACAGTTAGCCTGTTGTCATGTCACCTTTGTGTGACTTTGACCATGTGGCAGTGGTGCAGTGGCCTTCGCCTTGCAGTCAGAAGGTTGCAGGTTTGAGCCCCTGTACCTGCGTTGGTTCCTTGAGCGAGACACTTAAACCACATTGCCTAAAGGTAGCACCGGTCTCTGGCTGCATGACCGCAGATGCTCGTCTCTGGATGAGTGATCTGGAACCATCATTTCGTTGTGTGCGCACAGTGACAATGAGTTGAATCCAACATCTAACCATGAACAGCACAGCAGTGTGAGCTTTACCACAATAATGCAAACTAATCAGTTTAGCCTGCCTCCACCTCACTGCCTCATCATGCATCCTGTGAAAAACTCTAAGTTTCATGACATGAAAAAATCATAAAGCAGGAAATCATTCCAAAAACTGAATTCCTCACAGCGTCCTCTGACTCATCGTTAGCATCATTTAGCCTTTTCTACCTGCTGCTCACAAGCACGTGTTAGAGGTTTTATTTGAAACCTTTGAAATGAGCTGCCACTGAAACACAGCGAGTCTGCTGATGTTCAGCAGTGATGAAGGCCTGCCAGGCTGCAGCACACGATGGGGAGTTAATCTGCGCCTCTGATTTAACTCCCCATGAACAGAAGCAGCCTGGACGCTCTCCTGGCTCGCTGTGACTCCGGGTGTGGACGAGAGGGTGGAGTGTATAGTTATAGCACACAGCACCATCTGCAGCGCAGCCTTCACAGATAGCCATCAGTTATTTCTGCTGCGATGAAGCCAAAGGTCACCGTGATGTGAGCCAGGCGGCGTCGTGCAGAGCGCCGTTATGTGACGCTGATTTGCATTTACAGACGGATCCACGCCGAGCGAGCGGGAAGAAGCAGTTCTGAGTGGTTCTGGGCTTTCATTAAGCTCTCTGCTGTGAGGCTCATTTAGAGAATCCTCACAAGCTGATTAGATCAAATCGAAACATCCTGCACGCTGTATGCGGGGCTCTGATGCAGCACAGACACACACCGAGGCCACAAAGCTCTTAATGGAGAAGCTGCTCAGCTCAGTGTGATCCTTCTGATTCAAACAATCAGATCAGACACGTCGAGGCCTTCATTCAACAGCTCAGCCACCATTTAAGGAGGTCAAAGCAGAGCGCACGCACACACACACACACACACACACACACACAGACTTCCTCAGTAACTGAACTCTTGCTTTCTGACTCAAGTTGAAAGAAGTTGAAGCGAGTAGGAAAGAGGAAGTGGTGTCCTCCTCAGACTCACACACACACTTCGCTGCAGTTTGAGGACTGTAAAGTGTGTGTGACCTTATATGGTGAAGCACAGAGAAGTGAAGTGTGTGTGTGTGTCTGTGTGCACGTGTGTGTGAGTGTGTGATGGAAAAATCACATTTTGAGTATGTAAATTGACTTTTATCACAAGTGCTTTTTAAAGACGACACTTGTCGCGTCTGATAGGAAACAAAGTTTGAACTAGAATCTTCTTCGAAGGCCACGCCCACTTCCTGCCTCTAGGTCGTACTTCCTGTGACTTACAGTCGCACACATGCACAGGACTCCTCCACCCTTGCACCTCTGCAGAGATGAGCAGAGGCTCACCTCATTCAAAGGAGGAGGAGCATCATGCTGAGATGCTTCAAAAATGGCGTCTTTCAGACGGTTTGTGGTCGCTTTGCTGCTTTTATACCAACAGGAAGTGCGACTCCGCTCCTGCACGGGCCCAGAATCAGAGGTCCTGACGCAGAGAAATACAACCAATGACAGCTCTGTGGTAACACAATGAAAACAGGGACTGTGGCAGCTTTCAGCAGCACTCAAATTAAACCCCACCAGAGCTTCTATGCAGGCAGATCTGATCCTCTGTGGGGACCTGCTCCCAGACAAGTGCCAGAGGTGCTGCCTGCACGGCTCCCAGGAGGACTGTGGTCCCCCCACCACCCCCCACGATCATCCCATGACGGTGTAGCAGCTCGTGCAGAGCACAAGTTTCATAATTTTGTGCCTTCCCTGGGAAGTTGCATCATCCTCTCACAGAGTGCCGTGCAAAAGTCTTGAACCACCTTTTCTTTATATTTGGTGTTATTTCCTGTCCTGTCTGCAGGAACAGTTTTCACAGTCTAAACCTGATGGTCCTTTTCTGCATCCATAACTCCATTAATTCTGACATTAATCTCCAGCCCCACTGGCTGAGAAGCAGCTCCAACCATGATGGAGGCTCCACCCTGTTTCACAGAGCTGCAGACTCTCTCATGGCTCCATCAGACCCGGTCCCCTGATGTTCAGCCCTTCCACTGAGACCATCTCTGAGGAGGCTTCAGGTCCAGATGCCCCCTCAGCATTTTTCCTGTTCATCTGCTGCCTGTAGTTTTTCTTTTGTCCTCCTCTTCTCCAGTTTCCTGAGACTTTTAAGGACACACTGCACGGTGCTGAGATATTCCGGGTCGGAAGCTGACTGCTCTTTGACATCACGACCTTCCTGTCAAACTGTTATCTTTGACATCTCTCACAGATTCAGCTAAAGATACAGTTAAAATGGGCTCTCTGCCAAATCATCTGTTATGTGTAGACACAGGACTGGTTCAGTCCGTGAGTGTGGAGCCTTCCATGTTTGAATGATTGACAGGTCACAGTCAGTGGCTTAAACAAAAACATAGGACCATTAAAATTATGGCTTTATTTTGAAACCTGTTCTGGAGATACCTCATCTTCCCCTCTTCTTCTGTGGCTGAGTTTATCTCAGCTATTCCAACATGTTTATTAGCATATAATTTTAATTTGCCATGCTGTAGCTGTGGTGCAGTGTGCGTCTCTTTAATATCAAACCTGTGTGCAGAGCCCAGACTCAGAGATCACGCTGCACACGCTGATATCCGCCGGCCCATTGGCTGCGGTGCGGTTTGGTTTAATGTCGGGGGGGCGGGAGCAGTCTGCTCATATTTGACTCTACAAACTCCAGAAAAGCTGTGACTGCAGGAAGTTTCAGGAGTGCTTCACATCTTATTCTACTGGATTAAAGCTGACGTGCAGCAGGTTCGCTGACAGGCGTTTTATCTGACAGGTAACCTGCAGGTACTGGTCCTACAAATGCTCCATGAGATCCTTCAGAATATGAAGTAGCCCACAGCAGCAGACTGAAGCCTCCTGAGTAAAGACTCACCATCCTGCAGCAGCGCAGCCTCCGGCCCATCGTATGGCCTGTGGCCTCGCAGCCAGAGCTGCAGCCTCACTGTCTGACGTGTGCTGCCCCCTGCTGGACACAAGGAGCTACAACAGGAGGCTCAGAGGAGGTTGGTCCTGCTCCATTCAGAGATCAGAACATTTAAAAACAATAAAGGAGCGCATCCCTATGAACCAATCAACAACCAGAACACCAGACAGACTGTATCCTGGCCCAATCAGGCTTCAGCTCTCTGACACGTCAGCTTT
Source organism: Archocentrus centrarchus (assembly GCF_007364275.1). Taxonomy (NCBI): domain Eukaryota; kingdom Metazoa; phylum Chordata; class Actinopteri; order Cichliformes; family Cichlidae; genus Archocentrus; species Archocentrus centrarchus. Next base: position 995,714 of record NW_022060267.1, on the reverse strand, counting down.
ATATGAATCAATAAAATTTATTGACTTTATTTCGAGCTAGGGCCACATCTAGTAGGCAGTAACACAGAATAAATGTGTGTGTGTGTGCAGGGACAGATGAAGAGCTGCACGGCGTGCTTCTCCGCTGTCTGCCTGCCTGCACTAACCAAGCAGGTGTTACACAGAGGCTCCGCCCTCCATCAGTCTGCTCCACTTCCTGAAGTCCAACATGGTCGTCCTCTCAGGGTTGGTGTTTTAGTAAAGATATGCTTCCTGTTACTACATTCACACTCTCAGCTTTGGGTTCAGCATCTTACCCGGAAAAACCAATCAACACTGGAGGAGGCGGGATCAAACCACTGACCTTCTGATTGGCAGACAACCCGCTGAACCCCCTGAGCCACAGCCACCTTTCACTTTAAACTTCAGGAATATTTCAGGTTAAGGTGCTTTGCATTCAGTGGAAAGGTCTGAAGCTTGATGGAAAAAGTGGATTTAAACAGGTGCCATAGAGGAGGAAGTCTCTTCACTCAGCAGGCACCTCCAAACTCCTCTGGGCTTTTATTCTGAAGGCTCCATCTGAACTGATTACATGCAGGATCGACAATCCGATCGGACAAATGCTCGAAACCTTCATTCACTCATTCACCCAACCTTCTTTGACCCTGGAGAACAGATCGGTAAATGACCGGCTTAATCGATGTTAGCCGCTAACGACCAGGCTAACTGGGCGTGGCTAATGTGCGACCCCGGCAGAAACAGGAAGTGCTGCAAAGGAAATCACAAAGCGACAGGAAAACAGAGTGAGGTCTTTATTCATCCACGTTCTCCTCAGCCATGGCCGTTACTACGGTTACACATCAATCCCATGATGCTGTGTGTTGTTGGGGAGACGGGGGCGGGGCTTCTACAAATAAGACTTCTTAATCACTGAAAACAGAATGATGTCTGAACTACATTTCATTTACATTCTTTACAAAAAGAATTCAGAGTGTGTGTGTGTGTACCAAACCGTGTGTGTGTGTGTGTGTGTGTGTGTGTGTGTGTATGTGTGTGTGTGTTAACCTTGGTACAACCGTTTTAAACACTGTTTGTTCACTTTAAAGGAGCAGCTCACAAAGCCCGGACTGCTCCTTTAATCTGACGTTTGACAGGTTTGTGCTGCAGTCTGAGTGTGTGTCTGTATGTGTGTGTGTTAAACGTCGAGGACGTAGGTCTTGTAGAGGCGGTTCATCTGCTCCAGGAAGATGAAGGTGAGGACGGTGTGCGGTCCGAGGCGGGCGTAGTACGGAGTGAAGCCCTTCCACAGGGAGAAGAAGCCCTCCTTCCCCACCACTCGAACCAGCACCTCCTGATCCCAACACACAAACGTCAGCCAGTGAGCGCAGCTGTGGAAAATTCCACACTTACTGTAACACAGACACTGTACACTCACCAGCCACTTTATTAGGTACACCTGTTCAACCACTCATTAACACAAATATCTAATCAGCCAATCGCACGGCAGCATCTCAGTGCATTTGGGCAGGTAGATGCAGTCAAGACGAGCTGCTGAAGTTCAAACTGAGCATCAGGATGTGGAGGAAAGGTGACCTGAGGAGAACCTGAACATTTCACAAACTGCTGACTTTCCCACAGAACCATCTCTGAGGTTTACAGAGGAACAGAGGGAATATCCAATGAGCTGCAGCTCTCTGGGAGAAAAGTCAGAGGTCAGAGGTGAATGGACAGTCTGCTTTGAAATAGGCCCTCACTACAGCTGAGGTATGCAGAAGAGCATCTGTGAACCCTCACATGTCAAACCTGAAGCAGACGGGCTGCAGCAGACTGGCCCCTCCCCGAGGCTGCAGCTCACACAGGCTCTGCACAGCTGGACACCAGAGGGCCGGAGAAGCTCTGCAGACGCTCGGCTCAGACTGTGGTGTAAACAGCACGAGAGCATGGATCCATCAGGCTGTTCAGGCTGCTGCTGGGGGGGCACACTGTGGGCTCCTCAGCACCACCTGAGCATCGTTAAACCTCACAGCCTTCCTGAGTGTTGCTGCTGACCTCAGTGTATCATCTCCTGATGGCTGCATCCAGCAGGATACCACAGCAGGTCACAAAGATCAGATCAGCTCACATGCTTTCCTGAACATGACTGAACTCTAAGATTCCCATCATGGATGCAGCTGATAGACCTGCAGCAGCTGTGATGCTGTCACATCAACAGGAAACAGGCTGTACCTAATAAAGTGGCATGTTACCGTATACAGCATGGTGCCAGAGCATCAGAAAATACACAAGTGTGCTAGGACACCTGATCTGAGGAACATCAGAACACACAGAACATGAAGGTTCTCACAGGACGCCTTAAAGACAGAACTGAACTGAAACCAGTGTTAAACCTGAGTCATGTGACTAAGCCTCACAATGATCGGGAACACTGACGCACACTGAGCCCTGATTACGAACACAGAGGTCAAAGGTCAGCAGCAGACTCACCAAACCGTTTTTGTACTCGGGCTTCCCGTCGATCATCTTCATGTTCTGGATCCTGAGGAGGAGAAGGAGAAGGTCAGACTGAGCTCGACCTCAGAAGGTGACATCATCAAACTCGCTCGTCTCACCTGGTCTTCACGATGTCGACGGGCATTGAGGCTGCCGTGGTAACCAGACCACTGATCATACTGGCACAGAAGTGGCACAGAATATCATCTCTGAAGTAACCTGAAAGCATACACACGGGTTCATGGCGCGCGTGTCGCTGCGAGGTGTGTTTATGTGTGTGCGTGAGTGTGAGATCAGCACCTGAGTCGAGCAGCGCCTGTTTGGACTGTGAGTACGAGGCCAGCTGAGCGGCGTTCACCACCACCGCTCGGGCCATGGTGGGAATGCAGCCCTGCAACACACGGAGTTACTGTCAGTTCCTGAAACACCGGGAATGGTTTAATCCCGGCGGGAAGCGAGCGCTGCACGGAGCAGGTCTGCAGGCATCTCTGTGGGAAGGTGACCAGTGAGGGCAGAGGAGCTGGCATAGACGGGTGTGAGCAGTTTAGCATCCGTGAGGTTTAAAGATAATCATTTCATCAGTGCAGCTGGCCAGAATGGATACTGAGAGGTTAAACTGCCCCCTGCAGGACCGTGAGGGTACTGCAGGGGCATTTTCAACCCTTATCAAGTGCAATGATTCCATGTTTAAGAGTTATAGAGTGTTTATGATCTAACCACAAACTGAAATCACTCTTCACTGTTTATCTGTTTGCATCTGCCGCTCGTCTGTGCAGGGAAACCGTTCCAGACTGCCAGCTACAAAAGGAGGAAGCAGCAGCTGAGACTAACGAGCAGGACCTTCAGCTGGAGGAACACAGGTTATTCACAGAGTAACGTGCACCTGAGAACAGAGACGATGACGAGTGTTCGTATTAAACACAGGAGGCCTTTAGATCGAGGTGCGGCATTCTTCACTGTGGGAATGGCTCATTTAGGAGACACATATTTAATATTTCAGGAACATTAAAGGTAACATTTTCCATAACATCCCAAGAACCAGCTGGGAATTTAAAACACGGGACAACATGTTAAAATCATGTTTCAGGCAACAACATCCACTGCACAATCTTTTTTTTAATAAAAGCTGCAACCGTACCCCACCGTTCTTATTTCACACCTAATACAGGAAGCTCAAAGAACTAGAAGGCTAAAAAAAATGAAGACTAAAAAACAAGTCTAATGTTAGATTTTCCTGCATCCATGAAACATGGCGTCCCTCAGGGATCCATTTTAGGTCCTCGTTTATTCTCAGCAGACACGTCCGCCCCTCGGCTCCGCCTCTCAGAAACAATCAAACTGAAACAACAGACACTCAGTTTTATCTGCTGCCTGCTACGCCTGACAGCACCTACTCAGGGTGAAGAGACGAACCTTTTCAACAATTAAATGACTGTCTGGACTAATGACGCATCATCCAAGCCCCAGTGAAGAACAACACCATGATAATGATGGGAAGCTCACCCTCCACAGCGTGGTGACTCCTTCTTCTCTGGTGATTCGAAAGAGGGCATTAAAAACGTTCTTGTAGCCCCTCCTCTGGTCTGGAGGCAGACTGCAGACACACAAACAGCGAGGAAACGCCTGCGGTCACGTCCTGTTCATACTACGCTCACAGGTGCTGCAGGTAAACAGAGTCTCACCGTCCGTCAGCTGTCATCCTGATCAGAGCCACCTCTGCTGGTGTTCCCACAAACGCCCCAATGGCTCCAGCCGTCATACCGATCGCAGCCTGCAGGGGGAGCACTCTGTTACTGAGCAGCACAGCGAGCATTCTGCCATCAACAGGTTATTATTCACCTGTCTTCAGCTGGTTTTAGACCGAACTACTCACACCTGTGCAGCTGATAGCAGAGCTAACAGCCTTCCAGCCTTGCACTGTGAACCAAGCGCACCTTGAGGAAGAAGTTCGGCGGCCGTCCGTCAGCTCCGGTCATTTTCTCAAACAGGATGGTGTAAATTCCCAAACGGGTCGTCGTGTACGTCGCCTGACGCAAAAGACCTGCTGACAGACTGACAAACACACAAACAAACACACGATGAAGCAGGGAGATGATGCACGAGTTAAACTGATAAAATCCGGGTCGGCTGAAGCGTCGTACCCGGTGTAGATGCCTTGCACGCCCTCGTTTTTCAGGATGGAGAACAGGGCGTGGAAGCTGGTTTTGTACTCTCGGGCCTTCGTCCCCTGACCGCTCAGCTGCATCCTGTTCTTCACCAGGTCCAGCGGCTGCACGAACACTGTGGCGCCCATCCTGGAGACACAGGTGAGAGGAGATCAGCACAGGTAGGAGGACTACAGAGCCAACCAGGGACAGCGTTTACACACCACCAACTGCTTTATGACAAATTCAAAGACACAGCAAAACCTGGGAATTCAGACATTTTTCCAGTGTATTGAACATTTCTAATGAACAGATTTTACTGTAACGCATTAAATTATACCTCCAACAAACTTTGGTCTGATGTTTGAAAGACTCGACGTTTCCACTAAAGTCCAAAGGATCAGTTTACCCCCCCCCCAAAAAAAAAAATCCCTCAAAAATTACATTTATAGTTTCATCAAAATTTCACACTTAGTGGGAGAATAAGACGAGGAGGAGCTGAGCTTTGTTTACACTTAAAAGTTAAAGAAAGCTGGAAACGATGAAGGCATGAAAACCTCGATACCCCTTAGACCTGCTCACAAATGCACTGATCTGGTGCCCGAGCTGCGCCGTCGACAACACGAAAACAAACAGTGGACTGTACGACTTTTAGTCCAAAGTCTAAAAGGTGAGGATTTGGTTGAGTGCAGCTCGAGGACAGAGGTGAATTCATGCTCCTGTTCACGGTGAAGCTGCAGCGATGTGGTAACGCCACAGCGATAAGCGTTCTGCGATATGAAGAGCTGCCACTGTGAGTTTATCAGGAGGTCAGAGTTCAGCCTGAGCGGCCTCTGAGGAAACACAGGCTGCAGGCAGGTGAGAGGGCGCGGGGTAAAATCCATTCAACTCCCGATGATAAAAACGTGTCTGAGGACGCTGGGACACGTTGGCGTCTTCATCTCTGTTATCGCCATGCTTCAGAGCAGAGCGTTTTCTAGTGAGGTCAGCACAGGTGAAGGTGAGTGTGCAGGTGACCAAAGATGGAGGAAACATCAGGTAAACAAAAGGAAAGTGGCGTCCACATTTCCACAAACACATGGAATTATTTAGTTAAAAAAAAACAGGGATGGGATGAAGGAGGTGGACCTGACCTGTGGGAAGTGTTCATTCTGACCATCAGGGCCAGCTCATGTGTCACCATTCTGCGTTACCGACACCTGAGGAGGGCGGGGCTACAGGTAAATCAGCTCACCAGCTGGACAGACTGACCTTGATGACACTGCCTCCACTCAGCACCAGCTCATAAATAACACCGCAGACACGAGCTTCCTCTGAAGTGTGCCTGAGGTCTCCTTTAGGGTGAGGAGCCGGATGCTCAGGGCAGAGCCACTGCTCCTCCACATCAGAAGGAGCCAGCTGAGGTGGATTGGACACCTGACCGGGATGCCCCCCGGGTACCTTCTGGATTGAGATCATGTTTCTCAGCTGGCTTGGGAACACCTTGGTGTCACAAGGAAGTGGTAGAGGAGGTCTGGGCACCTCTGCTTAGACTGCTGTTCTCAAGACCTGGAGAAGTGGTGGAACATGGACGCCATGGTTCAGCCCTGATTACACTGCATTGTGGGCAGTGCCTGCAGTCACACGGCGTCAGCCTCTGATGACGAAGGTCTTCAGGCCTGAGACACGGAGGTCCATTCCTTTACTGATAAACACCACGGACAGAAGCAGACTGTCTTTTCCTCGGGTAAAAGCTGGTCTGATGTGAGCCTGTGCTCCCACACTGCATTATGATGATGATGATGATGATGATGACAGAGAGCAAATGAAGAAGTGAACTTTTATAAGAAAAGGTCTGCAGGCGCCGCTCCAAACAGCCAGACTGTGCTGCATTTCTGTAGGTGTGAGGATGTTCTCCTCCAGTCTGAGATCAAACCCAACATGCGGTGACCTTTAACGGGTTATTATGAGTGTGTTCCACCTGCTGAAGTAACCTGATACTCACACACTTTATACTGCAAACATTACTAACAAAGAAAGCAGCCTGGATTACCTCATTTCCTGTCAGATACTCATATTAACCATGAGGTCAGGTTCAGTGATCTCTGTGAGCCAAGATTGGTCTGAACACTCAGTTTATCGTAGTTTTCTCCTATTTTTGGATCTGTATGATGTCAGAGGGGGTATAAGCCCCACTCACCGACCACTGGGGCTCAGTATGTGATAGGAAAGCTTGTTCTGGTGTGTGAATGGATGCTAAGCAGCTCCAGGAGAGCCCGGCTCATTAATGTTTGTTTGAAAACTGAGATCATAATCCACGATTACAGGTTTAACATCTCCTCATAGATCTCACTGACCCTGGCTCACTTCAGAGTCGGAATCGGGTTACAGCATCATAAAGCTGCCGGCTAACAGGCTACCGGGAGCTCAGCCTGGAGACCCGAACAGAGGGGCCCCTGAGCGGCCTGACCTCCGCTGAGCCACCGTTGTTAGCCTGCTAGCACGGTTAGCCTGGAGGAGTCCTTACTGTAAAGTCCAGGCGGGACGTTTTAAGCCATATTTTACGGGATATAAGCGGGACATTTCCGAGTCTTTCCCGCAGAGTTTGGCATGTTTAAAACAGCCCGCTAACACACACACGGGGGCGCAGAGGGCTGCATGACACCGGGGTGCTGAGGAAAAGTGTCCACGCTCCTCTGACAGCCAGCACCGGCTGCTAATCATCAGGGAGCCATGAGCGCGGCGCTCCCCAGCAGCCGCGGGCCGCTGTGCTGCCCTTCACCGCGGCAGGGTGATGACACGGAGCAGGTTACAAGACCAGCGCTGCGCTCTCCTCTGACCCCTGACATTAACGCGTTAGCACGGCAGCTAGCCGCAGCACCTACCCGGCCAGTCCCCCGAACAGGAACTTGATGGCCTTCGGGGAGGTCTTGGGTTTCGCCTCCGTCATGTTTTCCCCCGGTCGTTCAGTGGCCGCAGAGTCCGCGTTCAGAATCCCGCCGCCCGCCTGCCTGTGTGCCTCTGAGACGGGCCTTCCGACTGCTTTCTCTCCGTGACAGCAGCGGTAGAGAGCTCTGCAAGGTGACTCTATGCAGTCCGGAGACACGAAGAGCAGCGGACCAATCAGGAGGCGAGGAACGAGAATACGAAGGCTGACGAAAAACGACGATTATCATGCTCCCTTCAGGCTCTCCTTTAAAGTCGTACATCTGAACGCTTCAATTTGCACAGTTGAAGTGATGCCATACACAACATATTAGTGTTAATAGTGTTCATAATTAAAATGTTATTTTAAAATTACATTTAACAACATCTAAATATGTCAAACGGATTACAAGGTCTAATAATTTAACCCAATTACACGTTTTAACAGTCTTGTCCTTGATGACGAGCCTTCCAACAAAAACAAAACAATATTTACACATTTTCTTCCTTCTGCGGCAGCAACAATAGCATGTACGGCAGTCAGTGTGGCTGGTTTTTCCAACAGCCTCTGAATGCAACAGTTGGTTCACACTGATTAAAAGAATAAAAGCACGCTATAAAAATTTAAATAACCATAATTATGTTAAAAAATAAAATTATAAATATGTGACTGGTAGAAAATTATAGGAATATTTAGTTTTAAAATAAGGAAACTATGAGCCACAGTTAATTATCAGTAAAAGAAAAAAATATTGAATATCAGTTTATTTACATGAAACATCATCAATGATTTATTTTTAGTGCCAATAATAATAATAACTAATTAACACTGATCTCATAACGTTAACACGGTGTCAAACTAGGGCGAATGACGTCACACACAACCAATACAAGGCGGGCGTTTGGTCTTCCCGAACACTCATTGGCTGAGAGTTAGAGAGGGGGCGGAATCTTTCAAAAGCAACAGCTTGCTGAGGAAGTAGATCCGTGCAGGGGTGAGTAGAGACATGCAGCGGCTTTGTTTTTGTTTTCTACCCTATTAAACTCCATCAGATGCCTCGTGGTGACCGTCCAGCAGCCCGGGAATGTCCCCCGGAGCTGCCGATGGTTTCTGCGGCGTCAAGTTGGCGTGTTTTACCGGTTATTTAGTGGGTCGGAGTGACAGAGCAGGTAGCGTTAGCAAACAGCAGGAAGTCCGGTTACTGCAGGTTTCCTGATAATCACAAATAAACAGGTCACAGAGCAGGCTGGGGGCGGAGGGATACACCAGGGCGGACTAATCTGACCCTGTTTATTCTCCACTGTTTACAGGCTAGAGCCTATTTGTTTAGGGAAGGACGCGAGGGGGCAGACAAGAGAAGGAAGGAGAGGAGGAAAGGAGGCAGAGAAGGAAAGGAGGAAGCAGAGAAGGAAAGGAGGGAGAAGAGGAAAGGATGAGGGGAAAGGGAAAGGGAAAGAAAGAGGCAGAGAAGGAAAGGAGGTGACAGGGAAGGAAAGGTGGAGGCAGAGAAGGATAAGAGGAAGTGGAGAAGGAGGCAGAGAAGGACAGGAGGAGACAGAAGGAGAAGAGGAAGTAGAGAAGGATAAGAGGAGGAAGACAAGGACAGGAGGAGGCAGAGAAGGAGTCAGAGAAGGACAGGAGGAAGTAGAGGAGGCAGAGAAGGAAAAGAGGAGGCCATTAAATATTTTTTGTCTTTGTGGCAGCAGGTGGCGATGCTGTGACATCACACCTCTAGGCATCCAATGACAGCACTGGGATCATGCCCGTGGGCGGGGTTCTTCGCAGGACGGACTGATGAGGAGGAGGCAGAGCCATGACGGGCGAGGGGAGGAGGGTGGGCGGGTGGAGGCGGAGGAGGGCGTGCCGGTGGGCGGGGCACCCCAGCTCGCCGTCTTCCTGTTCCCCTCCGAGATGGCGTTCTACGCCGAGCAGAGGAGCACCCACAGGCGGGTGCTGACCCTCTACAACCCCTACACCTTCAGCCTGAGCTTCAAGAGTGAGTGCAGCCATGTTTAGGGTGTGGCCACGCTCCCTCCGCCTCTAACAGCCTCTCTCTGTCCTCACAGTGTGGTGCACGGCGCCCTCGCTCTACAGGGTGGTGGAGGCGGAGGGCAGCGTCCGGGCCAAGTCCTGCGTCGACCTGTGAGTGCTTTAAACTTCATTTAACATAGTTAGAGGGACGGTCATGTGATCAGACACTTCCTCTTCCTGTCAGGGTGGTGCGTCACCTCGACGTCTCTCCCAGAAACTGGGGCCGCAGGGATCGGTTCCGCATGGAGGTGAGGGGAGGAGGTCAGGTTGGGAGACGGGAGATCTGGGCGGAGCTTAAAGGAGGCCGAGAGGAAGAGGAGCAAAGAGGAGGCCAGCAGAGGGCTCCACCCCCTCTAACTGCTCTATCCCCTCTGCTCGTGCCCACACACACACGCCTGCCGCTGCCTGCCTGCACAGGTGAGACACACAGATGATTGGACAGCTCCTACAGCAGTGCACTCTGGGACATGTAGTTCATGTTACTGATGAGGTTTCTGTGTGTGTGTGTGCAGCTGTGCGCAGTGTGTCTCAGTGGGTTGTGTGTGTGGCCGTGGCGATGCTCTGTGTCACGGTGTTGATGCTCCCCCTCCACACCGACAGCAGCTCAGTGGTTCCACGCTGGCTGCACGTCTCCACCAATCAGAAGCTTGTCTGTGCCTACACCCTAGGTAACACACACACCTGCATATCTGTGTGATCAGACAGAGAGAGGAGGCAAGGAAGGAAGTGAGGAAAGGGAAACAAAGAAGTAGAGAAGGAAGCAGAAAAGAAAACTAGGGGACAGATAAGAAAAGGGAAGGAAGGAAGGAGGCAGAGAAGTAAATGAGAAGGTAAAGAAGCAAGGAGATAGAGAAGGAAATAATGGAACAAGGAGGTAGAAAAGGAAATGAAAAGGTAGTAAAGAAAATGAGGCACATTACGAAACAAGGACATAGAGAAGGAACTGAGGATTTAAAGGAGGTAGAGAAGGAGATTAGGATGCAGTAAAGGAAACAGAAAGGGAGAGAAGGAAGCGAGGAGATGTGGAAGGAAGCAGTGACGGTGTGGTTGTCTCCTAGGTCTCATCACCATGGTGTTTCTCCAGTGACGTCACGTTGCAGTGACCTGTGACCTCGCCGCCGTCCATGTGGGAGCTGAGGGTCTTCGTGATGAATGTCATGTGACCGCTGAGTGTTTGAAAAAGCTTTATTTAAACGTGTAAAGGACGCAGACGGAGCTCAGTCTGCATTCCAGGACGCCTCGAGGCCACGGTGGATGTGTGTGTTTTGTGTGTTCAGATGTAAATAAAAGAGAAAGGGATGATTTCCACGATTTATGGTCTTTATTGAGCTGTGAACGGAGCTGTCAGCAGCATGTTTGTATAAAGTTATTCCGAACAGTCCTCAGAGGGGAACGCCGGAGCGGTCTGAGGGTCTCTGATGGATGTGCGCGGCTGTGTCAGGAGTTCAGACTCCGACCTGCTGCTCAGCGTGTCGCACTTTGTCACAGAGATGTCAATGAATACATTTTTTTTTTTTAAAAGTCCAAACTTTGCGTGCTTAGGGCTTCTGGGTAATGGCGGGCCTGGGAGTCATTTCTCCCTGAGCTTCCTAAGAAGTCCAAACTTAAAAGTTAATTTACGCAGCCACTGTCACAAACCCAGCTTGAGACATGAAGAAAAACAACAAATTCACGTGTTCAGCAGTCGAACCCTGCAGAACAGAAGCTCCGGGAGCGAAGACGACTACACCACACCCATGGAAACAGCTTCAGCTAACAAACGGGTGACAGAGGCTAGCACCCCGACCACCACTCCTGAGAAAAAAACACACACATGGACAAAAGGACGAAAGGTACGTCCCAGAACACTGAGGCTATACTGAATGCTATAAGCTCGCTGGGACAGAAAGTAGATGACCGCGTGGAAGAAGTTGGTATTCAAATGAAACAGCACAGCGCAATGTTAGCGGATATCGCTAAGTCAGTGCAGGTCAACTCAGAGGAGTTTAAAGTGTGTAAGATGAAAATAATAGACATGGAGAAACAAGTGGATATACTCACCAAAGAAAATCTGCACCTGAAAGAAGGAGTCCTAACCAGTGAAAGATAGAAAAGACGGTGGTGCCTGTGCAGAAAAGGAAAAGTCCACTGAGAACATCCAAGCTGAAGTTTGGAGCTTCTGTGCAAAATTGAACCCGACTTAGCAACAAAGATAAATGAAGTTGATGCTGTCCACAGAGTTGGTCGTAAGATACAAAGCAGGAACCTACAAATCATCATCCTGTTTGTGAGGCAACATCTGGAGGAGAACTAAAACTTCTCCAGTTTGCAAAGAAGAAGGAATTCGCTTCTCAGAGGATTTGACCCCAGAAGACTGGAAAGCGAGACGAGCGCTGTGGCCAAGAATTGAAAAAGCAAGAAAAGAAGGCAAAGTGGCGGGCTTCAGGGACCCTTATGGTTTCATCGAAGGCAGACGCATTATGGAGAACCCTCCAGAGACGGAGATGCAGCATAAATATTTTGGAAAGGTTGTGGACAGTTCTGTTAAGGGGGCCTCTACTTTAAGGTTTTCCCACTCTCCTAACTTCTTCTAACATGTTCATGTGTTTAGTTAAAAACTCATCTTTCTTTTAGATCGTTTAGATCTGTATCTGTTTCTGCACGGCGAAGGAACGAACCAAGAAGATTCAGATGATTGGATTTTTCACCACAGAGAGGCGCCAGAAAGACTGAAGGCTGTCAATAAATGAATCAGTACAGTCTGCACCAAAACAAGTCGTAGAATCAGGAATTTGGCTCCCTGGCAGCCTTGGACTGCTGCTTATCTCATTCTTCTCCTGGATGTTTTGTTAACAGATATTAAGGAGCTTATCTGAAATATAGTGAATGACAGCACTATTGAAACACCACTTCTTAAATAGGAACACTTCAAATATAACATTAGGAAGCATTCAGTTAGATTTGGACAAGATTTAAAGAGGAAAATGAAAGCAGAAGAAATGATGGTGGTCAAAGGTCTTATGTCACTTTACAGTAAATTAAGTTGGAGTGATGAGGACAAAGAAACCATAAACACATCACAGTCTAAATATGATGAGATATGAATAGGAAAAAGGTGCCTACAGAAGGTCCAGAGGCAGGTGGATCGAAGAGGGAGAAAAGAACAGTGTCTGCCTCTGTGACTTCGAAAAACGCACACAGGAATATAATGCAATTAATGGTCTTATGACTGATGGATGTTCAGAGCCTAAATGAATAACAAAGTGTTTAATTTTTACATTCATCTCTACAAATCTTCACATACAGAATAAAAGACTTCATTCTTTTTTGATAAAGTAAGAAATCTGATTCCTATTATTGATGAAAGGTTAAGAATCTCTGAATTTGATGGAACTTATGGAAACAATGAAACAAGGTATAATAAAACTAACCCCCAAACCTGGAAAAGATAAGAAAAATGTAAACAATTTAAGACCTATTACACTTTTGAATACAGATTACAGGATCCTCACCACAGGTTTGGCAACATGATCAAAAACAGGTTTATCTAAACTAATCAAACACAGTCTGGCTCCTAAAAGGCAGATCCATCCATAACAACACCGCCTGTTCAGGACCTTATTGATTACAGTCATCTGATACAAGATGATGGTTTGATGTTGTTTCTAGATTTCCATAAAGCGTTCGATTCTGAGGAACAAACATTTACTGTCAACACACTGAGACATTTTGGTAACAGGTTTATTGATATGATCACTATGTTGAACACCAATATAAACAGCTGTATTTATCTGAGGGCACATGTGCTACATTTACAGTAGAAAGAGGGATTAGGCAGGGTTGTAATATCTCTCCTCTCTTATTTATTATAGTCACAGAACTACTAGCAATAACTATAAAAAAAAACTCCAGTATCGAAGGGTTGGAAATAAATAAGCATAAAATAATCATAAGCCAGTTTGTAGATGACACTCTTCTTAAAGAACAAAGAGCAAACACAGCTGGTTTTAAAGGAATTAGAGTTGTTTTCTCAGGGCTGCAGTTAAAATGTGAAATTATGAGCATTCATAACTGCTCTGAATCCTCCATTTTCAATATCCCAGTTAAAAAAAGAGATCAGGTATTTAGGAATCTGGATCTTTAGGAAGTCGTTGTTTTTCTTGTTTATGCTTTACTAATAAAAACAAACAAACAAACAAACAAACAAATCTTTGCGTGCCTGACACCGGAAACGCACCTGAAGGCGCTGCGCTCTTCTCGCGTGAACTTATAGTGACCGCGAGACTTGGAGCGAGGCGTAAGCATAGACGTGTGTATTCCCGTGTGTATGCGGAGTTCCGGCGGGGCAGGAGGAGCGGAGAAATGGAGGAGAAGAAGCAGGACGAGCCGAGCAGCGGCCGCGGGGAGTCCTCCTCAGGAGGCGCTGAGATCCAGGTGGGAGAGCAGCAGGACGGTCTGAGGGTGTGTGGGTCACAGGGGGATGTTTGTAACTTTACCGAGCGTGAGACCGGAGACACGGAGGCAAACATCGCTGCACAAACAGCGGGAATTCCGCGGGGCGTTTAAGTGCACCTCGGAAACTCAACAATCAGTACAACAAAAGCCACGAGGGCTGTTTTTAGTTCCATAACGTGGACATGAATATGGTGCAGTTTGGAGGTTTGTTTAATCTTTCGATGCAGATGATGCTGTGACTTTGCCTTCAAACCAGGACTGTCAAACTTAAGCAAGAACGGGCTGATCAGGATTAACCTTTATTGAACATCTAAACTGAACATCTTTTAATCAGTAATATGAATACGAATTACCAGAAAACAGAAACTTTTCCTTCTACACATTAAATAATGTTTTTCTTCAAAAATAACATCAGGAAAAATTAGAATCACAATTTTTGCAATTTCTTTTTGATGTGATATCAGCAAAAAGTCCAGAAACAAGTTATTTAGTTTCCCTCTTATTCCATTTCTTTCCTACCTTCCATGAACTGACAGATTTCCTCAGGTAGCTCATCACCTGAGTGATCAGGCAGGAACTGTTTCCTCCAGACAGACTGAAAGTGCTGTGATTGAAAGCTTTGCCTCTTATAAACCTCTCTGTGTGTGTTACGGTGATTGTGACGCGTTGTGTCTGCAGGACTTTGCTGAATGCAGACGGTGCAGAGCAGAGTTTTCCTTCCACAGCAGCATCACTGCAACGCTGAGCGGTTAAAACGCCGGCACCCTGGAGCTGCGACATCAGCTCTGCACCCTGGAGCTGCGACGTCAGCTCTGCACCCTGGAGCTGCGACGTCAGCTCTGCACCCTGGAGCTGCGACGTCAGCTCTGCACCCTGGAGCTGCGACGTCAGCTCTGCACCCTGGAGCTGCGACGTCAGCTCTGCACCCTGGAGCTGCGACGTCAGCTCTGCGCCCTGGAGCTGTGACGTCAGTTCTGGATGGATACGTTAGAGCGTCGCTGATACCTGTTACTGTTTGTACAGGAATGTTTCTGTTAGTTTACCTGTCAGCAACAAGCTCTCATGGATGATGTTTGCTGAGCGCTAGGGCTGGGCAATATATCAATTTTTTAAAAAATATTGGTATATTTTCATACGCGATATGAGATGAGACAGTATCATTTATATCGATGTAGTCTAGGTCGTGTTACAGTCATACTTGTAGCTCCACCAGTTCACCTTTCTCTTCTCCCAGCTTGCCTCTGCACAGCTTTACACTGCCCTGCCCCGCCTCTCTCCGCTTCCCCCCTAAATCATCCAGGAAGTGACTGCATGGCAGTGTTCCCCATAGACATATGGTGTGTGGTGGAATTTCTTGTGATGCATAAGTTTATTTTCTTGCACAAGGAGAGAAGCTCACAGCAGAGGGTGAATCTGAGTGATATTCTCTGAAGCATCTGTACTTACATACAGCTTATATACACTTAACTCAGCCCCACCCTGGGTATAAAAACAGTTGACCTTAAGTCGTGCTTCTTGGAACGTGCCGGATGGGGTGACATTGAGAGAAATTCAGAGAAAGAGAGGGGAGGGGTCTCTGTTTGAGCGACAGTGGAAACAGGAACTGAGATGAACTCAGCGAATACAGAAATAAATTTGCAATTGTTCAAAATATGCCAAGTACAAAACATGTACTTTAAATTTTTCCATTACAGGTGTTCCCTACTTAGTGACGTTGTTGCTAGATTGGTGGCTTTTCAGACCCTGCAGGTGACTTTTTTTTTTCAAAGAGCGACTCGCTACAAATGTAGCAACTTTTCCCGGTGATGGCAGCGACTTTTGGAGAGTTTTGGAAACCTGAAATCCTCCACTGTCACTGTGTGTTGTGTACATACAGCCTTTGTACCGCGTCTTTCGTATTCTTCGGCATCGCCCGGACCCCCTGGCTGCGGGAGGGCCCGGCATTACCACAACTCCATAGCAGAAGTTGGTTTGTACCGTAAGTCATGTGACCTTAACAGAGGAAGTGGGTCTTTTTTGTGTGCTTGCAGACGCTGCATTTTGCGTGTAGCTGTGATACGTCAGCGCATGTCTCTGGATTTACTGAGATGGCTAAAATCCTGCAGATGGAATTTTTTTCATTCAATCAGTCACAGTACTGGATATACAGGAGTACACACAGGAGGAAGTATTTTCCAGTGAAGTAGACTTCATCAGACTGGCTTTGTAAAGAATCAGTCAGCCTTTTGCTGTTTTTGCTCTGTATCTTTTCTGTTTACATTTTAATAGCACAGCTGTGAGTCTTTTTTTTATAGAGGGAAAAAGTATTAATTTATTTGAGGAGCATTATTATTTAAATATGCCAGTAGTTGATTTTTGAGTAATTTCTCATGTATATCTACAGCTGAATATTAATAAAAGTGTCTGTGTGACATCTGGGACATGTAGCTTTTATTTTTTTATTTATTTATTTTTTTAAAACCTTTATTTTACCAGGTAAAAATGTTTGAGAACTAGTTCTCATTTACAAACATGACCTAGCTTTGACTCAGAGGAGCCTTTTTAATTATACCTTTTGGGAAGAAAGAAAAAAAAAACAAACACAAAAAAAAAAAAAAAAAAAAAATATATATATATATATATATATATATATATATATATATATATATATATTAGGGGTGGGACTCGATTAAAAAAATTAATCGAATTAATTACAAGCTTTGTAATTAATTAATCGAAATTAATCGCATTTTAATCGCATTTCAATATTTAACATGATAAATATTAATTTAAGTTTGGTTGATGAATGAATCAATATACATAAGCTTAAACTTCAAGATTTTGTTTATTTTCCCACCAGTCTACTACACAGACCAATGAAGGGTGGAAGTGCTCCTGTGATAAGCAAACCCCTGAAATTAAAGTTAAGCATCATAACTGGATAGTTTTATTCTACATTAATGTCTCACTTAATATAGTTGGAAATTAATCATTCTCTCAGCTGTATTCCTTGATGATATTATGCTTGTTTTAACAGCTTATTTTGAATTAAAGACTTAAAATTAAACCACAAAAAGGAGAAAAAGTTGGTTCTCCGTTTAACAGCTGCTTTTACACAGCTGTGCTTCGCACTCACGGTTGCTAGGCGACATGAGCTACGCAGAGGTGACGACAGGCGACGCTGATATGAAGGCTAGCTGCACCTAATTTGGACATTGTGCGTCGATATAATCTAGGGCTGCATAAAACGATTATTTTAGTAATCGAGTATTCTATCGATTATTCCAGCGATTAATCGAGTAATCGGATAAGAAATACTTTTTTTTATTAACAGTTTATCTGCATATTTTAACTTCCGTACTGCAGTTTCTCGCCATGTGAACAAACAGCAGTGAATGGAGCAGCTACAAAGTTCTCTTTTCTTCACATTAACACTTGCTGATCAGGTGCTTGATGAAGGACCTCCAGCTGTTTCACAGATTTAATGGTGGTTACTAAAAGAAAAAGCTGCTGTTTTGGACGCTGGAAAAACGTTTCCTTTTTCACTACTTGAGCTCACCGTCACAGCTTCGCCTCTTTGCGCTTGCGCAGTTAAAACCGCTGCCTGCTATGAGTGTTTTTAAAAACTAGTGGCTGCGGGAGCCATGGCGCATGTGTGAGTAATGGTGTAATGCTTTGTATTCACAAGCATTCTCGAAAATACGTTTCTACTGCAGGTCTATATTTAGTCACTAATAAGGGATTAAAGTATAAAAAATATTTTGAAGGAGCCCCTCGGTCCTGGGGGGCGGGCCTTCCGGTACCGAACCATCGCTAGTGCTAATGGCCCGCGCTCGCTAGCAAACCAGTTCTGGTAGCTACAGCTGAAGTAAAGACAAAAATAGCAGCTGAAATTCTCAGCGAGCACAACACACACAGAGAGCAGTGGAGGCGTGGAAATGCATGTCAGCGACAGTTGCCACCCGTCCCGTAAAGTACGGAACACGGCATGTTACGGAGCCGTATTCCACGGAGTCCCGTAACATACGGGGTTCTGTATTTTACGAGACAGGTGGCAACTCTAGTGATGATCCACTCTGTGTTAAATGAAATCCATCGCAGCGACGGAGAGCTTTTTAGAATGTGTGCTTTTGTATACGTGAGTGATTCACACTCCAGTCCAGTAGGTGGCGGTAATGCAGTTCTATGTTGGTTTGCCAGCCCCCAATAAACCCACAAAAAAACGTCAGCACTAATGCTGCTAATGCTAGTGAGGAGCGCCGCTTACACCGAGACAGCTGAGCGCTGCAGAGTTTAAACGAAGCATCGACACAGTAAATTTGTGTCGATAAATTTTTAGAATCGATTTAATCGATGAATCGTTGCAGCCCTAATATAATCTGTATGCCTGGAACGTGCACTGAGAAACGTTCCACGGTGCAAAGTGCGATTAAAATGCGTTAAAAATTTTAACGCGTTAATTTCCCTGTAATTAATTAATCGAAATTAACGCGTTAAAGTCCCACCCCTAATATATATATATATATATCTATCTCGCCATTCAGCTAAAAAATATCGAGATATTACTTTTGGTCCATATCGCCCAGCCCTGCTGAGCGCCACCATTTCAGTGATGTTAGCTAACGAGTGAAGGACAACAGGAGCAGCTACGTTAGCTCCTTTTTGTTTTTTTCCTCACATTAATATCAGTGTTCACTCTGAATAATAAACCTCTGTATGAACTGAATCATCTGTAAACTTTAATTTGAAGCCTTATTTAATTTTTTGGACAAAGGCCATTTTTATTTATTTGCACATTATATTTTCATTTAACATAAAAATTGCATTCACTTTAATATGCATTGTTTATTTGATATTTATTGTGACGGTCACATTAAGCTTGAAATACATTTGATTAGTTTCAAACTTGTATTTTTATGGGTCATTATTTTAATTGTGAGAAGAGAACAACAAGGAGATGTTAACAGGTGGGCAGGCTTGAACAGGTGAGGTAAGATTGAAATAATTGTTGACTAATCGATTTAAAAAAAAAAAAAAAAAAAAAAAAGACAGATTATTCAACTACCAAAATAACCTTTATTTGCAGCCCTATTTAACACTGAGAGTATCATTGCTGATACCACTGCTCTTTGTTGTGAATTGCCATACGAACAATGGAAACATATATCGGAGAATGCTTGTGAATACAAAGCATTACAACATTAAGCTGTTGCAGCCTCCAGTTTTTCAACAAAAACACTGATAACACAACAGCAGCAGCTGTTTTACTGCAGTCTGTCTGCACACGTGAGGGAAGCACAAAGAGGTGGAGCCTTTACTGAGACTGTGAGCTCAGGTGGAGTGAAAGGAAATGTTTTTCTAGCATCCGTTTTTTCTGTAACCACATTAAGCCTTTACTCGGAAACAGCTGGAGGTCCTTCATCAACCACCCGATCAGCAGGTCAAGAAAGGAGAACTTTGTAGCTGCTCCATCTACCCTGTTTATGTCATACAGCAAACATCTGCAGTATAGAAGTTAAAATACACAGATGGACTGTTAATTGGAAAAAGTATTTATCTGACTAATTGATGGAATAATCGATAGAATACTCAATTACTAAAATAATCAGTAGTTGCAAAACAGGCAAACTGAGGGCTACTTTAGATCTACGTAACATTGCATACTGTGACCAGTATCAGTGTGCTTCCTGAACTCTGTTCATGCCTCAGTTATACCAAAGAAAATTCTGCAGAGTAATTAATGCTGGTTTAATCAAAGTTATCACAGGTTTATAATAAACACTAATAAATACTGGAATATCATAACAGATTAGCACTAGGGCTGTGCAGTTAACGCGGCATATGTATGTGGTCGCCGGCTTCACCACTAAGCCACCCGGGCGCCCCAAAACATGATTATTATTAAATGATTTTGTCACATCATGTTCTGTATACTCCTAGCCCTGATTTATTCTGCAGCTTTGAGTCTTTGCTGCCCTAAAACAAAACCTACGTAACTGGCCAGTGATGTTGCCAGCGCTGACGCTTGTTCAGGTGTATTATGTGTTAATTACTGTTAATTAATTAACACTGTTTTTGTAATCGTTGGGAGTCAAAATCATAATCTAAATCAAGTTGTGATTCATTGCACAGCCCTAGTGCTAATCTCTTAGAATATTGCAGTATTTATTAGTGTTTATTATAAACCTGTGATAACCTGGATTACACAAGCATTAATTACTCTGCGGAGTAACCAGCGATGAATCACTTAGTGTTAAAGGGAATCCATCTCAGAGATGGACAACTTTTTCGAATCTGAGTTTTTTTTTCCTCTAACTCCTGAATTACACTCTAGTCCAGTAGGTGGCAGTAATGCAGCTCTAAGTTGGTTTAAAAAACCCCAAGTAAACTGATAAGACGAGGGAGAACTAATGCTACTAATGCGGGGGAAATGCTGCACTTAAACAGAGACACTCAAGCGCTGCAGAGTTAGAACAAAACATCGAAGCAACAAATTTGAATCAAGAATTTTCTATAAATGCATTATTTGAGTTACTCGAGGACTCAAACTCATATAAAGCCTTAAATACCTGTCAGAGTCTTTAAAAGCAGCCCTATTTCAGCCTGGAAGCCAAACTGTAACATCAGAGAGAAAGGAAAGAGGAAGAGAAGGAATTGAGGAGTAGAAGCAAAGGAGAAAGTAAATAAGGAAGGGTGAGTGAGAAAAGGAGAGGATACAGATAGGTTGTAGAGAAGAAAATATTTCTTTCTTTTCTTCCCTGTTTCAGTATCCTTGTTTCCTTCTTAACCAACCTTAGAGTTAAAATAACATAGTTTATGTATTGTCCTGGTTGACCTGTGATTTCTGTAACAGATACACTGCCGATATTCTGCTTTAAACAGTGTTATTCTATATGAAGAGGGGGCACAAGCTCAGCCCCAGCTCCATGTAAACAGTCATTTGGTGAGAGTTTTTAATGAACCTGTGTGTGGTTTGTGTTATTATGGTCACTTCATTGTACCAAACCCTCTCTTCTCTCTTATCACAGAAACATGGAGGCCACAGGAAAGCCAGGTACCATAGCTCTCAGAGGAGTCACATGGTTGAGAAACCATACAGCTGTGATCAGTGTGAGTCTGCCTTTGCTCAGCTGCAGTATCTCAAGATACACCAGCGTGTTCACACAGGAGAGAGGCCATACAGCTGTGATATCTGCGGGTCTGCTTTCACTCAGTCATGCCATCTACAGAAGCACAAACGAAGTCACACTGGAGAGAAACCGTACAGCTGTGACCAGTGTGGCCAAGCTTTTACATTGAAATGTAGCCTGAAAACTCACTACATACGATTTCACACTGCAGAGAAACCATACAGCTGTGACCAGTGTGGCCGAACTTTTGCTAAGAAATTTTCCCTGAAAGTCCATCAGCAAATCCATACAAGAGAGAGTCCTCACTGGTGTGAGGACTGTGGGAAAAATTTTTCCCATACGTGCATAATTAAAAATCATCATCGAGTGCATGCTGGAGAGAGGCCGTACAGCTGTGACCAGTGTGGGAAAACTTTCAAATTGAGGAGGACCTTAAAGATCCATGGAAAAACGCACACTGGGGAGAAACCATATAGCTGTGCAGAGTGTGGGCAAAGGTTTACTCGTCCATGCTCCCTGAGAAAACATCAGCGAATTCATACTGGAGAAAGGCCATACAGCTGCAACGAGTGTGGGAAAACCTTTAGTCAGCAATTTAGCCTTACATGTCACATGCAAATCCATACAGGAGACAAACCGTTCTGGTGCGAGGAATGTGGGAAGAAATTCCGTCAAAAGCACAGCTTAACATTACATCAACAGAAACATCAATGTGGAGAGAAAAACACACAACAGCAATCAGCATGAGCTGCTGATACGAGTCTGAGACGCTGGTGTGGAGGTGAGCTGGAGAGTTACAGACTTCACTGCCGCTCACAGCACAAAGCTGCTGAGCTGGAATCTCTTCATAAAGAATTGTTTCGTTTCTGCTGTTTTTCATAAAAGCTAATCATATCTTTTTTTTTTAGTTTTTATGGCTGCAGTTTAGCTTTGAGTTCTAAGTTCCTGCTTCCTAAAGATCAAAACCACAATTGTGGAGTTTGCTTGTTGCTGGATGCTGCTGTGATTAGAGAGAAGAAAGGCTGGTCAAAAACTACAAAAACTGGACTTCAAACAAACGCTTCCTGGTTTTAAGCTGTGTTACAGTGTCTAAATTCCACCTGAAAAGAGAAACTGTTTTTCTGTTACTTTGAAGCTTTGCATGAGTTTGACCAGACTGTTTACACTGAAATGCCTGTAAAAAGAAATCATTAACTTCATTCTCTAGATGGGCTGAATAAAGATACAAGGAGATTTCTGCAGTTCATCAAAATATGTTTTTATTACCAAACAGCATAACAGATACATGAGGCATAATTGTGAACCCACACTAACATGTTATTTAGTCCTTATACAAATTTAAATCTTCAGGATAAAACAGAAGTTGTTTGCAGAGGTTAAAAAAAAAAAGGTGAACATGTCTCCAGTAGGGTTTAATCCCGGGATCCGGGATTCCCGGGAAATGCGATCAGAACCATTTCCCGTTTCCCGGGAAACGTTAGACGGGAAACCGGGAAAAAAGTCGCGCGCGTCGATTTGACTTTCAGAAAGAAAAGCTTCAGAAAGTTAAATTTAAGGAAATATTGAGAGAAGGGTTCGTTTAATGCGAAAAGCTTTACTCTTCATTTCAGGCACGTTCAGCCTCCGTTTAAGGCTTCAGCCTTCATCTCAAGCGTTTTAATAGAGGTATTACACAGTTGTGCTTTTTTCCTCTTTAATTTGTTGAAATCGTAGGCAATGTGTTTACCCTAAGGTATTTTGTAATATATAATTTCATATTATTATATATTGTTATATTGCATTATATAGCCTATAAAATATGCCTGCCCTGAACAAAAAAGAAATATCTGTTTAACTTCGAGTGTTTCTTTTCCTCGTTTGCAGCCGCTTACTAACAATCATGAATTAGGATACGGGCCTAATGTGTGAAGAAATTATCATGAAATAGATTGCTTTAACATATTTCGCTTTTAAAATGGAGTTGAGTAAAATGTATATTTTTAGGCTATAAGGATTGGCCAGTTTTTCAAAAGACGATTCACAGCGAACCTACTTTAACCCTCAGACACGGTGTTATAAATTTGCTGTTGCCAGAATGGCAATGACCAAGTCGTAGTGCATTACTCGAGGCCCTGTGTTATGTCATATTATAGTGAAGTACGGTAGTTAACTTTTCAATGACTATTACAGCGTTCCACTGGTGGAGATATAGCGCAACAGATGTCGCCACGACAGCGTGCCTGAGCCTTTATCAATGCTGTGGAGATGAACCGTATTGTTTTGCACCAGCAGTTGTAAAATAGCTTGGTATAATTCCATGTACAATGGAGGAATATTCGAATTATATTTGTTAAGGGAGTGTTGAGGAACGATACAACACCGCATAGCTCGAGCACTCGAATGCAGAGATGTAGGTTTTATTGCGTTAATCAAGCCGACGTTGCCCCCTACTGGGCATAACAGGACATAGCTGGAAAGCTACCTCTACACTATCACAATAGGTTAAGGCCGACACAGGCTACAGAAGGCCTAATTAAAATAAAAAAATAAATAAACTTTTTCCCGGGATTCCCGGGAAATGGCTCGTCATTTCCCGGGATTTGATTCATGTCATTTTCGGGAAAAATATTAAACCCTAGTCTCCAGTTTATTTGTAGCCAATCTAAGCTGATCGTGCTTGAGGCACAGGATTAAAATGTGATTTAAAGTCGACTCATCTTAATTTAATTTGAACTTTGAGTCATTTTTACAGTGAAATCAATTAAAACAGGCAAATATTTTAACATAAATATCCTTAAAGGGGACATATCATGCAAAATTCACTGTTCAGGCAGTGTTAATTTCGTTGACGAAATATTTTTGTCATACTTTCTCTCAACGACCCTTTTTTTTTCATGACGAAAATGAGACGATAACTAAATTAAAACCAACTAAAAGGATAAAAATGATGACAAAATTAACTGACTCTTTCGTCAACAAATGAAAACTAGGTGAAAATGCTTGGTGAGGACGACATCCAATCAGAACTGATTTAGAGAAGACCCGATGTATGGACACATTTGTCCTTTGACGTTGTGACAAACAAAACGATGTGTAAACCATGTGGGGCAACTATCTTGGCTAAAAACACGACACATCTTAAACAACATCTGCAAACCTGTCACCCAGATCTCCATGCAAAGGTCAGCATTTCAATGTCATGCAGGGTAAAGTGTTTTTCCCAGTTTGTGTTTAGAGAAAATCTCCACACCGCGGTGGATTAGCCTTTCCTAATCTTAGTCCTGAACACTGCCCTGTACCTTTCAGAGCGTCCTGCTGTAAAACGCTCGGATTATCTCAGTAAGGTGGTGTTAATGATCAGGTGTGTGGGAAGCAGGTGAAACACTAATGTTAATATTATTAATAATATTCCATAACTTTTAATAAATGTTTAATTTTGTGTGTGTATAATTACTAATTCAAGGGAACTGAAGAAAAAGCATTTACAATTTACACTCTTTATATTTTAGTCGACTAAATCCACTGTAGATTTAGTCGACTATGTTCTTACGATACTAAAACTAAACTAAAACTATTCAGATGACTAAATTATGACTAAAACTAAATTACATTTTAGTCAAAAGACTGACTAAATCAAAATTTGCTGTCAAAATTAACACTGTGTTCAGGCCTCTTTTGATGATTTGGTGTTCATTAAAACTTCAGCCCTTCATCGTGACACTTCCTGTAACTTAGCTTTAAAGCTTCAGGAACTATCGAAATACATGTTCACTATAAAGTGATAAATGGCCACTTGATGGCACTGTTAAAATGCGCTTAATTTTGTACTTTGCTAAATCAAACATGCATATAAACTTTAACATACACAATTAGCTACATGTTCTTTATGATTGATTAAAGCTTCAGTAGTTAATAATTGCATCATTCATTGATTAATAACTGATTGTATTAAAAGTACAGGGGGCGGGGCCTTTGTTACAGCCCCAGCCCTGCCTCATCTCCATGGAAGCCTTGGTCGGGTTCGTCAAAGGTCAGCCCGTGTTCTCCCTCTGTGCTGTCGTCCGACAGTCGTGGAAGCTCAAATGTTTTCTCTCTGGCTCTGCCCACGCCACCATCTCCCTCTGTGGCTGCTTCAGAAATAAGATTGGTTTCTCTGTGCCGAGGTCGCGTCAGGAGGTGGTGAAAGGTCATCAGCAGAGGCTGGTTGGGGGCAGGGTTAAAGCAGAAGGAGAGGAGTCAGAGTCAATTTTTGCAGGAACATTTAAACACAACAGCTGGACAACAAATGATGAAATCAAAGAAAAGCAAAGAACAAAAGATAAAAAACAAGTTAAAAATGACAAGCTGCGTGTCTTTGTGACCTGCACAGAGACTGCAGATGGAAATGAGCAGTTTAGCTCAAATCTGGCACGTTTATATTTTATACAGTAACGTCCATCATCATCAATCTAAGCTGCCCCATCACAAAGAGTCTCAGTTAAAGAAGCAGCTTTGATGACAAGTTTGACTCCACAGAAGAAAAAACATGACCCAAGGACCCGAGAGCAGCTAATCTCAGCTCGTATGGAACAGTTTTGTTTGGTGTTGTGTGATGTCACAGTGATGTCACCCTGTGCTCGCTCTCCACGCTGTTGTCTCCGGGGTCTCTCTCTCCATCCCCGTCTTGCTCACCCACTCTCTCTCCCAGTAAAACCAGTTCATTGAACCACAGGTTGGTGCTGGTGGTGCTGTTGGTGTAACTGGGAGGCTGAAGGAGCTCCACACTCTAACACACACACACACACACACACACATAAACACATGTAACATTTAAACTCATTAAAATGAACTTTATTTAAATCAAAGTGACAGCTCACCTCCTGAGAGGAGTCCACCTGCTCCACAGCCTGCAGGATATGACATCACACACGTTATGACATCACACATTGTGGTATGGTAAGAGTAAGGATGTTTCTGCATTATGAGGACATTTGCTTAGGTCGGGGTGCACACAGACAGAAAAACACGTGTGTGTGTGTGTGTGTGTGTGGGGGGGGGGTGTTACCGTGTTTTCCAGGTTCAGCCGTTCTCTCAGCATTTGAGCACCCTGTAAACACATCCAAACAGCCTCATTTAGGTGCTCTGTCAGATGGTATTAACCACGTGTGACAGAACACACTGAACTGCAGCCACAGGACTAAAGGACCAACATGTTATACAATGACTGATGCTGCAGAGGCTTATGGGTAATGTAGTCGTCTAAGTCATGTTCACATATCAGAAGATAAACATCTGAACAGAGCGCCTGCATGAGCTGCTTTGCAGGACCAGACTTCATTTTTTAAAAATCAATTAAAGATGAACAGACTCAGAGCTGCAAATAGAGACTCCGTGGATTCAGTCACATGCTGATGAAAACAGTGTTGTAACTCTGACCTCTGAACTCTGGCTTGACTCTGAGGAAACTGATGATGAAGAGGAGGAGGAGGAGGAGGAAGTTAATATCTGAGGGGGATCAGGAGGGGGGGACGGCTGCAGACACACAGGACACATCAGTGATGTTAGTAAAACCTAACAAGCAACCTGATGAACTTCACTGTCACAGCTCAGAGGGAAATACTGCATTACTGCAGAAAACTGAGAATAACATACTTTAACTACACGTTTGTGTACTCACTGCTGTTTGGTTCATTTGGTTTTGAAGGAGCTGAAGGCTGTGGAGTTCTCCTGGCAGCTAGACACACACACACACACACACACACACACACACACACACACACACACACACACACACACACACACACAGAGACACACAGACACACACACACACACAGAGTCATCTCTGTGCCTCATGTCTGACTGATGAACCGACCAATAGGACGCATTCTTACAGGAGCAGCCTGGTTCTGATCCAGCAGGCTGACGATCATCAGAAGCAGCCACATCCTGACAAACGTTCGAGGCGGTCCTGAAGGTCCAGGTTGGTCCTGGTGCTGCGGAGCGAATCCTGCGGGTTCTGACTGAGTCTCGCTGCGGTTCCTCTTTTTATCGTGTTTGGTAGGAAGTGTTATGTCATCATGTCACCCTCAGTCCCCACCCCCCCCTCCTACTGATGTTACGCCCATCAACAAAAACAACAACAACAACAGGCGGATTTACACTGACAGGGTGTGTGTGCGAGTATTTACTGCAGTGAAAGTGGTTGTTATGTGGGTGTTTTATTGCTTTCATCGTGTTTATGATTCAAACAGCAGCTCAGCATCAGAATGATGGTTTAATTTCTCCATTGATGGAGAAATTAAACCTCCTTTCTTCCGCTGCAGGCCTCTGTAACAGCTGTGACGTCTGCAACACCTGTAACACCTGTAAGAGCTGTCACAGCTGTGACATTTGTAACCTTTGTGTTTCTGGTGTCCTTCATTAGTGCAGAGCTCCGTCTTCTGATGCAGGAGTTATTACTTATGGCTTAACCTACCTGTGCTTTGATAACCGCCTTCCTGACTCAGGGAAAAGGCAAATGGATATTCAGGTCTCATAAGGTTTGGGACGTTCTTGGGATTTTGTGGTTCCTCTGCATGTGTAATTGCTTCATCCACGTAGGTTCTCAGCTCCTCATCATCGGGGGAGTCTTCAGCTTTAGTTTGAGGATCAGAGTTTTCACTGAAAGACTAAAACAGAGGATCACAAACATCACCTGTGTGCACCACGAAGAAGGATTAACATGCAGGTGAGCATAGTAATCTAAAAGGGACTCGATGGCTGAAGACGGGACTGAGAATGACAGCCTCAACACTGCATTTAATCTATTGTTAGATTCAATTGGCTTCTCTCAAAATGTAAAGGAGCCCACCCACCACTTTAATCATACTCTGGATCTTGTCCTAACATATGGCATAGAAACTGAAGACTTAACAGTATTCCCTGAAAGCCCCCTCCTGTCTGATCATTTCTTAGTAACATTTACATTTACTTTAATGGATTACACAGCAGTGGGGAATAAGTTTAATTACAGTAGAAGTCTTTCCGAAAGTGCTGTAACTAAGTTTAAGGATCTAATTCCTTCATTGTTATGCTCTTCAGTGCCATGTGCCAACACAGTGCAGAGCAGCTACCTAAACTCTGCTCCCAGTGAGGTTGATTATCTCGTCAATAGTTTTACATCCTCACTGCGTAAAACAGCTAACTGATCATCTGCAGAGGAACGGTTTATTTGAAGAGTTTCAGTCAGGTTTCAGAATTCATCACAGTACAGAAACAGCATTAGTGAAGGTTACAAATGATCTTCTTAGAGCCTCTGACAGTGGACTCATCTCTGTTCTTGTCCTGTTGGACCTCAGTGCAGCTTTTGATACTGTTGACCATAACATTTTATTACAGAGATTAGAGCTTGCTATAGGTATTAAAGGTACTGCACTGCAGTGGTTTGAATCATATTTATCTCATAGACTCCAATTTGTTCATGTAAATGGGGAGTCTTCTTCAGACAGTAAGGTTAATTATGGAGTTCCACAGGGTTCTGTGCTAGGACCAATTTTATTTACATTATACATGCTTCCCTTAGGCAGTATTATTAGAAAGCACTGCATCAATTTTCATTGTTATGCAGATGATACTCAGCTTTACCTATCAATGAAGCCAGATGACACACATCAATTAGTTAAACTGCAGGAATGTCTTAAAGATATTAAGGCCTGGATGACCTCTAATTTCCTGCTTCTAAATTCAGATAAAACTGAAATTCTTGTTCTCGGCCCCACAAATCTTAGAAACACGGTGTCTAACCAGATACTTACTCTGGATGGCATTACTTTGGCCCCCAGTAACACTGTGAGAAATCTTGGAGTCATTTTTGACCAGGATATGTCCTTCAATGCACATATTAAACAAATATGTAGGACCGCTTTTTTGCATTTGCGCAATATTTCTAAAATTAGAAACATCCTTTCTCAGAGTGATGCTGAAAAGCTCATTCATGCATTTATTACTTCTAGGCTGGATTATTGTAATTCATTATTATCAGGCTGTCCTAAAAGCTTCCTGAAAAGCCTTCAGCTGATCCAAAATGCTGCAGCTAGAGTACTGACAGGGACTAGAAAGAGAGAGCATATTTCTCCCATATTGGCTTCTCTTCATTGGCTCCCTGTTAAATCTAGAATAGAATTTAAAATTCTTCTCCTCACATACAAGGTCTTGAATAATCAGGCACCATCTTATCTCAAAGACCTCATAGTACCATATCACCCCAACAGAGCACTTCGCTCTCAGACTGCTGGCTTACTTGTGGTTCCTCGGATACTTAAGAGTAGAATGGGAGGCAGAGCTTTCAGCTTTCAGGCCCCTCTTCTGTGGAACCAGCTCCCAGCTTGGATTCAGGAGACAGACACCCTCTCTATTTTTAAGATTAGGCTTAAAACTTTCCTTTATGATAAAGCTTATAGTTAGGGCTGGATCAGGTGACCCTGAACCATCCCTTAGTTATGCTGCTATAGGCCTAGTCTGCTGGGGGGGTTCACATAATGCACTGTTTCTCATTCACCTTATTTACTTTGTTTATACTCCACTCTGCATTTAATCATTAATTGATATTAATCTCTGGCTCTCTTCCACAGTTCTCTTCCCTCAGCCCAACCGGTCGCGGCAGATGACTGCCCCTCCCTGAGCCTGGTTCTGCTGGAGGTTTCTTCCTGTTAAAAGGGAGTTTTTCCTTTCCACTGTCGCCAAGTGCTTGCTCATAGGGGGTCGTTTTGACTGTTGGGTTTTCTCTGTATTATTGTAGGGTCTTTACCCACAATACAAAGCGCCTTGAGGCGACAGTTTGTTGTGATTTGGCGCTATATAAATAAAATTGAATTGAATTGAATTGGGGGTCAGATCAGAGTCTTCAGCAGGCAGGTGTGGGCGTGTCTGCAGGAGACACCATGAGCATAAACACAGACACAGCAGGATGGTCACATCTCAGTCTGAGTACACGAGTAAAAGTACTAACAGATACTCCACAGACCTTTGGCCATGAGGTAGGTGTGTGTGTGTGTGTGTGTGTGTGTGTCGGATTGATGGAGCTGTGGTGAACCAACATAACAACACATCCAGCTGGCAGTAAACACATTTCACAACCAGCAGGATTTCCTGCCACACAACCACACAAAGCAGAAACCCACAACCCGAGTTTGAAAGAAGAGACATCGAGTGGGTTTCACTTGAACACGGTCTCAGCTCATCACCTCAACAGCTCAGGTCTGCCTCAAAGATTCCCAGTGCAAAGATTTACATCTTTACAGGCAAGGGTGGCTGTAGCTCAGTAGGTAGAGCAGGTCACCTACTGATCGGAAGGTCAGCGGTTCAATTCCTGGCTACTCCAGGCTACATGCCAATGTATCCTTAGGCAAGATACTTAACCCCAAGTTGCACTCCAACTGTCCCGTTGGAGTATGAATGTTGAATAATTAAAAGCGCTTAGTAAACATGGAAGTGCTTGTGTTTTTTTGAAGGGATGAAGGTTTTCAGATCAGTGCTTCAGGGGTTCCTTGGTTAGTGTGATGTGATGGCTCTGTGAATATGGACCCTCAGCAGTGTAGCTGACGGAGTGACGTGTGCTCGGAGGATACAAGCACACAATGTTCTCTAATGGAGGAACTGCTGCTGGGGTCTGATCTGGACTCTCCTCAGAGCTCAGAATAAAACCAGTTTAACCAGTAACTGGCCATGGTGGCTCCCAGCTGTCCCATCACTGCCTGCTTCCCTCAAAGTCGTGGCAGCACAGAGAGCTGCAGCTCCAACGGGCAGAGCTTCCTCTGTGGTCGGCCTGCAGGGTTTCACCACCAGCTTTCTAAAAACATCCCACTATGTGTGTGTGTGTGTGTGTGTGTGTGTGTGTGTGTGTGTGTGTGTGTGTGTGTGTGTGTGTGTGTGTGTGTGTGTGAGAGAGAGAGACAGAGAGAGAGTATCTGTGTATCCTTGTGTATGTGTGTGTGTGTGTGTGTGAGAGAGAGTATCTGTGTGTGTGTGTGTGTGTGTGTGTGTGTGTGTGTGTGTGTGTGTGTGTGTGTGTGTGTGTGTGTGTGTGTGTGTGTGTGTGTTTACGATCTGTTTCTTTTTTTGTTTTTCTTCTTACGATCTGTTTCTAAATCAGTGCGTTGGGTGTAAAGTGGTGTTTATCTGCCTGCCACAAACCACACACACACACACAGAGACACACACACACACTGTGGTGTGTTCTCAGCAAACTGTATGTCAGCAGCGGTGCTGGCTGATAACTGCTTTTTCCTCTCAAACTTTGTCTTGAGGATGATCTTTTTGCTCCAAATAGAAAAAAATTCACTTTTTTAACTATTTTTGGACCCAAAACATAAATTCAAATATTAATTTTTGAAACTTCTGAAACACATTTGTTTCTTTGTGTTGTCTCGTTAGAATAATCCCAGGAGTGTCTTTCCTAACCAGGTGTACAGGGTCTGAGCACGCTCAGTCAGAGAGCATGTCGTTAGCCTAATAGCATAATTGCCTAAGTCATATTTTGGCATATTTTGAGATACCTACCTAATTCTACTCTGCTAACAGTGTAGATTCATTTAGATATATATCTCAATTTTGGCCAAAATATGACTTAGGCAATCATGCTATTAGGCTAACAATATGATAACCATATCTAAGGCTGCTGCTTATTTCTAACCTGCTTTAGTTCCCATGGAGATCCAGCCAGGTACAGGGTCAGGTGACTCTGAACTGCAGGTCTGAGTGTGGCTCCTGTGTAACGAGCTTCTTGTTTGCTGTGGATGTGATGTTTCCATCCAGTCCTCCACATTTAGCCGTGGCAGTAAGATCATACCTTTTTGTTCGCCAGTCTGACCTTTGTCATTTACAGAGGCTGTTGCTGACCTTTGACCTGCAGCTGTATGTCTCTCAGTCTGCGTTCTTGTCGTCCCTCAGTGATGGAGCAGGCGTAGCTGCTGGAGTCGGTGGGTGCACTGAGCTCACTTTACTTAAGCCACATCACACACAGGGTACAGATTAATCTGGTTCAGAATTGTCGGAGCTGCCTAATACAGTCAGTCGGTGCAGCTTCACACAAGTCTGACTCCACTCTCTGTCTCAGTCCACTTTTTATACTCAGGGTTCAACAACCCTGTTACACAGTTATTGAAATATGCAAGCATGTAGCAGCTTATCAGTTCCTTCTTCTGTGCCCTTCACTGTCGCCTGTTAACGGCCTCATCTGGATCCTGTAGACACAAAACATCAAACCACTCATGTGTAAAGTGTAGATGGAGGGTCAACCTGAGGTCATGTGACTCATGCTGACTATAGTTAAGATCATCAGTTTGTTTAATTTCTTGCATTAATGCTGCTGTCTGTGCACTTTGTGTGTCGCTGTATGTGTGTGTGTGTCCCACCAGCATGATGTCGGATCAAACACACTGACTGTAATATTGGTCACATAATGATGGCACAGCGAGGCTGTGTGATGATGGTTACACTGCAGTGAGTGCAGATCAGTCTGCTTCAAACACACTCAGTTTGTTACCATTGATGAGGAGCAGGAACACCAACCACATCCATCTGAATGGCATAAAAAGTGTTTCCATTACTTTAATACAGAGTTTATCAAACTCCACGTTCATTTACTTTGATTTATAGAGTTCTTCTTCCTTTGAATCTACAGCCTCATGTTTCATGCTGCTCTCTGTAAAGGGGTTCATTACCTTTACCTGCTTACATTGTTTAATGAAGGATTGATATTTTAAGAAGCTATATGAAAGTTTGTTTGAGTATTCTTTGAGTTATTTTGTGTTAAAGTGACAGTTAAAGGCACAGAAATGGAGGGGACTGGCCACCATACCTGTGAAAACCCTGGAACTGTTCATAACTTATCTGTTTCTAGTGATGTGTCGAGGCTTCGAAGCGTGTGTCGAGTAATTGAGGGAGATGTTTGTGTAGTGCATATCGAGGCTTGTGTTGGTGACGTGCGATTTGAACTATAAGGGGCAGCGAAATGCAATGCACCCCCCCCCCCCCCCCCCCCCCCCACACACACACACAGTTTGTGGTATTGGGGACTGTTGTGTGTTTGTCTGCAGTCTATTTGAGCTGTTTCTTTATTGGAGGAGATTTTCACTGTCTGGGAACATTTTGAGCTGATCTCTCCTGATAATGTGTGCACATAATAATAAATTATTACCCAGCTTCATCTGTATTTTCTGAAGCAAAATCATTTCAAACAAAAGAAAACGCCTGGAGCTCAGCTCTGTGGCAAAGCTGTTATTTCTAATAAAAACCAATAAGTAAAATGTCACTAGTGACATGAGCACAGTTACAAACCAAGTAACACGATTACAGTCACATTACTATCATTCTCCCCAGTTTATTTCCACTTTCCCTCTTGACCCCATCACTGTATCATAAATACAGACACCATATTAGTTAGCTCAGGATTTATTTTTTACCATAAAAAAAAAATCATTCAGTTATTCTGTTCAAAGCTTCATGCACCAGAGCCACTTTCTGATTATAATCAGTCTGTTTTACATTAACTGTCCACTTGATGGCGCAGTAGAGCAAAGGAAGCACTGTGAAGTTTTCACTCCTGGGTTCACTGATTGGGCGGAAAGCTTCAATGCTTCATGAAGCTTCATCTCCCCATCACTGGATCTGTTTCATAAACTTTGATTCTGAGTTATAAATATTAATGTTAGCAGTACTCACCTTCTCCTGGTTGTCTCCTCAGCAGGATGTGGAGCATAGAGTGAAAGGAGCTCAATCACCTGCTTATGAGCCCCTGGAGCAAACCAAAGTTCCAGGTTAGGGGAGGTCATTGACTTAGTTATAGGCATTTGTATATATGTAAATACCCCTTCTTTTTGCTATATTTTGTTTGGTGTTGGTGAATGTGATTATTTGGTTTTCATTTGTTTGCTACACCCAAACTTGGACTGATCCGGATGCTCACCTGTGGCAGGGAGAGTATAAAAGGAAGCTATTTTCTAGTGATGCCCAAATGAAGCAATAAAGCAGTATTGAGCAACTTTGACAGTTGTATTGAACGTGGGTTCATTCAGTCAAAGGTTCATCTTAGTGACATCTAGTGGTGAAATAGTAGACGACAAACTCTGTCAATATATGTTCAGCTGATTGAGTAGACATATGCTGACTAGTATCTGGGATTGAGAGAGGGTGTGCTTTAGGAAACAAAATAGGTGCAGGGAAGGTGGGTTGTGCTTGTATAACTCAGACAGTCATGAAATTTGGGGATAGGAATTCAGAGGTTTTTGTTTAGGAATAAGAGTTTCTCCACTGATTTTGGCGAATTCTTTTTTCGCTGACAACTTCTCCGGCTTTAGAAATGTCATGTATTAGGCACACACGTTATGACCAAATATCATGATATCAGGTTCTATTACAAATAAAGATGGATGAATGTGTGTGTTGTGTTATTGAGCAGAGTGCTGGGAAAACATGGCATTAAATGGCTGTGCTTGTGTAACTACTGCTTTTGTGTTAATCTTGATACGACAGCGTCCGTCATTATGTTGAAAGGACGAGCCAGCAAAGGTTGTCTTTAATTCATAACTCAGCAGTAACTGTTGGTCATAACAAGCTGAAACTGTGTTAGTATGAACCTGCTGACTGTCTCGCTCTCGCTCCTTCACTCGTAACCAGCAAATCACCTGAACCAGTCAGCTGATTCATTCCGAGAACAAAGCAGTTGCTGCTTCAGATGTCATATGTCACGTCCTGAAACAAGCTTCGAAGCAGTGGTTCTCTGGAGTTGGAAGCCCAGGGTTCAAAGCACGTATCGAAGCTTCAGTTTCACACTCTCATCACTACCAGCAGCCAAGCGGACCCTCCAGTAACCTTTAGTTTAATGCAGCTGACCTCAGTGAAGTCGGTATCTCGCCTGTCCGCTCTGCAGACAGAATAATTTAATGAAAGACGTATTTTGCTGTACAAAGGCTGCACTGTCTTTATAATATAATGTTAAATGATTATCACTGCTGCGCTCACTGTGTGCTCTCTAACAGCTGCTGGCTGTAATGGACTGAGCAAAGCTGAACTCCTGAAAGTCAGAGCAACAGACTGCAGTGTGATACTGAATAAATACTGTGGGAGTTGATATTAGCTGACTGAGCATCACTGATGTAATAAAATGATGCCTCAGCATATTTTATTACAATAAAACAAACTTTATTTTAATAAATAAACGGTGAAATTTAGTCTCTTTGACTTAAAATCGGTGAGTCTATCAGTTTTAGTTAATGTTTGGCTGTTTCACATGAATATGAGTATTTCACAAGTTCACATTAGGAAATAAGAGAACACCATCACAAATTTTGGAAATAATGTGCATGAGTAGTAGCCTGGGACAGGGCAGCTCCAACACAGGTGGAGACACAGGTGGAGACATGGGTAATAAGCTCCACCTGACAGTAAAGACAGGGAGAGAGAACAAGCCTGCACACACCCAAACACCTTTGATATGGGCTCTTTCAAACTCTACACAGATAACTGCTGTCTCCCAGTGAAGCCCAATAATCCTGCTTTTCTGGAACAAACAGAGAATAACTCAAAACTCAGATGAGACTCAGTGATGATTGCTCCAAACATCCTGAGGTGACCGTTGATGATTTGGGGAATTGTCCCCGAGGTGAATTCATCTCTTTCCAACCGGGGACCTTCTCCGCAGCAGGTGGATGACCAGAGTGATTTATGGAATCAATGCAGGGCCATGAAAAAGTGTTTCCCACCTTCCTGATTTCTAAGGTTTCTGTATATTTGTCACTGTTCAAACCATGAAACCTACCTGGCTCAGGAAGTCTCTATCATGTTTCACCTGCATACCAGAAGGAAGGGGGGGGGGCTCTAAAGAACATAGAAACTCCATAATCAAAAAACACAGATCAACACAGCTCTAGGGGGCGGTGCGGTATAATGCAGGGGTGTCTAAACTTGCGGCCCGCGAGCCACATCCGACCACGCCCACTTCCGGTCAGCGAATTGATGTCAAAAATAACATACAATTTGGCCCTTTAAGTTACTTTTTTGACATTTCGCCTTCCCCTCCAATGAAGAGGGTTAAGCGAAATGTCAAAAAAGTAACAGGGAGCCAATGAAGAGAAGTCAATATGGGAGAAATCTTCTCTCTCTTTCTAGTCCCTGTCAGTACTCTAGCTGCATCATTTTGGATCAGCTGAAGGCTTTTCATGGAGCTTTTAGGACAGCCTGATAATAATGAATTACAATAGTCCAGCCTAGAAGTAATAAATGCATGAATTAGCTTTTCAGCAAACAGGATGTTTCTAATTTTAGAAATATTGTGCAAATGCAAAAAAGCGGTCCTACATATTTGTTTAATATGTGCATTGAAGGACATATCCTGGTCAAAAATGACTCCAAGATTTCTCACAGTGTTACTGGAGGCCAAAGTAATGCCATCCAGAGTAAGTATCTGGTTAGACACCATGTTTCTAAGATTTGTGGGGCCGAGTACAAGAATTTCAGTTTGATCTGAATTTAGAAGCAGGAAATTAGAGGTCATCCAGGCCTTAATGTCTTTAAGACATTCCTGCAGTTTAACTAATTGATGTGCGTCATCTGGCTTCATTGATAGGTAAAGTGAGTATCATCTGCATAACAATGAAAATTGATGCAACGCTTTCTAATAATACTGCCTAAGGGAAGCATGTATAATGTAAATGGAATTAGTCCTAGCACAGAACCCTGTGGAACTCCATAATTAACCTTAGTGTGTGATCATATAAACAAGGTGTCAGGTTTTGGGCTGTGGCTAGCGTGGCAGAGGACCCCAATGCAGGACTCGTAAGGCAAGGAGCTTAATAATCCAAACTTTAATAGCACAACATAGCAAGAAACTGGAGCATAGACGTAAACGTAACATGAAGCACACAGCAGGAATAACCAATGATTAACTGACGACCCGACAAGGAACTAAACAACACTGAACTTTAAATACACTGAGACATAATGAGGGAAAAGGGAAACAGGTGACAACACAGGTGAATGAAATACACTAACAAGACAAGGGGAAGTAAGCCCAAACACAAAGCACAATGAACACAAGATCGTCAAAATAAAACAGGAAGTGACCTAACCAAATACATGCAGACCTAACACAGGGAGACCGACATACAGAGGGAATCAGAACATGACCAACCAAACACAAGACATGAGACAAGGGAGAGACACTAAGAGAAACAGGGAGAACTAAACCAAAGGGAACCTAAACACAGAAGGGTCAAGACTAAAATACACAGGAGCACATGGAAAACCAGAACATGAAAAACCAAACAGAAAACAAAGAAACTAAAATTCCAGAAATCCTGAACAATCAGAAAACAGAACTTCACAAAAACTCAACACTGGGCCACCGGCCCAGGATCATGACACAAGGTCAAATATCCAGCCAGAATTATGTCAGATGCTTTTAATGCATACCAAAAGTATCTGGTCGAGTTGTAACTTGCTAATGGACGTTTACCTACTTATTATTGGTGTGTGTGTATGTATATATATGACCCTGTGTGGATTAGAGAAAATTAAATAATTAAGTAATTAAATATATATTCTGTACAACAATTCCACCCTTGAAAAAGAACAGTGCAACTAAATCATTAAAAGACCAAAATTACCATGACATTAATGGCCATGATGATGGATGGAAACTTCTGACCACAACTGTACAGGCAGAACCCCTCTCCTTTGCTCTTATTGGAGCCCCTGGCCCTGTCATGATAGTGTACCTTGTGGTCTGCTAGCTCAGTTGGTGTATCTGGAATGAGTGAATGAATGCAGCTGTCCTTGTAAATCTTCTTCACTGCAACCTGCCGCCTCAAAGTTTTAAATCTTATTTAAGAGAAATCTTGTGCTGGAGACAAAAGTGCTAGAAAGAGGCGAACTGTGTGATTGCCTCTTCAGCATCATCAGTGTGCTGGCAATGCAGTCTTGCTTTTACTTCCTGTTCCTGTGCCATCTCTGTCTTGTCCCTGTGGACACAGTATTCCATAGATGCTGGACCAGGATGCTGGTTAAAGAGAAACCCAGCTGTAACAGTCCACTCACTGCTTAGTCCTATTTTAAAGAGATTGTGCTGGCTGCAGGTGTTTGTTCTGCAGGATGTTGTCAGGACAAGTGACCACAAACAAAGCCAATGGAAGCACTGAAACAGAAAGCACTGAACTGCTGTGTCTATGGATTGTGTGTTGCCATCTTTCATTGTTAAAGTAACTTTTTCATAAACTTTCAGTGTGTTTTGATATGAACAACATTTAGAATGTGCTTCTTTGTTCATTCTTTGTTTGATTATTGATCCAGTCAGACTTGCATCTAAACAAAATGTCAGGAAGGAATCTGATGGACAGTCACCAAACAGATCAAACTGACTGATCAGCCATCAGAGGAGTTGGAGCAATGGAGCTGCTTCTGTTCCTGATGATCCTTGTTTGATGCTGGACCTGAGCTCTCCCTGCAGAGGAGACACAAGACAGTCAGAATCAATCAATCAAACAATCAATCAATCAATCAATCAATCAATCAATCAATCAATCAATCAATCAATCAATCAATCAATCAAACCTTTGACTCTGAGTAGCACGGTTTTCTCCCTCCATATGTTACTCTCCTTCCTGTTAGCCTTACATCTGTATCTCCCGCTGTCTCTCTCTGTGGGCTGTTTCAGGGTCAGACTGAGGTCTCCTGTTCTCAGAGGGTCTTCAGTCATCTTGGTTCTGCCTGTGAAATCTTGGTTCTGTTCTCCAAGCTGGTCAGAGCCGTTCTGATACACATGGACATTCATTAATGTTTTGGGTTCAATGCGTCTCCATTCCACTTTAGTGTCATCAGGTAGGTCACCTGTGGTTCTGAAGGGCAGCTGGACAGACTCCACCCCCTCCTCCACCTCCACCTGACAGTCTGAGAGGACAACAAACACAACATGAGCTGTACAGACAGCAGCAGGTTTGTAAAGAAAGCTGAAGGACAGAAGCAGATGATCTCTTTTACTCTGTTTATACCCCACTCTGCATTTAATCAGATCACTCTGCATCTCTGTCTCTTCCACAGCATGTCTTTTGTCCTGTCTCTCTCCCCTCAGCACCCTCACAGCAGATGACCCCCCCCTCCCTGAGCCTGGTTCTGCTGCAGGTTTCTTCCTGTTAAAAGGGAGTTTTTCCTTCCCACTGTCAAAAAGTGCTGCTCATAAGTGGTCGTTTTGACTGTTTTCTCTGTATTATTGTAGGGTCTTTACCATACAATATAAAGCGCCTTGAGGTGACTGTTGTGATTTGGCGCTAAATAAATAAAATTGAACTGGATCAGAGGAGAAGGTAACAGGAGACAGAGATCAAAGTCGAAGCAGCTTTCAGGCTGTGATTTTTTTAAATTCTTTTTCTGTCCATGTGCTGCCTCACAGTAATTTCTCCTCCAAAATGCTGCTCTTGATGATATTTTGTTTGCTGTCCACTTCAGAGCTCAGGGCCATATGTTTACATCTTTGGTTTGAATTAGATTATGTAAGAAGTGCAATTCACATATGTTCCATGAAACACAAAATGACCTGTGTCTATAGCACTGACCTCTGACTTTCAGCTTCACTTGTTTCTTCATCAGGACATTTCCCTCCCTGTCGTAGACGATGCAGGTGCAGATGTCTCTGTTCCACTGTATGGGGTATTTCACGGTCAGACTGAGGTCTCCAGTTTTCAGCAGGTCTTCATTCATCTCTGTTCGTTGCTTGAAAAGCCAGTCCTGTTCGTCAGGCTGGTCAGAGCCATACTGATACACATGGATCTTCCTGTTGTCTCTGTCCCTCCACTCCACTTTAGTGTCTTCACGTAGGTGAAGTGTGGTTTTACAAGGCAGCTGGACAGACCCCACCCCTGACTCCACTTCCACCTGGGAGACTGAGAAGATTATAAAACACAATATGAGCTGTATAGACAGAGGCAGCAGCACTGAGCGCATTTGCTCTGACTCGATGACGTATAATATTTGGAGTGAAAACAATGGGCCAGACACCCCATAGTCCCACAGGACCTCCCACAGGATACCCCGAGGGATACGGTTGAATGCCTTCTTTAAGTCCACAAAGCACACGTAGACCGGTTGGGCAAACTCCCACGCACACTCAAATGTCCTTGAGAGGCTAAAGAGCTGGTCCAGCGTTCCATGACCAGGACGAAAACCGTGTTGTTCCCCTTGGATCCAAGGTTCGACTAACAGGTGGACCCTCCTTTCCAGCACCATGGCATAGACCTTACCGGGGAGGCTGAGGAGTGAGGAGCACACCCTCCTGTCTCCCTTCTTAAAGATGGGGACCACCACCCTGGTCTGCCAATCCAGTGGCTCTGCCCCAGATCTCCACGCAATGTTGCAGAGGTGTATCAACCAAGACAGCCCTACAACATTCAGGGCCTTCAGGAACTCAGGGTGATTCTCATCCACCCCAGGGGCCCTGCCACCACGGAGGTGTTTAACCACCTCAGGGACCTCACCCCCAGTGATTGGCGAATCATCCCCCTCGTCCCCAGACTCTGCTTCCACTACAGAAGGCGTGTCAATGGGATTCAGGAAGTCCTCGAAGTATTCCTTCCACTGGTCGACTATAGCCTCAGTTGAAGTCAGCAGCACCCCACCCGCACTATAAACCGTGTGAGTGGAGCACTGCTTTCCCCTCCTGAGTCACCTGACAGTTTGCCAGAATCACTTCGATGCCGTCCGAAAGTCTTTTTCCATAGCCTCTGTAATAAAATGTTATGGTCAACAGTATCAAAAGCTGCACTGAGGTCCAACAGGACAAGAACAGAGATGAGTCCACTGTCAGAGGCTGTAAGAAGATCATTGGTAACCTTCACTAATGCTGTTTCTGTACTGTGATGAATTCTGAAACCTGACTGAAACTCTTCAAATAAATCGTTCCTCTGCAGATGATCAGTTAGCTGTTTTACAACTACTCTTTCAAGGATCTTTGAGAGAAAAGGAAGGTTGGAGATTGGCCTATAATTAGCTAAGACAGCTGGGTCAGTGATGGCTTTTTAAGTAGAGGTTTAATTACAGCCACCTTAAATGTTTATGGATAATAAGTATGATCAATTAATCTTTATTAATGGGATATCTACCACAGACTTTTAAAATGGCTGTAGTTAAATCGTAGTCCTAATTTGAGCCAGCTGCTTTAGCTAATTATACACAATATCCTGTTAGAGGAAGGATACAGTGCTCTGGGACAAGTTGAATGCATGATATGTAAGGGTAAATCCTCTGGTCTTATATGCAAAAAGAATTATTGCTCTATCATGTGTGGTTGCAAATCTACTGCATTTAAAAGCAGTTAGCAGGTCAAAAGGGGTCCAGTCAGGATTTAGAGTTCATTACGCAAAGAAACAGCATTAGTGAAGGTTACTGATGACCTTCTTATGGCCTTTGACAGTGGACTCATCTTTGTTCCATTGGACCTCAGTGCTGCATTCAGTACTGTGGATCACAACATTTTACTAGAGACCCAAAGCTACTCTTGATATTAAAGGAAATGAGCTATTTATATGATGAGTTACAGTTTGTGCTGCCACAGTTTGGAACTCTGAACTCTTTTAGCTTCTGGAAGAAGTTTGTGTGAGCGACAGTGAAGCAGCCCCCAGAGGACACCTGCCAACCATCGGCATTATGGGTAGTGTAGAAGGAGAAACTCACCTGATATCAAATAGTGCCGAAAATGAAATAAGAGACCCAAAAGCACCACATGAAGAACTGGGAGAGTCATCAGAACCAGGACAGCTGTGACCCAGGATGGAAATGGTTCTGATAAAACAATTTAAAAAAATGTGATCTCTGAACCCTGACCTTAATTTTTAGCACTGACTTCTGAGAGTAGCTACACCACTGACCTTTGATCTGCAGCACTACTTTCTGTCTCAGGATGTCCTTGCCCCTGTAGATGGTGCAGATGTATCCTCCTGTGTCTCTCTGTGTGGGCTGTTCCAGGGTCAGACTGAGGTCTCCGGTTCTCAGCAGGTCTTCATTCATCTTCGTTCGGTCTCTATAAAGACCGTCCTGTCTGTTAAGGTGATCACCTCTGTGAGGGTACTCATGGACTATCATGAGTTCTTGGTCAGAGCGAGTCCACTCCACTCTGGTGTCCTCAGGCAGGTCAGGATTTGTTTTGCAGGGCAGGATGACAGACGCTGAACCTTCCTTCACCTTCACCTCCACCTGCTGGTCTGAGAGAACAATAAACCACAATATCAGCTACACGAGCAGTCATACTGATGGTAATCATAGCGGTTACCTACTCTGAGATTTCAGTATCTGTGTTTGTGACATCCATGTTTGAAAATCCTTAAACCTAAAAGCCCAGTCAGAGAAGATATCACGAAAATAACCATATCTAAGGTAAAATGGCAAAGCACAACAGACTCTGCATATAACTGCAAATCTTGTGAATTCACAGTAGAACATATGAATTTGACTAGTCAGTCAGCTGCACATCTGAACTACATGGTTTGTATTATGTTGAATGTACTGTGACTGCTGTTGTGTTTTGGTGCTGTATCAATAAAACTGAGTTTAATCCTTTTACTCCAAATGCATCGGCCGTGGCACAACATACTTCAAAAGTGCCGCCGTTCACGGACTTCCGGCAACAAATACCGTAATACCCCTACATGGCTGTGACGTGCAATTTCTGGGCTTTCAGGAACCGTTTGCATTTCTTCGATAGGACAAACGGTTGCAGAGTTATGGTAAAAAGCCAGCTGATCAACACGCCTTTGATCAGCCGACTCTGCACTGATATGCCACGTCTCAATCAGCTGTTCGCCTGGCATTAAAGGGCTACTTTTGAAGGGAGCTTATTTTTAAATGACTCGTTATGATGGTCACAGGCTTCATGTTCAGTCTCTGACTGCTTCTGCTGTTGCTTCATGCGAGCCCCATGTGACAGTGATATATGCTTAACTTGCCCCAAATGAACACTGCCAAATCTTTTCAGGATGACAGAATCTTTGCTAGCAGACAATGTAGAGGGACTTACTCTGACAGGGGCGGATGTCACAGTATTATAATATTATAGATATTTTAGGCACATTTATGCAACTCTACAATATCTTATAAGCAAATTATTAATGATAATCCTCAGCAGGTGTGACCAAAACCTAACTCTGTTCTTTCTTGCTGGCTTTCCGTGGTAGAATACAAATCTATTAAATTCAATTTATTTCCAAGTCATGTTGCACTTCAGTTTGCTCAATATTAAACTTTGGAGTTTTATTCATTTTATTTCATTTGCAGCTTAAAAGAAAACAAAAAAAAAAAAACAAAAAAAAAAACTATAACTCTTTTTTTTTAGTTTTCCTCAGAAGAAATCCAGAGCCAGAGGCTGAGATGGAGGAACAAACAATGATGCATTCACCTGGACTGATGAAGTTCCTGTATGTTCATACATGAACAACTCTGAAAATCCCAGGAAAAGTTTATTTTCTCCAAAGCTCAGCTGGAACCTGCTGGATTGAACATGCAGACTGAGGCTACATTCAGGACTCGCTGGTGCCTCTAGAGAGGTACCAAAAAACACATATGTGCACACTTGTTCACACACAGAGCATCTCACTTCATGTTTTCTCTTCCTCTAGTCTCTTCCCACATCCCAGCACATTAAATGCTGCTCTGTCAGATGCTGCTGCTGTGTCAGACCTGTACAAGCTGTTCTTTGGTGTCAGAGCTCTGGCATACTGATGTAATACAGAGGCATAAAAGTCTCTGAGAGCAAATGTTTCTTGAATCTAGAAAATTCTATTCTTTCTGCATCTGAAATTTTGACCACCTGTCAGTGCAGGGTTCTAGACAGAGGTTGAACGCCTGAAGCCATTCAGGAGGGGTTTAAAGTAGAGCTCCTCCACATCGAAAAGAGCCAGTCGAGGTGGTTTGCACATCTGACTAGGATACCTCCTGGATGCCTCTTGAGGTGAGGTGTTCCTACTGGGAGGAGACCCTGACCAAGGACATGCTGGAGAGATTATGTCTCTCGGGCTGGCCTGGGAACGCCTTGGGGTTTCTCTGAATGAGCTGATGGAAGTAGCTGGGAAGATGGAGGTCTGGACTTCTCTGCTTTCTGCCACCAGGACCTGGCACCGGATAAGTGGAAGAAGATGGATGGATGGATATACTGTTCTTTGCTTTAGAGATGAAGGAATAGTCTGTTAATAGTTCAGAGGATATAAATCTACAGAATTTTCTATTTTACCATTCATGGAAAGGTCTGTGAACTTTCTGTAAAACATGGATAACATCCTGGCCAAAAATGACCAAGACATGTTCTGATTTTGCAGATTTACAGTGTAGTAGTTGACTGATCTTGAACTTATCTGTTTACTTTATGACAAATCTTTTTTTAGTATACAAAATGTTACTGTTTTAGCATATTAACCACCAGTCTGACCTCTGTCTACAGTACTGATCTTTCACCTATATTTA
This sequence comes from Archocentrus centrarchus, assembly GCF_007364275.1. Classification (NCBI taxonomy): domain Eukaryota; kingdom Metazoa; phylum Chordata; class Actinopteri; order Cichliformes; family Cichlidae; genus Archocentrus; species Archocentrus centrarchus. The sequence goes on along the minus strand of NW_022060267.1, from coordinate 951,192 downwards.
CAGCGGCTGTTGGAATTTGTTGCTGACCTTTGACCTGCAGCTGTATGTCTCTCAGTCTGCGTTCTTGTATTCCATCACTAATGGAGCAGGTGTAGTTGCCGCTGTCAGTCAGCTGTGGGTTCCTCAGAGTGAGGCTGAAGTCTCCAGTATCCAGAGCATCAGGCCTCACTGATGTGCGTCCCCTGTAACGCTGGTTTTGCCCTCTGAGGTCATCTCCTCCTTCTCGTAGCAGGTGCACAGATTTGGGATGGAGATCATTGCGAGTCCACATCACTGTGGGCTCCTCAGGTATAAAACCTGAGCACAGACAGGGCAGCAGGACAGACTCTGCCCCCTCAGTCACCTCAACCACCACAGCCAGGGCATGCTGGGAAACTGTGAGGACACACAAACAGAAACTCCAACTTTATCTGCAGGAACCAGAGTGACGAGCTTTATAGGCAGTGAGTCAGTAAGTGACAGTTAATGAGACACTGAAGCCAAAGAAATGTTACATTTAATCTGCACATGTTTAAACTGAGTGTAGAAGCTGTTCCCTCAAAGGGGAGAGTCCTCTGCTGGTGAACCAGGGAGGCATGGAAGAGTCTCAGTCACTGCACTCTCTGGAGCTTGAAAAAGGCGACTGGACTTCTTTTTGTTTCTTGAAGACGTTTCACCTCTCATCCGAAAGGCTTCTTCAGTTCTCAACCAAATGGTGGAGAGACCCAGGTATTTAAACCCCTGTGGGCGTAGTCCCCTGGAGGTGGTTATGACCCTCTATTGATCATGTGCGTGAACACATGTGCCCAGGTGTGAAGGGGGCGTGGGTCATATTTAATCAGTGGTTTCAGTTGAAACCAATTTAGGACTCTGCTCCATTGTTTCCTGTGGCCTATTGAGGTCACTGGAACAAAGGTGTGAATGGAAGTTGAGACGTCTGGGAAGGGAGCTCAGAACAGCACTGTAAACGGGGGAAAGTTGGTGACGTAATCCACCTCCTCTGTTCAATGATGGTTGTTCACAGTGGACATAGATGGCTTCTTTCACTCCTCTTTCAAACCATCTGTTTTCCCTGTCCAAAATGTGGACATTGGCATCCTCAAAAGAGTGCCCTTTTTCCTTCAGATGCAGATGTACTGCTGAATCTTGTCCTGTCGAGGTGGCTCTTCTATGTTGTGCCATTCGTTTGTGAAGAGGCTGTTTGGTTTCACCAATGTAGAGGTCCGAGCACTCTTCACTGCACTGAACAGCATACACTACATCGCTGATCTTGTGTTTGGCGGGTTTGTCCTTGGGATGAACCAGTTTTTGTCTTAGGGTGTGACTTGGTTTGAAGTATACTGAGATGTCATGCTTGGAGAAAATTCTTCTGAGTTTCTCTGACAAGCCTGACACATATGGGATGACAATGTTGTTCCTCTTGTCCTTCCCATTCTCTGTAGTTTGTGTTTGGCCTTCATTCCTGTGCATCTTAGCTGATTTGATGAAGGCCCAGTTGGGGTAACCGCATGTTTTGAGGGCTTTCTTAATGTGTGTGTGTTCCTTATGCTTCCCTTCTGCCTTAGAGGGAACACTTTCCGCACGGTGTTGTAGGGTCCTGATCACCCCAAGTTTGTGTTCCAGAGGGTGGTGGGAGTCAAAGAGGAGATACTGGTCTGTGTGTGTGGGCTTCCGGTAAACTTCAATGTTGAGGCTTCCATCTTCCTCGATAAATATGACCCACGCCCCCTTCACACCTGGGCACATGTGTTCACGCACATGATCAATAGAGGGTCATAACCACCTCCAGGGGACTACGCCCACAGGGGTTTAAATACCTGGGTCTCTCCACCATTTGGTTGAGAACTGAAGAAGCCTTTCGGATGAGAGGTGAAACGTCTTCAAGAAACAAAAAGAAGTCCAGTCGCCTTTTTCAAGCTCCAGAGACTACTATGACCTGGATGACTGAGAATCTACACAGACAGTCACTGCACTGAACACAGGGACCTCATTCAGAATGAAACAGACTCAGAGATTTTTGCATCTCAAATCTATTGGTCTGTAAGTTTTCATTCAAAAACATTGCTTTCAGCTTTTTTGGCATAAAATGAAATTTTGGTGTTTATTAGTGTTTGTCTTGATTATATTTTTTTTCTGGATTCAAACCAGCGTTGGCTGAAGTGGAACTTTTTTGAAATATCTGTTATCATCCAGAAGCACGTCAAAATCAAGACTGACAGATGGACATAAAAGCTAAGTCTATTAGGTTTCATGCATAAGTGCACAAAAATTTACAAGGGGCACAAACTGAAAATCCAAAAAGCTCTGCACCCGTCCTTTTTCCCAGGGTGAGAGTGGTTAAAACTCTACCTGTTTCTGCACCCATACCTGTTCCAAGGGCAAGGACAGCCAGATCCCGGGTTCAGCTACTGGAATCAGCAGTAGACCCTGCTGAGCAGCCCCAGCTGTCAGAGGTAATGGCTATGAGACTTCCTGCACAGCTCCAGCTAGTGTAACCAGGGCTGCTGCAGCGTCCTGAGAGTCTGGAGCCAAAGGATCCAGCTCCGCCTGAGGCAGAGTGTCCAGATCCAGAGGAGGTCATGATGCTGGGTTCATGAGCCAGCATTTTGTGCTCTGGTCTTTCAGTTTCTGTTCATGTCTCTGTTGATTCTTCTGCAGCTTTCACAGGTCTGAGTTTAGTTTTGTTGCTTATTGTATTTGTAGCCCGGGTGGAAAAATGGGGATTAAATAAGCTTAATTCCTTTGGACATAAAAGCAAAGTTAACAGGAGTGTAATGTACTTTGCATATAATGTGTATTGTGTAATGGAAGAGGAATAATGTTATGTAAATATAATGTTTTCTTACAAAGTTGCTGAATGTAACAGAGCTAACACTCTTAGTTCGTATTTTCTGAGTGGTCAGTGAAGGTGGTCTGTGCATGTCTACCTGTTGTATTTGGCTGGGTGTGATGAGAGAGAAAGGAGAGGAGAAGAGAGAAAAACGGAGAACAGACGCAGCAGTGTTGGCTCGGAGCGCGCTAGCACACGATAAACTAACAGAAGAGAACTGACTAGTAAATACTATCCAGTGACTGTTAGTAGGAGGCGTTGGAAACCACCTGCCCGACAGCTGTGCAGCCGCAGACGACGGTGATTCAGAGCGAGGCATCAGCATCGGCGGCTAGCAGCTAACGGCTAGCAGCTAACGGCTAGCAGGAGCTCGTCGCGGTGACGAGCGCCATCTTCTTTGCCCTGTCGGTGGCGAGTGGTGAGCGGAAACAGACTGCAGACGAGAACTGGTTGACTGTCGTCCGGAGGGGACGAGAGGGTGAGCTGGTTCGCAACGCGGAACTGTAAGTCAGACGTTTCTGGTGCAGCTATCGGTGAGTGAAGAGGAGTTTCGCCACTGTGCTGCAGCACACAACAATCAGGCCTGCAACGTTTGTGTGAATGCGAGCGTGTGTGTGGGGCCCATGTATGAGTACTGTTAAGTGACTGTGTATATTTGAATGACGGAGTAGTTAGAATTAACCCTTATAAGCCTAATCCATTCGGACTGATTGGGAAAAGCAAAGGTTGAGTTCAATATTTTTACTGGTATTATAAGAATACAAGTGTTTTAGTGTTTCATTTGTGTCTTACATTTTGCATATAAAAGTGTGGTTTTCTATCTTGCGTTCACGTTCAGTAAATGTTCAGTTTTGGAGTTAAAGAGTCATCTGAGTCAGTGTTATTTTAAATAGTGTGTGATTTAAGTTTCTTAATAGTCATCACATCATTGTCCACAAGTGAACCTTCGTGGTATCCACTTTGCATCGGACCCACACCCCACCTAGTTTGGTCAATCCTGGGGTTCCCGGTCAGAACACAATATAAAGCGGTGGGGTGCTACATATTGTTTTCCTTTATTTCAGACAAATGCAAACAGATTTCCCTGAATCTGTAATATGAAGATCAAAGTTGTTTTATTACCAGGTCTGCCTGTTTAGGCTTTGCCTGACTGCCAGGTTCTTGTGTTTGTGGCATTTCACAGAGAAGGTATTATGTTATTTAATAGAATAAAATAATAATGTACATTGATTAGTGTCTGATTACACCTTCCAACCAATTGATACATTCTTATAAATGGTTATTTGATTTATTAAGCATGCATAGGAGTGTGTGCTGGTGTGTGGAAGCTGCCATGTTCCACCTCTTTGTATACAGTGTCCAGGGAGGACGTTTCCCTTCTGACTGATCCCATTTTACATATGAGACTGGTCCTTACAGGTAACATGCCAACGGTGGAGAAAAAAGAGGCACAGACGGTCGCCTGCTGTAGAGGGACATTCAGATTTGTGCCTGCAGACTGCAGATATGAAGAATCACACCTCTGTTTTATTGCTGGAGACGCACAAAGGAAGGAGAAACCACCACAGCCATCTTAATGTCATCTGCTTCCTCCTAACCTCAACCCTCATTTCCTAAACTGAAGTCAGAGTCCTAAAAGACAAAAATGTGCATAAGCATGTTGATTTCTTTCCTGACATTGACACAATATACTGACAGTCAGCAGATGAGACATGTGACCCTCCTGTAGGAACAGCTGACAAGCTGGCAGGAGAAGAGGAAGTGTGCCCTGGCCAGTGATGTGATCTTCTGTGGCCATGCCTGATGAGGTCCAAATGGGGAAGCAGTGATTCAGCACAAAGTCCTCATACTTTTATCCAAGACAGCAGAAATGTGGAGAGAAAAGCTGATAATTATAACTCCAAGTCCACATCAGCTGTGTAGTGTAGAGGTTAATCTTCTTCTGATGCTGCTGTCTAAATGAGGAAGAACCCCAAACCTCCTAAACAGCTGTCTTTATATTCATTTGAGCACATGCATCACTTCCTGTACCCCACTGATTAGGTTCATACCTAATGATTAAGATTATGCAATAATAACTATTAGCAGAATCACATATAGATGTAGTCTGTTACAGCACAGAGGAGGGTGGATGTTAGAGCCTCTATCACCTCCACCAAGGAGGAGGTCGGGTTTTTCTTGGTGTCGTTCTGTCTGTAAAGCTCAAAAAGTTTTAAATGACTTCTGATAAACTTGGCTTCCACTCACTGAAGTCTTCAAGGTCAGCTTCACGATTTATTGCTCAAAACTGATAAAATAAAAATACTGTAGAACATACTGTATAAAGAGGGGTATTTAAATAACACATTACTTTGAACCTCTGACCACTTTAATCTTTAAAACTCTGCTTAAAATCTGCTGCCTTTGTTTGCACTGACAATATTTAGAATGCTGTGGATTATCATATCATTATGTCTCCAAATATCAGGTCACATTTGACCTCTGACCTTTACATTTAACACCTGTTTTTCTCTCAAGCCCAAACTGTGTTTTATCTTTAAAGACAGAGGATGAATCCACATGAAGCACTGATAACGAGTTTCTTACCACACACGAGGAGCAGGAGCACCAGCAGCATCTTCGTCCTCCTTCGAGTCCCATTAAATGTGCTGCTCACGCAGAAACACTGACCCACTGATGACTCAGCAGTAAAGGTTTTCTTTCCATTTGTGTGGCAGGAAGCTGCAGCAGGGCCGAGTGCAGCCTGCTATTGGGAGGTTAACACTCAGGACCAGCCCCTGCTTTCCTGGGGGAGGTGCAGTTATATATGTTTTTATCTCTGATATGGATGGATTCTCACGTCCTGTATCTGACTCACACATTCATTTAATGATGTGTTTGACTGCACATAAAGATTTTTCTTTATGACCCAGAAGACTGTGTGCTCATAGAGCTGCTAACAGGCAGTGTGACTGTATGGGATAACAGGCTCCATCCATCCTCTGCTACTTATCCTGTTCAGGGTCGCGGGGGGCTGGAGCCTATCCCAGCTGCCATAGGGCAAGAGGCAGGGTACACCTGTACAGGTCCCCAGCCTATTGCAGGACCAACAGAGAGAGACAGACAACCACTCACACTCACACCTATGGCCAATTTAGAGTGAACAATTAACCTAACCCCAGTAAGTGCATGTCTTTGGACTGTGGGAGGAAACCCACACAGACATGGGGAGAACATGCAAAGTCCACACAGAGAGAGAGGCCCAGGCTAAGGTGGAATCAAACCCAGGTCTTCTAGATGTCATTCTCACTGTGAGGCAGCAGTACTAACCACTACCCCACCGTGCTGCCTCCTATTAAATAACAATCATATTCATTGCTGTGCTCACTGTGTGCTCTCTAAGAACTGATTACTACAATGAAAAGAGCAAAGCTGAACTGTTCAGCTCCTGATTGGCCAATCCCAGCTACTACAGAGAGAAAGAGGTGGTGGACAGGTGTCATTCAAACTGTTTTATCTGACCTGCTATATGAAATAATCAGGGTGAAATTTGGGCTCTTTATCTTAAAACAAAGGAACTTTTTTCAAATATGATTTTTGGAAGTTGCTCTTCTATAAAAACATTGATGGATTTGGTGCCCGGTGTAACACCTGGGGAACATCACACCGACCGTGGGTGAAAAGCTTTCATTTTATTTTAGCTTTCTGCCTGCTCTATCCTGCACTGGGGTCCTCCTCCTTGCCTGCCGCAGTGTTACATGGCAGTGTTGGCTTTATGGACTACAGGTCACATGACCTGCTGAGACCACAGAGAACAGTAATAAAAAGTAACCAGAGATATCAAACTGTTTCATTTTTACACATTAAAATCGATGAGCCTGTTTCTGAAAGTCAGCTGGCATTTACTGAAGTCCTGAATGGATTACAAAGCAACCATTGCATTTTCACTGACCCACACCTCAGTTTGTTTAACAAAATCATTATTAGCTCAGCCAGTGTACATGACCTTCAGTTTTTCCTGTGGGTGGAAACTTGAAATCATGGTGGAGGGTTGGTACCCCTCAGCCTCAGCTGCTGTGCCTTTTCCAGATTATTGGAAATGAGACGGTTCCACAGGAAGAACCAAAGAATCCCTAGAACCACAAGTAAGCCAGCAGTCTGAGAGAAGTGCTCTGTTGGGGTGATATGGGACTATGAGGTCTTTGAGATAAGATGGTGCCTGATTATTCAAGACCTTGTATGTGAGGAGAAGGATTTTAAATTCTATTCTAGATTTAACAGGGAGCCAATGAAGAGAAGCCAATATGGGAGAAATCTGCTCTCTCTTTCTAGTCCCTGTCAGTACTCTAGCTGCAGCATTTTGGATCAGCTGAAGGCTTTTCAGGGAGCTTTCAGGAACTAACACTGAACCTCTTTAAATGTATTTGTATCTGAATGATACCACACATGCAGCTGAACTCCATATGAGACCAACCGAAGATCATAACTTCATGCCTCTCCTCCACAGAAACATGTGCACAGAGGTTCAGCAGGCTGACGTTGCTGAGGAGAAACTGCATCAGGAGTCTGAAGGTGCTTCAGTCCCTGAACTCAGCCTGGACGGCTGTTCCAGCCCTGCTGCTTACCTGCTGTGGACTTCCTGGATTGAACAGTTCAAATGTTCTGATAACAGCAGCAGACTGTGCTGCAGGTCACCTGCTGCTCTGCAGTCCCAAACGGGCCTGCTCTGTAACAGGAAACGAGGACGTGCATTTCAAAATCAACCAGATGCAAAACCACTACTGAATATTCCTGTTTATTGACTGCTTAAAGACCATTACCATTTTATTTATAGAGCACAGAATCACAACAAGTGTTTTTAAGCATACATGAGATCACGGTTTGGATGCTATATGAGGAAGATCAGCAGGTGATGACACAGTAGGAAATCTCTAAAAGCTGAGACATGTTTTTTTCTCAGTAGGAAAATGATTTCCATCACTCATAAAACTGTAAACAAGTGGAGACTGTATCGAGGCAGCTGCAGGAAAATCTCAGCTCCAATTCTTCTGCTTCCCTGCAATGAATCAAACTAATTAATGAGGACTTTATCTCCTGATACCAGGAGGCTCAGGATCACAGGCTGGCTGCTCTCCACCAGCCAACACTCTGCAGCATCCCAGCAGAGAAGACAAAGAAGATCAGTCTGAAATCCAAACTGATGCATTAAACTGGTGCTGGCTGCAGACACTCTGATGTTTTAATGCCGATCTGTTTAAAGATGTTGGAGCCTCTCAGGAGCCTCAGTGGCCTCGACCCTCTGATGATGTTACAGCTCTGATCTGTGATTCTGAGCAGCTTCACTCTGAAACATCTCTCCCACAGGCTGGCTACAACATCTTCTCCTCTGGTCATGTGATCATGTTGTTATAGGAACATGAATGTGAGAATGCTCCTCTTCCTCAGAGCATCCACCTGTGTATCTTCTCCTCTCTCCTCCACCCGTTCTAGTGAGGGAATGTCCTCCATGATGGAGGAGCTGCTGGAAAGCGCTGAGAGTTTCCTCTAGAGTGAGACCTCTGTCACAGTTCACAGGATCTATGGCAGCAGAGACCTTCATGCACACTAAACACACAACAACAACATCACACTGACTCCACTCTGACATCACTGATCAATAATCAAAGAACAAACAGATCAAACTGGTTGATCAGCCATCAGAGGAGTCGGATCAATGGAGCTGCTTCTGTTCCTGATGATCCCTGTTTGATCCTGGACCTGAGCTCTGCCTGCAGAGGAGACACAAGACAGTCAGACACACACACACACACACACACACACACACACACACACACACACACCTTGTATGTTTTTGGATTTAACTCATTTGTGTCTGAGTGCTCTCAGTGCTGCTGTTTATTTCTACAGTTACTGTCCGACAGGAACGGACACAGAAATTACTTTACAGACACCTCAGGGTGCCCAGGAACCCCAACACATGCAGAGAGTATCACCACCTGGATGGGGAGCTGCACCCAGCAGGACCAGCTGAGGGTGGTCTATTCAGCTTATGGACCATGAAGACCACCCTCCCCAATCTGCAGAGCATCTACATCAAATGATGCTCATCAAGAGCCAGAAGACCTGCCAGGGCAATGATTGGAGCTACATCTGCAGGTCTAGAGAGGAGCTTCTCCTGTTTAAAGCGGCTCAAGTCTTACACCCGCAACACCATGGGCTGCTGGCCATTGAGAGGACACTAGTCAAGTCCCTGGAAAAGACACCTTGTTGGTACAACAGGGTCACAGATCATTGTCTTGAAAAGGAACGGAGGGTAGAATTTACATATAAATAAACCAACACATTTTATGATGTAGGCCGAAATTGAGCTTCCCCTCCTTGAAAGACCAGCATCCGCCACTGTTGCAGTTGTACAGGGACTGAATGGCCATACTCCCGCAGCACCTCCTACAGGATACCCCGAGAGATGTGATTGAATGCCTTCTCCAATTTCATAAAACACATGTAGACTGGTTGGGAAAACTCCCACGTACACTCAAATATCCTCGAGAGGATAAAGAGCTGGTCCAGTGTTCCACGACCAGGAGGAAAACTGCATTGTTCCTCTTGAATCTGAGGTTTGACTAATAGATGGATGCTCCTTTCCAGCACCATGGTATAGACCTTACCAGGGAGGCTGAGGAGTGTGATCCCCCAAAAGTTGGAGCACACCCTCCAGTCTCCCTTCTTAAAGATGGGGACCACCACCCCGATCTGCCAATCCAGTGGCGCTGCCCCAGATCTCCACGCGATGTTGCAGAGGCGTGTCAACCAAGACAGCCCTACAACATTCAGGGCCTTCAGGAACTCAGGGCAAATCTCATCCACCCCAGGGGCCCTGTCACCAAGGAGTTGTTTAGCCACCTCAGCGACCTCACCCCCAGTGATGGGTGAATCATCCCCCTCGTCTCCAGACTCTGCTTCCTCTACAGAAGGCGTGTCAGTGACTATAGCCTCATACTGTGTGAGCAGAGCACCGCTTTCCCCTCCTGGGTCGCCTGACTGTTTGCCAGAATCACTTCGAGGCTATCCAAAAAACTTTTTCCATGACCTCACGAAACTCCTCCCACACCCGAGTTTTTGCTTCAGCCACCGCCCATGCCGCACTCACTTCCAGACTGCCTCTGAAGTCCCACAGGCTCACCAAGCCCAATAGGACTCCTCCATCAGCTTGATGGCTTGCTTCACTTCCAGTGACCACCATCTGGTTCAGGGATTACATCCACGACAGGCACCAACCACCTTGTACCCAAACTCAACAATGAAGGTGGGGAACATGGTCCATTTGGACACAATGTCCTCAGCCTCCATCGTAATGCTGTCGAAGTTCTGCTGAATGTAGGAGTTGAAGATCTCGTGGACTGGGGCTTCTGCCAGGTGTTTCCAGCACATCCTCACAATATGTTTAGCTGTGCCAGGTCTGTCCAGAATCCTCCCCCACCATCTGATCCAACTCACCACCAGGTGGTGATCAGTTGAGAGCTCAACTCCTCTCTTCACCCAAGTGTCCAGAACATACAGCCGCAGATCTGATGATACAATTATAAAATTGATCATTGACCTGCGGCCTAGGGTGTCCTGGTGCCACATGCATTTATGGACACGCTTATGTTCGAACATCGAGTTTGTTATGGACAAACTATGATTTGCACAGAAGTCCAATAACAAGACACCAATCTGGTTCCTCCCAATCACAACCCTCCAGGTCTCACTGTCATTGCCCACGTTAGCGTTGAAGTCACCCAGCAGGATGATGGGGTCACTGGATGGTGATCCCTCAAGCGCCCCACTCAGCGACTTCAAGAAGGGTGGTGAAGAAGAAGAAGAAGCAGCCTTTAGTGTCCCGCAAAAGGGGAAATTCAGGGTGGGCACTCTGAAATGTAATTTGGCGCATAACTGCAAACAACAGTCAGGATTCCCGGCCCGAAGGACCAGGAAATAACCTTCTTGTCCACCGGTGAAAGCTCCAACTTACAAGCAGCAACCTGAGGGGATACAAGAATACCCACCCCAGGCCACCGCCTCTCACCGAGGGCAACTCCAGACTGGAACAGAATCTACCCCTCTCCAGGAGACTGGTTCCAGAGCCCAGGTCATGCGTTGAGGTGAGCCTGACTATATCTAGCTGGCATCTCTCAACCTCACACCCTAGCTCAGGCTCCTTCCCCACCAGTGAGGTGACATTCCATGTCCCAATAATCAGTCTTGATAGGCAGGGATCAGTCTGGCAGGGCATGTGCCTTTGGTGACAATGTGACACACATTGCACCTGACTCCTACGGAGCCTCCTGTGGGTAATGGGCTTACAGGAGGGCAGGCCCATGTCTCCTCTTTGGGCTGTGCCCAGCCAGGCACCACAAGCACCATCAGATGCTCTCCCTCGAGCTCCCTCCCCAAGCCTGGCTCAAGGATGGGGCTCCAATAACCGTAGCCCAGACAGGGTAAACAGTTCCCTTAGTGACTCCATAAGGGTCTTCGGAATTGCTCTACATCTGGCCCCTAAACCAGGACCAATTTGCCATGGGAGACCCTACCAGTGGGCAAAGCCACCCAGGACAACACAACTCCTGCAATCACTGGGACACACAAATCCCTCCATCATGATAAGTTGGCAATTCACAGAGAAGATAACTGCAAATATGACAGATGAACAGAAACAAACCTTTGACTGTGAGCAGCACAGTTTTCTTTCTCCAGACCTTCTGGCTGATGAGCACACAGCTGTATTCTCCGCTATCTCTCTCTGTGGGCTTTTTCAGGGTCAGACTGAGATCTCCAGTTCTCAGCAGGTCTTCCTCCATCTTTGTTCGGTTGCTGTAATCCGGGCTCTGTTTACCAGGCTGTTCAGAGCCACTGTGATACATGTGAACCATCATGTATTCAGGTTTATACCGTTCCCACTTCACCGTAGCCTTTTCAGGCAGTTCAGGTGTGGTTTGGAAGGGCAGTGTTACAGTTGCCTCCCCCTCCTCCACCTCCACCTGACAGTCTGAGGGAAACAAACAACATTCCCAGCATGACCTCTACAGGAATCAGCAGAAGGTTTTCACAGTTTCACATATGCAGCTGGAGCACAGAAGTAATAGATGCAGAAATCTCATCAAATCAGTTTGATTCATACAGCACGAGTTACCTCAAAGTGCTTCACTCTGTAAAGTGATAACATGCATCATGGGGGCCCCCCCCCCCAGCAGCCTAGGCCTATATCAGCATAACTAAGGAAGGGTTCAGTATCACCTGATCCAGAGAGGGTGTCTGTCTCCTGAATCCAAGCTGGGAGCTGGTTCCACAGAAGAGGGGCCTGAAAGCTGAAGGCTCTGCCTCCCATTCTACTCTTAAGTATCCTAGGAACCACAAGTAAGCCAGCAGTCTGAGAGTGAAGTGCTCTGTTGGGGTGATACGGTACTACGAGGTCTTTGAGATAAGATGGGGCCTGATTATTCAGGGATTTTTGTCTGTTTCTGATTTTAATGCACAGACGAAAAGACGCAGCTCTGCATGTTAGTTTAATGTGTGTGCTGCTCAGAATGATGGCAGGGTTCCTCACAGTGTTACTGGAGGTTGAGGTAATGCCACTAAAAATAATGATCAGCATTGCAGGGGGGTGGGGTGGGGGATGGGGCCGCGGTGGGGTGGTTGGGGGGGACTGGGCACTGCATTTCCATGCCCAGGCCAGTATGTCCTGTCGCCTGTTTGTGTCTATTGTTGAGTGAATGGGCATCTAGGGGGAGCGGGCCGCCCTCTGCAGTGGGGGCGAGGGCGCCAACCTCGGGTGCTGCAGTGCTCCGGGATGCTGTCACCGCGGCCCCGGGCTCACCTCCCCCTGCCCTGTGCTGGGGTGTGGGAGGTCGGGGTGCCTATTGAGCCAGCGGACAGCTGGCTCTCTTCTTCCAGGATTTATCCTGGTCATATACAATGTGTTAACATTAACACATAGACCTACAAGTTGGGGAGGAGGAGGGGTGGATGGGTCATCTTACACCCCGATTTCTTGCGTCTCGCCCGGGGTAGGGGTCGGGTGGTTCCTTGGGGACCGGGCTGGTGGCGTCCTGGGGTCGCTGTTGGCCCTGGGGTGGTTTCCACTTGCCCCGCCTTCAGAGGGTGGGTAGCTATGGATGAATGTGTGTCTTTGTGTATTTGTCACTGTCTCCGTGAGTATGGGTGGGTGAGTGAATGTGTATGTATGGCATATCTGTGTGTGGGTAAGTATGTATGGGCATGTATGAGTATCTGTGTATAAATGTGTACACGGGTGTGTGGGTGTGTTTGTATGTATGGCTGGAACTGGTTCTGGGCCTTGTGCCTTGCCTCCTGGCCGCTCCTTGCTGGTTGCCTCCTCCCCCCTACCCCCCTGGGATGGGGGTGCCTCGGGGTTCCTGGGTGGGGCTGGATGTTCTGGCGTGGGTGCTGGCCTGCCCCCCTGGGGGGTGCGGTGCGGGGCTGCGTTGGCTTCTTCGGCGTGGGGGGGGGCTCTGTGGAGGGTCGGGCGGTCCTTGGGTGCCGTGGGCCCGGGGGCCCTGCCGCCGGCCAGTGCAGGGGGCTGGCCGCTGGGGGGGGGGTGGCTTCTCATCGCCTTGGGTTCCCTGGAGCCCTCGCTCCTCGACTGGGGGGGCTCCGTCTGAGACCACCCTCTCCCGTCTGCTGGGGTAGGTGTGCGGTTGTCTTTGGACTGAGTGGCCGGGGGTCTTCCTGGCTCTTGGTGGGCGGCTGGTGGCCTGGGGTTCCGGGGGCTTTCCATACCTGCCTCTGGCTTCTGATGGGTGGAGCTGCAGCGTTTTGCCCTCATTGGTAAGTACGTTCCATGACACAGACACAAACATGACACAGACACAAACGCCCACTCAATCACAACTCAACAAAATTGTTGGTGTGCGTAACATGCTTTGTTAGTTTTGTTTTTCACACACAAATTTATTTTTGCAAGTATTGATAGTATTTTTTTATATGTTAAAGTGATGAACTATCTGATTAATAGACTTGTGCTCTTTCCCCTTTTTTTTTTTGCTCCCTTTCTCTCTCCCTTTTTCTTCTCTTTATTTTCCTCTTCTTCAGCCTGTCAGCTCTGGCTGTTACATAGTATGTGGAAAAATAACTCAGATAAATAAAATAAAGGGTTAAAACATCAACAAGAAGAGCCTATTGAGAACCTATAGAGCTCATCTTGAAATAGCAAATATGTTTGGCACAACAACGCATTCAGATCACAGTTCTGCTTGCAAGATCTACCAGACATGACAGGCTTTAAAGAAAAAAAAAAAAAAAAAAAAAAATAATGATCAGCAGCATGTTTCTGAGAGTTTGTCAGTTTGGAAAAAGTTCAGTTTGTCTGAGTTTCAGGAATTTGAGGTTATACAGGTCTTTGTCTGTAAGACGTTCCTGCAATAATAGGTGTGTGTCATTGGCTTATATTTGTACTCAAACTTTTTTTTCTTATTGTTAATTGATGAACCTTAACTGAAGTAATAAGGCCAGAGTTGGGCTAGTGAAACTTTGGGTCCTGCTCTAATTCCTATCTGTACCGGGATTCCCTTCAGCTTCGATGAGCCATCAGAGTCTAATTGCCAAACATCTATTCGTATTATCAATATATCTTGTTCAATTTCTCTTAATGAGCTCTCCTTATTGCATTTGTATTTACCTGGGTTTTCTTTGTCTAATATTAAAATTTGACAAACATAAACAAAGGAAAGGAAGAAGAAATGAGGAAGAGGTAAATACTTCATCACAGCACTTTATGCAAAGATTTCAGGTTCCTGCTGTCATCATCTCAGAAAAGAATAAACATGGAGTAGTTTTAGATATTTTTAGAGGTTTTTCTATCATCATTTTTGAAATGTGGGAAACCACTTTTAACTTGAGCTCATTATTACAGCTGACCGCAACTGCTGAACTGTCAAGAACAGAAAACCAGATTCAAACCTCTGACTTTGAGCTCCACTTCCTTCTTCATCAGGACGTTTCCCTCCCTGCTGTAGACGGTGCAGGTGTAGGTGTTTGCGTCTCTGTCTGTGGGCCATTTCAGGGTCAGACTGAGGTCTCCAGTCTTCAGCAGGTCTTTGTTCATCTTGGTTCGGTCTCTGTAATCCTGCTCCTGTTCCTCATGCTGGTCAGAGCCATCCTGATAGACGTGGACGTTCCCATATTTGTCCTTCCACTCCACTTTAGCATCTTCAGGCAGGTCTACTGCGGCTTTGCAGGGTAGCCGGACAGACTCCACCCCTGAGTCCACCTCCACCTGTGCGACTGAGAGAACAATCACATGAGCTGCACAGACGGCCGCACTGAGCATGTTTTCTTTGACTGGATGAAGTGAAATAAAAAATAGGGTTACTCAGTGTCATTAATCTACCACTGCCTCACATTCAGGTCAAATCCCTGCCACAAGCTCAGCATCCACATCCTCACTTGTAACCCCTAAATATCTGAAAGAAGATATCACTTAATGTCTTGCACCTCTTTACTCACAGCACAGAAATGACTCTTACTGAAGTCATCAGTGAAATGAAGATCAACAGTGATTCACTGTTCTTCTTGATTTCACTGCTGCTGATCATTCTGATTCAAAGGTTTCATGCTCAGTTTTTGATCTGCACAAGTCAAAATTCAGTCAGTGGTTCCTCAGGGGTCTGTCTTTGGTCCATTAGTCTTGTTTTGTAACTTTACATGCTCCTGATTGGTGCTGTCATAACGGCTGGAGCCTATCCCAGCTGTCATAGGGTGGGAGGCAGAGTACACCCTGTAGCCTTTATGTTTTATGTTCTTTATAGATTTTTACTTTATAACCATTTAACAACGCCTCTGGAGTAGGCGGCACTCATAGGGATCATTTTCATTGGAATAAGAGTCACATGACACATGAAACGCCTCTTTTTTCAGATGTTTCCAACGCCACCCTGGTCATGTGACCCTACAGAGGAAACCCTGACTTAACTAGCTGTTTGTCATCACTGTTCCCGATTGCCAGTGTTGGGTCAGAGAATCCAGGTAACAGAAAGATATCCTGGGTGTGCTGAACTCTGGTACCTTCAGGGTTAACTGTACTATGAAGATGCTATACTCCTTACAGGGGTATGTGACCACGGTAACTCATGCTGTGAACCTTACTCCAGAGCAGGTTACACCTCAGACTAACATTATGGTAAAGTTGGCTAACAGCACAGCAGGAGTGGGTTTGATGAGAATGCACATGTCTGAAATCAGCCACCTTCTCGACTGCTGTAAAGAGAAGAACCTGATCTCAGGACCAAGGAGCTCATGGTGGGCATCACCAGGAAGCAGCAGAGAAGCTTCCATCCTCTCAGTATACAAGAGGACAGAAGTTTCTGACTGTTCATTATACTAGCATAACTGCATATATGACAGATGAACAGAAACAAACCTTTGACTGTGAGCAGCACAGTTTTCTTCCTCCAGACCTTCTGGCTGATGAGCACACAGCTGTATTCTCCACTGTCTCTCTCTGTGGGCTGCTTCAGGGTCAGACTGAGGTCTCCAGTTCTCAGCAGGTCTTCCTCCACCTTGATTCGGTTGCTGTAATCCGGGCTCTGTTTACCAGGCTGTTCAGAGCCTCTCTGATACATGTGAACCATCATGTATTCAGGTTTATACCGTTCCCACTTCACCGTAGCCTCTTCAGGGAGTTCAGGTGTGGTTTGGAAGGGCAGCGTTACAGATGCCTCAGCTTCCCTCACCTCCACCTGACAGTCTGAGGGAAACAAACAACATTCCCAACATGAGCTCTACAGGAATCAGCTGAAGGTTTTCACAGTTTCACAGATGCAGAGAAAGCTGGAGCACAGAAGCAGATCTGAGCAGAAAGTAATAGATGCAGAAATCTCAAATCGGTTTGATTCACTTACATACAGCACGAGTTGGCTCAAAGTGCTTCACACTGTAAAGTGAAGACATTAGAGAGAAAACCCCAACACATGGTCCCCTGTGAGCAGCAGCTGGGAACAACGGGATGAAGTAACTCCATTTTTAAATAAAGAAACCTCCAACAGAACCAGGTCCAGGAAGGAAGCCTCTGCCATGTTTCAGAGTTTGAGGTCCAAATGCAACAAGATAATTTTCTCTAAATATGGAAACTTGAGGTCATTGAGGTCTTCATGTATACATGTCTGCTTTTCTTCATTTGCATTTATTTAAAATTGTTGATGATACTTCGCTAAGGAAGACCATCAGGACTTTTCCCAACCAAAAGCTGTGGGTGGATAAATCTGTCCGTGACGCTCTGAGGTCCCACACCGCTGCCTACAACTCCGGCCCCCCCTCTGGGAACATGGAGGACTACAAGGCTGCATCATACAACGTCCACAGAGCGGTGAAACATCGCTATGGCCGCAGACTGGAACAGCAACTACAACAGTCTGACTCCAGGGGACTGGGGCAGGGACTACGCACCATCACAGACTAGAAAGCACCACACACACCCCAACACACACCCCGGTGAGTGCCTGATTAACTTAGCAGCTTCTTTGTGTTCAGTCACATTATTCTGACTTTGATCTGCGACAAACTGAAGTGATTTCCACTGATTTTTTCAGTGGATCCAGGTTAAAGGTTCAGATGTGCAGCCGTCAGCTTAGAAATAACCAACAGCACTGTGAGGGACTCAGAGCTCAAACTAACTGGGATTATAATCTTTATTTTACTGCTCTGTGCTCTGAATCATTAATGATTTTCTGCAGCATTCGTCTGCCATCTTTTTTATAACAGTGTTGCATTTTACTGCTTTATGGTTTATGTTCTTTATAGATTTTTACTTTATAACATTTAATAATGTCTCTGGAGTAGGCGGTACTCACAGGGATCATTTTCAGTGGGAGAAGAGTCACATGACCCATGAAACGTCTCTTTTTGATTGGTCAGATGCTGCCAGCCCCGCCCCTTTCATGGGACCCTGCAGTGGAAACCAGAGTTGACCAGCCAGTGTTAGGGTCAGAGAATCCAGGTAACAAAGATATCCTGGTTATGCTGAACTCTCTTCATAGTTTAAGGCTTTGGCCCGGTGTGAAAAAAAAAACTGCCCCCTCAGCCTAATACCTGGTTGAGCCACCCTTGGCAGCAAGAACTGCATTAAAGTCCAGACTGAGCCACTCCTAAACCTTCACTGTTATCCTGCTGTGTTTGTTTGTAGCCACTCGGAGGTGGACTTGCTGCATGGATCATTGCTGCGGACTGCAGATTTCATGGTTCCAATATTTATGGCAATTCTTTTTCACAGCACTGTAGCAAACATTTCAGGTCATTACTTATCTCAAAAACAGAGAAGAGGGATATTTTTGATGTTTTTCTAGCCTTTTTTAAGGCAGCATTTTAAAATTGCATCATCAGTCAGTTCACTCTGTCTGCAAACTGAAATGTGGGAAACAACTTTTACCTTCAGCTCATTGTTGCTACTGATCAACTACTGAAATCACTGGAAGCAGAAAACCAGATTCAAACCTCTGACCTTTATCTACAGCACTGACCTCTGACTTTGAGCTCCACTTCCTTCTTCATCAGGACGTTTCGCTCCGTGCTGTAGACGGTGCAGGTGTAGGTGTTTGAGTCTCTCTCTGTGGGCCATTTCAGGGTCAGACTGAGGTCTCCAGTCTTCAGCAGGTCTTTGTTCATCTTGGTTCGGTCTCTTTAATCCTGCTCCTGTTCCTCAGGCTGGTCAGAACCGTCCTTATACACGTGGACGTTCCCATATTTGTCCTTCCACTCCACTTTAGCATGTTTAGGCAGGTGGATGCTGGCTTTGCAGGGCAGCAGGACAGACTCCACCCCTGAATCCACCTCCACCTTCTCAACAGAAAGGACAACAAAGCACGTTATGAGCTGTGCCAACAGCAGCACTGAGCACACTCTCTCTAATATTTGCAGTGAAAACATGATGAACTGTTTCCAGTCTGAAATATGTCCCACTGCTCCACTGATCAGAGACAGTGGTGTCTTTGGTGTCATCCCATCAGCAGCAGAGCTGTTTTTTAAAGAGCTCAGTGTTAATATCAGATGTCTGGAGTTGAAGCTTTGCTAATTTTTGATGCTTCTCCTGCACGGTTAGCTCAGTCACTGCCTCCCTGCACCTTTACCCAGCATCATCAGCTGCACCGACATGTGAAACGGTCCATTTAGATCTGGTAGATTCTCTGCACTTTATCCAGAGCACCAACCATCATAAACTGAAGCCACAGAGAAACTTCCTGATTATGTGTCCTCAGTTATTTCTGTCCATTCAGTGTGTGAAGATCCACAGAGAGGAGGATGTAAGCAAAGCTGACATCCATCATGGACCCCCCCCATCACCCTCTGCATGAGAGCCTGTGTGAGCTGAGCAGCTCCTTCACTCAGAGACTGAAACATCCTCACTGCAGGAAGGAGCGCTTTCACAGGTCATTGATCCCAGCAGCAGTTAGACTGTATAACACATCATGATGTCATGAGTCACCTGACACTTTACCTCCACTTCCATCACTTTATGTATATAGTACATATACATTTTATTTATAACACCCTCAGCCATATAATGCATACTGTGTATACTTTACCAGCTACATATGTATGTAGTGTTTTTGATATCTGTATAAAGTGTTCTGATGTATATGTGTTTATATGTATATATTGATATGTGTATTGATATATATTTTATGTATATAGTGTATTTCTGTTCTATTTTATTTCATTTTTTTTAATTCATCCTTCTCTGCACTGAGCTGCTGTAATGCACAAATTTCCCCGTCGTGGGATCATTAAAGTTTTATCTTGTCTTAGAATAAGGAACAAAAACAGCTTCTTTCTAGAGTCCACCCTCTGACTAACACCCATCTCACTCTGTATGACTAATTTAAAAAGGTCAAACCAAACTTTTCTCCACATGCAAACACAGTGACTCAGGAGGATGAGCAGGTTATCTGCTAATCAGAAGGCTGGTGGTTTGATTCCAGGCTGCTCCACTCTGCATGCCAAAGTATCCTTGGGCAAGGTACTGAACCCAGAGTTGGTCTCTGATGCGTTTATGTGTGAATGTTAGATAGAAAGGAGTTAGATGTAGAATGGGTGATTAAATATGGAAGCTTGTTTCCACCAGTGAAAACAAAAAAATTTCCATCCATAACTCAAATTTTTTTTTGGTCATTTTCTGAAAAGTTTGACTTATTTTCTTGAAATTTTGAGTTAGCTCTGCCAATCAGGAAGGTCCATGAAAGTACGTCATTTCCTTGTTACCTGGAAGCAGAAGGCATCAACAGTTCAACATGAAAACACTGATTTCTTTAATACAGCTCTTATTCGTTAGAAGGTCAAAGGTCAAAAACGTGAAAACAGTTTGTAAACATTTGCCATACACTGCTAACTAATTGATGCTGTCGTGACGTGGTTTTGAGTGTGCAGGCGTTGGCGTCATCTGATTCCAGCTAACAAGGAAACGACCTTTTTCACGGAGCGTTGTGATTTGCAGAGTTAGCTCAAAATTTCAACTTAATTCAACAAAAGTTCTGAATAGCAAAAAAAACTTTTTCAGTGGCAGAAAAAAGCTTCCATAAATGAGAAGTGTTGTTTAAAGTGCTTTGAGTGCTCGAGTAGGAAGGTGCTATATAACAGCCAGCCCACATACACTGTCTCCACTTCCTGGGTACTGTTCTGGTGAATGTTTGATTTTGATAGGCTACGTTCACACTGCAGGCTTAAGTACTCAATTCAGATTTTTTTCTGCATGTGTGAACTGCAAACAGCCTAAAAGTGTCTCACATGCACAGTAGAGGATGCAATAACATCACATGTAGGGAGCATGCTCAGTGTTTGCAGAAGTAAACATGGATCAGGATGAATGCGACCTGGCCCTACAGACACAGGTCACGTTTGAAAAGATCAGATATGTATCAGATTTAGGACATATCCAAGTGGCCTGGGTCACATTTGTAAAATCGGATCTGTGTTGCTCAGACTGTCATGAAGAGATCAGATACAGGTCGCATAAGGGCAAAAAAAATTGGATTTGGGTCACTTCAGGCTGCACTGTGAACGTAGCCATAGTTTGCTGCCAAATAAATGGAAGTGTTCCAGCTTTTTCCTGCTTAGTTTCTACCCTGCAGCAGGACAGCAAGCACGCTCACTTTGAAGGCCAATTACTGTGCTGTGGGTCTTTTGCTGCCATGTAAACGGAGCCATTCCTGGGTCAGCATGAATGACAGAAAATCAACCATCAAAATGCTCCAGTCTGTTTTTCAGGGCCACAGAAGTCAGTGAAAGCAACACTCTGGTCACAGTGAGATATTTTGGAGGGAGCAGGGACACCACAAACCTACCACAGCTTCAGTATGTGGAGATTTTCTGAGTTGTGAAACATGTTTCAGTTATTGCGACTCAGATATGAATGACTGTAGAAGAAACCATCTCACCCTCTGTTTTCAGGGCTTGCTGTGAGAACATTAGACAGGCTCACACTGTACTATTCA
The DNA here is from genome assembly GCF_007364275.1 of Archocentrus centrarchus. Taxonomy (NCBI): domain Eukaryota; kingdom Metazoa; phylum Chordata; class Actinopteri; order Cichliformes; family Cichlidae; genus Archocentrus; species Archocentrus centrarchus. The sequence goes on along the minus strand of NW_022060267.1, from coordinate 929,925 downwards.
AGGGCTTAGACCATCACAATGAATCTGACCTCTGACCCCTAACTACAGCACTGACCTTTGACTTTCAGCACCACTTGTTTCTTCATCAGGATGTTTCCGTCTTTGTTGTAGGCGGTGCAGGTGTAGGTGTCACTGGCTTTGGGCTGTTTCAAGGTCAGACTGAGGTCTCCAGTTTTCAGCAGGTTTCTCTTCATCTCTGTTTGTCTTCTGTAAAAGTCGTCCTGTTCTCCAGGCTGGTCAGAGCCACTCTGATACACGTGGACCTTCCTGTTTTCACTGTCCTTCCACTCCACTTTAGCATCTTTCAGCAAGAAAGCTGTGGTTTTGCAGGGCAGCTGGAGAGACTCCACCACTGAATCCACCTCCACCTTGTAAACTGAGACGACAAAAAAACACAACATGAGCAGCAGCTCTGATGGGCACATGCCGTCCCTGATGGTCACATGACATCCCTGTCCCCTCCTCCTAGTCTCAGATTGTGTGTCAGTTTGTTCCTGATGTGTTCCTCACTCGTTCTTTGGTAACTAGTCACAGCATCTGTAAAGAGCTGCAGACGTGTTGGATGAAGAGCAGAAGAACAGACACACTGAGCCTCCACAGTCGGCCACGTCTCACACACATCAGCACAGGAACCGTGAAGATCTCATGTGTCTGCTCTGAACATCTGAAGCTCTCCACCACATGACTGAGCACAACTCAAGGAGGAACATTTACTGAAGCTGCTGCAACACTTCCTGTCAGCACATGTTTCCATGGCAGCCTGCTGTTTACCACCACAGAAGAAGAACAGCTGTATGTGAGATGGATGCAGTGAAGCACACACACTGTTTAGTAAAGTCATATTGTGGAGCTGTTTCACTGATCAGAGTCTGAAGGAGGAAGTTTCTCTTCAGCTCTCTGTATCAGCTGTTTGAGCTCTGAACTCTTTCAGCTTCTGGAACAAGTTTGTGTGAGCGACAGACCCCAGAGGACACCTGCTAACCATCGGCATTATGGGTAGTGTAGTAGGAGAGACTCACCTGACATGAAGTGCTGCCGGAAATAAAATAAAAATCCTCCAGAAATGGCAACGACAATGACCAAAAGAACCAGGAGAACCAGGAGAGCTTTGATCCAGAACGGAAATGGTTCTGTGGAGAAATGCAAAAATATGACTTTTGCCCTACATCTAGAGCACTGACCTCTGACCTTAGCTATGGCACTGACCTTTGACCTGGAGCACAACTTTCTGTCTCAGGATGTCTTTGCCCCTGTAGATGGTGCAGATGTATCCTCCTGTGTCTCTCTGTGTCGGGTACTTCAGGGTCAGACTGAGGTCTCCGGTTCTCAGCAGGTCTTCATTCATCATTGTGCGGCCACAGTAACGTTCATCCTGTTTCTTAAGGGGTTCACTTACATTTGAAAACTCATGGACTATCACGAGTTCTGGTTCAGAGCGAGTCCACTCCACTCTGGTGTCCTTGGGCAGGTCAGGACTTGTTTTGCAGGGCAGGATGACAGACTCTGACCTTTCCTCCACCTTCACCTCCACCTGCTGGTCTGAGAGGACAATAAACTACAATATCAAATCTCCTATCATACCCTCGTGCCACCAGTGATAATATATAACACTACTCTGCCTTTTTTAAATTATTTTTTTTTTAATTTATAAGAAACTTGGACTTTATGAAATGCTGCTGTATATACTAACCGTGGTCACAGTTAATATTTATGAGCTACAGTCTGGTCAGCATAAAACACTGTTTCTGACACATTTCTGAAAAATGTCTTACAACGTAATTTTTTTGCCTTTTTTAATTTATCTACTTTTTTAAAAAATTCTCCTCCTTGAATCACCAACTTATCCTGGTGGAGGGGTTTGTGTGTCCCACTGATCGCAGGAGCTATGCTGTCCGATGGCTTTGCCACCTGGTAGGGTCTTCCATGGCAAATTGGTCCTGGGTGAGGAGCCAGAAAAAGAGCGATTCCAACAACTCCTATGGAAAACACAGTAAAAGAAAAGTTCACCCTCCCTGGGATAAGGTTACTGGGGCGACACCCTGGAACCAGGCCTGTGGACAGAGCTCAAGGGATATTATCTAATGGCCAGGCATCAGCTCAAACCAGTGCAGCTCAAAGAGGGGACATGGGCCCGCCCATTGTAGGTCCACCACATGGAGGAGGCGTCGTAGGGGTCGGGTTGTGGCCAAGGGCAGAGACTCTGGTGGACCAATCCCCAGCTATCAAGGCTGGCTACTGGGACATGGGATGTCACCTCTCTGGTGGGTAAGGTGGAGAGATGCCGGCTAGATGTAGCCATGCTCACGTCAGTGGACGGCCTGGGTTTTGGAACCAGCATCCTGGAGAGGGGCTGGACTCTGTTCCAGTCTGGATTTGCCCTTGGTGAGAGGCGGTGAGCTGGGGTGGGTATTCTTTTATCCCCTTGGCTTACTACCTGTATGCTGGAGCTTTTACCAGTAGACAAGGTGTTTGCTACCCTGCATCATTAGATATGGTAATGGGTCTGACTCACCTGACACGCCTTCTGTAGTGGCAGCAGAGTCTGGGGATGAGTGGGACAACTCGCCCATCACTGAAGGTGAGGTCACTGAGGTGGTTAAACAACTCCTTGGTGGCAGAGCCCCTGGAGTGGATGAGATTTGCCCTCAGTTCCTGAAGGCTCTGGATGTTGTAGGGCTGTCTTGGTTGACAAGCCTCTGCAATGTTGCATGAAGATCTGGGGCAGACTGGGGTGGTGGTCCCCATCTTTAAGAAGGGAGACCGGAGGGTGTGCTCCAACTATCGGGGGGATCACATTGGCCAGCCTGCCTGGTAAGGTCTATGCCAGGGTGCTGGATAGGAGGGTCTGTCTGTAAATTGAACCTCAGAATGAGAAGGAACAATGCGGTTTTTGTCCTGGTCGTGGAACGCTGGACCAGCTCTTTATCCTCTCAAGGATATTTGAGTGTGCGTGGGAGTTTGCCCAACCAGTTTAAATGTGTTTTGTGGACTTGGAGAAGGTGTTTAATCGCATCCCCCAGGATGTCCTGCGGGAGGTTCTGTGGGAGTATGGGGAGTATGGGGTGTCTGGCCCGTTGTTGCGGGCCATTCAGTCCCTGTACAACCGCGGTGAGAGCTTGGTCCATATTGCCGGAAATAAGTCGGATTCGTTTCCTGTGGGTGTTGGACTTCATCAGGGCTGCCCTTTGTCACTAATTTCATTCATAATTTTTATGGACAGAATTTCTAGGCGTAGCCATGTGGTGGAAGGCTTCTTCATCATCTCTGCTTTTTGCGGATGATGTGATCCTGTTGGCTTCATCAAATGGTGGCCTCCAGCCCACAGTGCAACAGTTGGAGTGTGAAGTGGCTGGTACGAGAATCAGCACCTCTAAGTCTTAGGCCATGGTCCTCAGATGGAAAAGAGAGGAGTGCTCACTCCTCAGGTGGAGGAGTTCAGGTATCTCGGGGTCTTGTTCAGGAGTGACAGGAGAAGGGAACGTGAGATCAACAGATGGATTAGGGCTGCATCTGCAGTGATTTAAAACCGCTACCATTGTTCCTGTCCCCAAGAAGCCAAGGATCACTGGACTTAATGACTACAGACCTGTGGCACTGACTTCTGTGGTCATGAAGTCATTTGAGCGTCTGGTGCTGTCCCACCTCAAGTCCCTCACAGCCCCCCTTCTGGACCCCCTGCAGTTTGCCTACAGAGCCAACAGGTCTGTGGACGACGCCATCAACCTGGCTCTGCACTTCATCCTACAGCATCTGGACTCCCAGGGAACCTACGCCAGGATCCTGTTTGTGGACTTCAGCTCTGCCTTCAACACCATCATCCCTGATCTCCTCCAAGACAAGCTGTCCCAGATGAACGTGCCTGATCCCATCTGCAGGTGGATCATTGACTTCCTGATGAACAGGAAGCAGCACGTGAGGCTGGGGAAGAATGTCTCGGACTCCCGGACCATCAGCACCGGCACTCCTCAGGGCTGTGTCCTCTCTCCTCTGCTCTTCTCCCTGTATACCAACTGCTGCACCTCTGACCACCAGTCTGTCAAGCTTATTAAGTTTGCAGACGACATGACTCTCATCGGACTCATCTCAGACGGGGATGAGTCGGCCTACAGGATGGAGGTCAAACGTCTGGTGTCCTGGTGCAGCCACAATAACCTGGTACTGAACGCCCAGAAGACAGTGGAGATTATAGTGGACTTTAGGAAGCACACAGCCCCTCTACCCTCCATCATCCTGACTGGCACCCTCATCACCACAGTGGACTCATTTCGCTTCCTGGGAACTACCATCACCCAGGACCTCAAGTGGGAGCCCACCATCACCTCTGTCATCAAAAAGGCCCAGCAGAGGATGTACTTCCTGCGGCAATTGAAGAAATTCAACTTGCCAGCAAGGACCATGGTGCAGTTCTATACTGCCATCATTGAGTCCATCCTTACCTCCTCCATCACTGTGTGGTACACTGGAGCCACCACTAGGGACAAACAAAGACTACAGCGCGTTGTGCACTCTGCTGAGAAAGTGATTGGCTGTAACCTCCCATCTCTCCAGGACCTGTACACCTCCAGGACACTGGGGCGTGCAGGTCGGATCACAGCCGACCACTCTCACCCTGGGCACAGACTTTTTGACCCTCTCCCCTCAGGCAGGAGGCTACGGTCCATACGGACCAGAACCTCCCGCCATAAGAACAGTTTCTTCCCCTCTGCTGTTGGACTCATGAACAATTACCCTAAGACTGGTACCACCACCCTCCACAAACGCTGATGACCCTATGTCTATGCACCTGTTTGATTGCACTGATGTACATATTAGTGGAATATAGTTTACATTCTTCTATCTTTTAATTATTCTCTGCACTGTATATTTTGTAATTTTGTAATATTGTGTTGTAGTTATAGTTCTAATATCTCTGTATATTTGTAATTTGTATACTTGTATATTGTCTTATAGTTTTTATACTTATTGTTTTTTATGTAAGCAAGAAGTAACGCAGCAATTTTCTAATGCTGTGAACCTGTTCACCCATATGGCAATAAAAACCTTCTGATTCTGATTCTGATTCTGATTCTGATGTGGAAGCTGCACTGGTCTGTCCTGGTGAAAACACTGGTCTGTCTACATCCCTACCCTCACCTATTGTCATCAGCTTTGGATAGTGACCAAAATAAGCTTCCTCCAAAGGGTGGCTGGCCTCTGTCTTAGTGATAGGGTTAGGAGAGTAGCCATTTGGGAGGGGCTCAGAGTAAAGCCGCTGCTCCTCCACATCAAAGGAACCAGTTGAAGTGGTTCAGGCTTCTGACTAGGATGCCTCTTGGGTGAGGTATTCTGGGCATATCCTACTGGGAGGACCCAGGACATGCTGGAGAGATGATATCTCTCACTGGCCTGGGAATACCAACTTTGTTAGACCTGTGGACTGTCTGTTTTGCTTTGGTAAAGAAAGATTTCTGTTTTGAAAGATTTCTGCTAGAGTGTTAATATTGGTGTTAATACTGATTATTGTAACATTCATGCTGGGTCCAGTTATATTTATTCACCAGTGTTTGGAAACTATTTTGTTCTGATAAAAGTCAACAGTAAAATTCACAGCACCTAACAAATGTCATCAGTGTTTCTGTAGCATGTTTGACCTGCTTTAAGTCTACACTGTGTGGGTTATTGTCACACTGACATGGACAGATCCCAGTAACTGGCCCATGCTTTACAACCGTTCCCATCCAGAGACTATCGGGACACCAAGACTAACTGGACCAACATTTTCTCTGATTCACGTCTGCTGCAACTGCTCAGCCTCTCAAGAACTATATCAGCTTTTTACAGGAGGTGTTAGACTGTACTGCTGACCTTTGACCTGCAGCTGTATATCTGTCACTCTCAGTTCATTTATTTGATAAGATAAGATAAAACTTTAATGATCCCACGACGGGGAAATTTGCGCATTACAGCAGCTCAGTACAGAAAACTAAAAATAGAATAGAATAAAATAGAGAAACACTATACACATATATATAAGCACTATATACAGAAAATATATAGTCAATACACACATGTACATATACACACATATACACACACATCAAAACACTATATACAGATATCAAAATATTATATACATTTGTAGCCGGTAAGGTACACAGCATACACGGTATGCATTATATGGGTGAGTGTAATAAATAAAATGTATCTGGACTGTAAGGATAAAGTGATGGCAGAGGAGGTAAAGTGTCCAAGTGACTCAAGACATTATGATGTGTTATACAGTCTAACTGCTGTTGGGATGAATGACCTGCGAAAGCGCTCCTTCCTGCAGCGAGGATGTTTCAGTCTCTGACTGAAGGAGCTGCTCAGCTCACCCACGGTCTCATGCAGAGGGTGATGGGGGGGTTCATGATGGATGTCAGCTTTGCTAACATCCTCCTCTCACCCACCACCATCACAGACTCCAGAGGACATCCCAACACAGAGCTAGACCTCCGCACCAGTTTGTCGATCCTGCTCCTGTCCCTTTCGGTGCATCCACCCCCCCAGCAGGCCACTGCGTAGAAAAGGGCAGATGCTACCACTGTGTCATAAAAGGTCTTTAACAGAGTCCTGCAGACACCAAAGGACCTCAGTCTCCTCAGCAGGTGTAGTCGACTCTGGCCCTTCTTATACAGGACATCTGTGTTTGTAGTCCAGTCCAACTTGTTATTGAGATGAACACCCAGGTATTTGTAGGAGACCACTGTCTCAATGTCCTTTCCCTGGATGTTCACCAGTGCTGTAGGGGGTGGCTTCCTCCTGAAGTCTATGATCATCTCCTTCGTCTTGCTGGCGTTGATTTGGAGTGCGTTGTTCTCACACCAGCCGACAAAGTCACTGATGACACCCCTGTATTCCTGGTCGTTCCCATCTGATACACATCCAATGATGGCCGTATCATCTGAGAACTTCTGTAGGTGGCAGTGGTCCGAGTTGTACCTGAAGTCTGAGGTGTACAGACTGAACAGAAAGGGTGAGAGGACCGTGCCCTGTGGCGCCCCCGTGCTGCAGACTACCACATCAGACATACAGTCATGGCACCTCACATACTGTGGTCTGTTGGTGAGGTAGTCGATGGTCCATGCCGTCAGCTGACTGTCTACTCCGGCTCCCTCCATCTTCCCTCTCAGTAGTGCAGGCTGGATGGTGTTGAAAGCACTGGAGAAGTCAAAGAACATGACCCTCACAGTGTTTCCTGCCTGCTCTAGGTGAGAGAGGGATCTGTGCAGCAGGTAGATGATGGCATCGTCCACCCCAATGCCGGGCTGGTAGGCGAACTGCAGGGGGTCCAGCGCTGAGCTCACCAGTGGGCGGAGGTGATAAAGGATGAGCCTCTCCATGGTCTTCATCAGGTGAGAAGTCAGGGCCACAGGTCTGTAGTGGTTGGACTCCCTGGGCTGTGCGATCTTTGGCACTGGAACTATGCAGGAAGTCTTCCACAGTTCAGGAACCCTCTCCAGATTCAGGCTCAGGTTGAAGATATGCAGGACCACCTGACAGAGCTGGTCTGCACAATCCCTGAGCAGTCTGGAGCTGATTCCATCTGGACCCGCTGCCTTCCTGATCTTCGTCTTTCTGAGCTGACTTCTCACCTGATCAGCTGTGAGGTGGATGTGAGGCTGGGTTGGGGTGGGTGATGGGGCTGGCTCCGCTGTAGGTGAGGGTGAGGAGAGTGCAGGCAATGATAGCACTACACCAGGAGAGAGGGGGGTCAGCATACGGAGGGGGGCAGATGGGAGCTGAGGGGTGGGGGAGGTGGTCAACGACCCAGAGTCAAATCTATTGAAAAACAGGTTTAGGTCGTTAGCCCACCCCCGGTCAGCAGACACTGTGGCTCCTCCATTGTCCTCGAAGTGGCCAGAGATTTTTTTCATGTTTCTCCAGACTTCTCGGACTTTGTTATGTTGGAGCTGTTCCTCCATCTTCCTCCTGAAGCTCTCTTTGCCTCTCCGGATCTTGTATTTTACATCCTTTTGCACTCTCCTCAGTTCCTCCTTGTCTCCAGATCTGAAGGCCCTCTTCTTCTCGTTCAGCAGGGCCTTCAGCTCTGGGGTCACCCACGGTTTATTGTTGGAGAAGCACCGTACCTTCTTGGTTGGCACAGTGTTCTCCACACAGAAGTTCATGTAGTCTGTGATGCAGTGGGTGAGGGCGTCAATGTCCTCACCGTGAGGCCTGCAGAGTTCCTGCCAGTCTGTAGATTCAAAACAGTCTCTCAGTGCCTCACTGCAGTCCTCAGACCACAGTCTTATTATCTTCTTGGTGGGGGGTTTCTTCTTCACAATGGGGGTGTAGGTGGGGTGAAGAATGACCAGGTTGTGGTCTGAGTGGCCAAGCGGGGGTAGAGGTGATGAGCTGTAAGCCTCCTTTGTGTTAGCAAACAGCAGGTCTAGAGTTTTATTGTCCCTTGTGTGGCAGTCGACATATTGGGTGAAGTTAGGGAGAGTGGAAGAAGGTGAGGCATGGTTGAAGTCCCCAGAGATGATAATCAGGGACTGCGGATGTGCCGTCTGTAACTGAGAGACGGTGGTGTGGATGTCCTCACAGGCTGCTGTAGCGTCGGCCGACGGCGGGATGTAAACAGTTAACACAATAACATGTGAAAACTCCCGGGCCAGGTGGTATGGCCGAACGCTAACCGCTAACAGTTCAATGTCTTTGGTACAGCGCTGCTCCTTCACAGTGATGTGTCCTGGGTTACACCATCTCTCATTAACGTACATCGCCAGTCCCCCACCTCTCCTCTTACCACTCTCCCTCATGCTCCGGTCCGCTCTCACCAGCTGAAAGCCCTCCAATGTTACGACGGAGTCCGGTGTGTGATCCGTGAGCCAAGTCTCCGTGAACAGCAGGAGGCTGCTCTGCTGGTACTCCCACTGCAGTCTGGTTAGCGCCGTCAGCTCTTCCATCTTGTTGGGTAAAGATCTTACGTTACCCATGAGAATAGATGGAATGCTCGGTTTGTACCGTCTCCTCCTCTCCCGGTACTTCGCTCCAGCTCTGCATCCCCTCCTCCGACGCCGTAATTCCTTCGGAATCTCGGGTCACTCCTCCGGGAGTACGCTCCTGTTGCACAGGGCTAACAGCTGATCCCGGCTGTAAACAATAGAGTGGCTCACCGGTTCTCCAGATGAAGTGGTGAAAAGTCCCAAAAAGAGTATAAGGAATGCCACTACTCTAATCGTGTCCATGGCGGGTTTGATATCTAATATAACTACGAAACTAAGAGTCTGAAAGAAAAACTAAAAACACAAGAAAAACACACAAGAAAGGGAAGTAACCTGGGAGCTGCAGTAACAGGCTGCCTACCGTGGCGCCATCTTGGAAAGAAAATGATTACGGATGGAGCAGGTGTAGCTGCCACTGTCATTTAGTTCTGGTGTTGTTAGAGTGAGGCTGAAGTCTCCAGCATCCAGAGCATCAGGACTCATTGATGTGCGCCCGCTGTAACGCTGGTTTTGCCCTCTGAGATCATCTCCTCCTTCTCCTCGCAGGTGCACATCTTTGGGATCGAGATCATTGCGAGTCCACATCACCGTGGGGTCATCAGGTACATAATCGGAGTATAGACAGGGCAGCAGAATGTAATTTTCACCCTCATTCACCTCCACCACCACAGCCAGGGCATGCTGGGAAACTGTGAGGATATAAACAGAAAAACAAAGGCTGGATTACAAAGCACAACATCAGCAGAGACCGGAGAGACCAGTTTCACTGTCAGCCAATCAAAATCTAACTCAGCCTAACCTCAGCAGGTTTACAGCAGATCGATTCTGCTCACGACTCATAATGAAACTGTCACAGGGTTAATGGAGTCTGTGATCCATCCAAAGAGGACAGGACACACACACACACACACACACACACACACACACACACACACACACACACACACACACACACACACACACACACACACACACACACACACACACACAGCAGCTGAGTGGATCATGAGCTCTCTGGAGAAGAATGCAGTGATTTCAGAGTGAGCTGCTTTGGGTTGTTAGTGTGAATCAGAATCCAGTGTTTGATGAAATCTCCTCCTTGATCAAAGGAAAGCTGCTGATGAGAGCAGAGAGAGGAAGGTGATCTTACCGTGCAGGAGGATCACAAACACCACCAACATCTTCATGTTCAGCTCATCATCTACTGACACTCTCACACTGCTAAGACTGTCACAGCTCAGAGTTCAGCTTCACACTTTGTTAAAGCTCATCTGTGGAATGAAGTCCGGCCGGCCACACGCACTTCTGAGGAAAGAGGAGGAGCTTTGGTTTCCTCATAGTTTCACACCTGAGCGTTACAGCTGGAGGCGGTGCTGCGGCCTCACCCTGACACACACAAAGCTCCACCTTCAGTCCTGACAATCACCCACTGTAGCTCCAATGATTCAGACGGAGCCTCAGCAGGCTGGATCTCCTCTCCATTGATGATGGACAGAAAGCAGCTGCAGGCTGAAGAGTGTGAGAGCAACTTGTTCCACTACAGGATTCATTACAGCACTGCGGCCTCCACAAATCCTCACACTGTCTCAGTCTCTGTTTCCAGCTTGCACTGAGTTAAGGCCTGAAATTCAGCCAATCACAGCAGAGAATGAGAACAGGAAGTGATGAGCTGACAGCTGCAGTGATTGGGAGGTTTAACTTTCAGGATGAGGCTGCTTCATGCAGGTGTGAACCTGTGAGGAAGCTGATCGGCCTCCTGTTTCCTCAGCAGGGATCTGTGGCAGTCTGCTGTTTGGCTGCAGCTGTCAGTGTGAGCTCACTGCAGGGGGAACTCTCTGATTGGCTCAGAGGAACAGAGAGAACCTGGTTGAACAGGTTCCCTTCAGACGTCCTGCTGTTCTTGTATAAAGTTAAAATAATGCTGCTCACACTGATGGAGGTGTTAGGATTTATTTTTATCAACCATACTGACATTTAAAGTTATTATTCCTACTTCTGTTTATTTGCAGCTAAACTGCTTTCCACAATGTAATAAATGCATATTGTGTAGCAGGAAAATTTGAGGCCTGTTTGAGTTGCTCTTATTTGTGTTCAGGGCACCAGCAGCTCTGCTACCCCTCCCTAATAGTCTGCTGTGGCCCAGCAGGCCCTCTCAGACCATCCTCAGAGCATACTCATCTTCTGCCCTAGCCCCGTGATGAACCTGTTGCTCATTAAATTCATGCTAAGGGGTCTCAACTCATAAAACTGCCCGATTTTGGGTTCGTGTACAGGACACCAGTCATCCTGTTTGCCCATTTTTTAAATCTGTTCTTTAACAGGTTTGACACTGCAGGCTCTGTCATCCCTCGTCCAGACAGCTCTGCTGCCGGTCTCCAGAAGTCCACTCCACCCCCACCCACCCCCACACTTCACAATAGCCTGCTTCCTTCCTGTGATGGCCCTCTTGACGTCTCCACCCCTCCCCCACCCGCCACCTCTACAGTTAGTCTCACTGCTGACCAGGTGAGAAGACAACTTAAGAGACTCCACAAAAACAAGGCTGCAGGCCCTGACGGGGTCTCCCCCAGGGTGCTTAAAGCCTGTGCCACCCAGCTTTGTGGAGTACTGCACCATGTCTTCAATATGAGCCTGGATCTTCAGAGGGTCCCTGTGATGTGGAAGACATCTTGCATCGTTCCGGTCCCGAAGATGACGCGACCCAGTGACGTCAAGGATTACAGGCCAGTGGCACTTCCCACATAATGAAGACCATGGAGAGGCTCGTCCTGGATCAGCTCCGGCCCATTGTCCAGTCATTTCTGGACCCCCTCCAGTTCGCCTACCAGCCCCGCCTGGGAGTTGAGGACGCCATTATCTACCTGCTAAACTGAGTCTACGCTCACCTGGATAAGCCGGCCAGCACTGTGAGGGTCATGTTCTTTGACTTCTCAAGTGCATTCAACACCATTCAGCCTGCTCTTCTGGGTGATAAGTTGACAGCGATGCAGGTAGATGTCCCCCTTGTGTCCTGGATTGTTGACTACCTGACTGGCAGACCACAGTATGTACGGCTGCAGCACTGTGTGTCTGACAGAGTAGTTAGCAACACTGGAGCCCCACAAGGGACTGTCCTCTCTCCCTTCCTCTTCACCCTCTACACCACAGACTTCAGCTACTGCTCAGAGACCTGCCATCTTCAAAAGTTTTCTGATGACTCTGCAATAGTTGGATGTATCAGCAGGGGTGACGAGGATGAGTACAGGAGGACAGTGAAGGACTTTGTCACATGGTGCAAGCGGAACCATCTAGAGCTCAACGTGACAAAGACAAAGGAACTGGTGGTGGACTTGAGGCACCGGTGGCCCCTATGTCCATCGGAGGGGTCAGTGTGGACACCGTTGAGGACTACAAATATCTGGGAGTACACATTGACAACAAACTGGACTGGGCTAAGAACACTGATGCCCTATACAGGAAGGGCCAAAGTCGCCTCTATTTTCTGAGACGCCTGAGGTCCTTCAACATCTGCCGGACTATGCTCAGGATCTTCTATGAGTCTGTGGTGGCGAGTGCCATCCTCTATGCTGTTGCATGCTGGGGCAGCAGACTGAGGGCGGCAGACGCCAACAGACTCAATAAACTGATCCACAAAGCCAGTGATGTGGTGGGAGTGGAGCTGGATTCGCTTATGGCAGTGTCGGAGAGGAGGATGCTGTCTAAGCTGCAGGCCATTATGAACAATGGCTCCCACCCACTCTACAACACAGTGATGGGACACAGGAGCACATTCAGTGCAAGACTCATCCCACCAAAATGCACCACAGAGCGCCACAGGAGGTCATTTCTACCTGTGGCCATCAGACTCTATAACTCCTCCCTTAATAGGTGACATTGTGGTTCATCAGTGTCATTCATTTATCAGTATTCAGTTGTACATAAAATTGTTTAAATATCCATATACATTGTACATACACTTATACGTTGTACATTGTACATACACTTATACGTTGTACAAAAAAGGACTGTGCATATATATATAATGACACCTATTTAAAAATTTTTCCACTCACAATTTTCATATGTGTATAGATTTAGATGTGTATATAGTCAAAATATCTCTTTAGTCTTTATACTTTTATGCCTTTAGTGTATGTTATTGTGTTTTAGGTTTACTCGTTTAAATGAAACGGTTGCAGCTGTAACAGTAGTAATTTCCCTTTGGGATCAATAAAGTATTCTGATTCTGATTCTGATTATACTGGTTATAGGGATAAATCTGTCCAGTGGACCTAGCCAAAGGCTAACTTGCTTGTGTAGCACGGCCGAAAACTTTGGAAATGCAAATCAAAAAAGTATAAATCTGTCCATGCAACAGGTCCGGGGGCAAAATGGGCCTCATTTTCGTCCTCATATCTGGTCCTTCTCCCTCATATCTGGTCAAGCATATGTGTGAGGGGTTGTAAATCCTTCTCCAAGAGTGCCTTAGGATGGCCTCAAGGAGGTTATGGCTGACAATTAATGTGATGAATTTTTCTTATTGTCTTGTTGATGTATTGAAAATACTCCGGGATGTTTGTGCCCTTTCAGATAATGACAGTAGAATTAATGGCAGTTTCTAATGAAAGTTTGCAAAGTGCAGACTCAGCACAAATCGTAGACAAAGAAAGGGAAAGAGTATAAATACCACGGTTAGGAGAGGGAAGGGAGGAGAGAAGATGTAGCGACTGTCTTTGTCCGTGTTGTCTGTTTTCCCAGCAACTACTAAGGCACAACCTCCAGGAGGGCTGGATTTTACTTTTTGCTTTTTGTCCTCTGTTTTTTTGTGTTTGTATATTTCTAAGTACCAGTAACTTTTTTGCAACAGAGCTTGCTCATCGCCATGGATCATTTGGACAGTTTGATTTTATTTAGACTCATACTTAATCCCTGCACGGGCTCTCCTCGGTCGGAGGCAGTGATGAGGAAGCCGGGGCATGATCAACAGGTTCTTTCTTCTTTTCTGTTACTCTGTGTGTGTAACTCAGTCTTCACTATGTTACTGTCTGTGTCTTTTTAACTATTTGTGTGCCACTAAGATGTCTAATAAACAGCCTGCATCAGAACCTGCTCAACCCTGTGATTTGTTGGTAACTATGGTTTTAATTGGGATTTAATTTGCAGTCAAAAAGGAACATAGAGACCCCTAAAATGTATCCTACAGAGGCTGTCGGCATTCACAGTGCTCCGTGTGTTCATGGGTTTGCTGAATTCGATTCCTGGGACTGGAGGAAGTTTTTCGGTCCTTTCAAACACTATCTGCAGATTTTACAGCACCACTGAATTTGTTCATCCTCCCATCAATGTTCTTCCTCTACTGGATTAATTTCAGTGGTTCTTCTGTACTGCTGGAATAAATAAGAAGAGACGTGAACTGATCCTGATGCATTCATTAGGAGTCACAGACTGACTTCTGCTGCTGGTTGTTGACTCTGCTCATGGTACTGATGATGTGCTGCCACCTACTGGCAGCTTAATGTCACTGCTTACTGTAGTCATGTCTGAAGCAGCTCCACAGGTGACCCAGGTAACCTTCCAGAGCTCAGTTTCATGTAAGTGATCACAGAGCAATATTCATGTAACCACTTATATGAACTGAACTAATCAGCAGTTAATAAAAACAGTGCAGAGATGAGTGAGAGACCACAGTCATCATCATTACTTCTGCATCACAAACAGTAACAATGAATCAGGACACAGTGCTGCAGAGCGGCAGGAGGAGGGTAAAGACCCTACAATAATACAGAGAAAACCCAACAATGAGACGACCCCCTATGAGCAGCACTTGGTGACAGAGGGAAGGAAAAACTCCCTTTAACAGGAAGAAACCTCCAGCAGGACCAGGCTCAGGGAGGGGGGTCATCTGCTGTGAGGGGGGCTGAGAAAAGACATGCTGTGGAAGAGAGCCAGAGATTAATAATAACTAATGATTAAATACAGAGTGGAGTATAAACACACACAGGCTTTTAATAAAGATCTTCATGTCTCCACATATCCAACGTATCACAATTTTCTGTATCATGATGTGCGTTCCTTTTAAAAAATGTTGCCAAGGTAAAAATCTTCACGTCCTCTTTTGTGTGTCGGTGCAAACCAAAGAGTAAAGGTGTGAAACGTTCTCCACGGAAACAGCAGCTCATCAGAGACAGCAGGAAGACCTCCGTCCTCCTTCTGCGGTCTCAGACTTCCTCACCACCTCCTGCACTCACTTTGTGAAGATTTCTTTAAACATGATGGTGCAGTGATGCCACAGAGAGGCTTCACCCACAGCAGTGTGTTTAACAAAGTTAGTGCAGCTGCTGACTTATTAAAGATATGTGTTATTGGCACTACATTATTGGCACTACCTGACATGTAGACACGTCTCTGTCCACATGTCAGGTTGTCTCTGGATGGATGAGTCTGCAGTGTTGTTCTGAAGCCATGACTCAGTGAACGTAAAGACACAACAGTCATTCCCCACTGGCTGGATCACTGCAGCCTCCTAAAGTCCAGCTTGTTGTCCAGCAACTGGACCATCACAAGCAGAAGGGCTGGTGTCACTGCTGGGAGTAGCCTTTAGCTCTGAGCTAACACCAGCTGAGCAGGGTCTTCTGCACCAACTACTTTTCTCAGATTAGATTAGATGAAACTTTACTAATCCTTTAGAAGGGTTCAATCCGGAAAATTAGAATCCCAGTAGCAGCTTTTACAGGCAACATAGGCACACAAACACCGAAATCACGATAAACAAATATGCGAATAAATAAATAATTAAACAGACAGGTATTTCTTTATCAGTTATCAGGCTGGTATGAGAATTAGCACCTCTAGAGGCCGTTTCACACCGGATGCGTTGCGTAAAAACGACACGAAATTCCGAATCTTTCGGATGCGAACCTGTCGTGTAACCTATATACACACCGGACGCGTTGCGCTTTTGCGACTAAATCCTCCCTATATAACGCACGGTGGAAAAAAATGCAGTCGACATCAAGTGATGACGTAATGGTCCTGATGTTTCTAAACAAGAGAAGGAAGAAACAGAGTTTCTGGGTTCATCCAACTCATAAGAAAGCAGCAGCAGGGAGAGTTTCATGGTTTCACTCAAATTTCTGGATGTCAGTGGGACAGTTTGAGCTCTTGTTGGCAGAGTTGGGATCACATGTGAGGAGGCAGAGGATAATATCAGAGAGCCGACTGACCCGGAGCAGCGTGTAGCTGTGTGTCTGAGGTAAAATATTATGATTTTATTGTTCCCACATCACTGTATATTCAGTACATCGGTTCGTGTTTTGAGCTATGACCTCGCATGCTGCTAAATGCAGCACTCTGATTGGTCAGTCCTGTTTGTTCGCTTGCGAAAGTCAGAAAAATCGAACTTGATCCGAAAAAATAAATGCCGCAAATTCGTCCTGTGAAATGACGCAGTCGGTGTGAACGGCTGCATTAAGAACAGGAGAGTCCGAAAAATATTTTTAATGCACGAAACATTCGCACAGAATTTACGCGTCCGGTGTGAAAGGGCCTTAAGTCTGAGGCCATGGTCCTCAGTGAGAAAAGGGTAGAGTGCCAACTCCGGCTCAGGGACGAGTTCCTGCCCCAGGTGGAGGAGTTTGAGTATCTCAGGCTCTTATTCAGGAGTCACAGGAGAAGGGAGCGGGAGATCACCAGATGGATCAGGGCTGCTTCTGCAGTGATGTGGATGCTGCACTGGTCTGTGGTGCTGAAGAGAGAGCTGAGCATGAAACTGAAGCTGTCAGTTTACCGGTCAATCTACGTTCCAACCCTCACCTATGGTCATGAGCTTTGGGTAGTGACTGAAAGAATGAGATTGTGAGTAC
Organism: Archocentrus centrarchus; assembly: GCF_007364275.1. Classification (NCBI taxonomy): domain Eukaryota; kingdom Metazoa; phylum Chordata; class Actinopteri; order Cichliformes; family Cichlidae; genus Archocentrus; species Archocentrus centrarchus. The sequence goes on along the minus strand of NW_022060267.1, from coordinate 913,115 downwards.
AAGCAGCAGCTTCCTCTGATGAGTGGCTGGCCCCTCCTTCAGGGATAGGGTGAGGAGTGCAGCCATTCGGGAGGGGCTCAAAGTACAGCTGCTGCTCCTCCCCACAAAAGGAGCCAGTTGAGGTGGTTCAGGCATCTGATTAGGATGCCTCCTGGGTGAGGTGTTCCGGGCATGTCCAACCAGGAGGAGGCCCCGGGGCAGACCCAGGACATGCTGGAGAGATTATACCTCGACCTTCGGGTCCCCGAGATGAGCTGGTGGATATGACTGGGGAGAGGGAAGCCTGGACTTCCCTGTTTAGGCTGTTACCCCCACTGGCTGGCCAGAATAAGGGGAAAAAAATGGATGGATGGATGGATGGATGGATGGATGGATGGATGGATGGATGGATGGATGGATGGATTAATGGATGGATGGATGGATGCCTCCTCTAGCCACTGCTGACTGAAAGGACCAACATCTAAAATCATCATCATCACTTCATTAGTGATTAATGCTGTCAGTAAACCACCACGTTTACTGTGCTGTTGACTGGTTTTGCCATTAGGTGGTGCTGTTTGTATTCATTCAGGTGGATGCTGACCAGTCTGCAGACTCACAGCAGTTTATTCTATAACTCATGACACAAATATGGTTTTACATGGTTTAAGGCTGCTTTGGTTCACAGTATGTGAAGCAGAAATATCACAGCCATCATCACATCAACTGAAGCACAGCAAACAGGCTCATCCTGCAGCAGTTTAACCAAGAACTGATGCAGCAACAGAGAAGGACATCACAGAGGTGTCCCTGACAGAAAGGAGAGGACACCGTAACCTGCAGAAAAAAATACTGCCAGCTCGAAGCCTTCACCTCTGAGAGGAGCTCAGCATATTTAAAGTGGCTGAAGGAATCTGCTGATCCCACACACCCTCCCCAGGTCCTCCTGTTTGGGAAAGCGACTGAGATGAAACACATCCATCAGAGCTCCACCTTCCTGATCTGTCCAACAGAGTTGTAGCACATTCCTCTCTGCTGAGTCCATCATTGAAGGAGTCCCTGTCCCAGTGTCTGAAAGACAGGTTACTCCCATCGGACCACCTCCAGGTGTCTTCTCCAGCCCCTTAACCTCTGTGCTGTGTATCTGATGGAGTCCACTGACCAGGTCAGTGTGGTGTTGTCTGCAGTAGCTCTGAGCCTGTTTTATGACAAATGACAGCACAATCTCTCCCCTTAGCTCTCAATACAAAGGGACTTCTAAGGGCATTAAAGGGTCATTCTGCCATTAAACAGTAGCTAAAGGGTCTGAGCTTGTGTTTTCAGACTCCACCAGACTGTCATAAAAACAGACCCTTTAACCACTGTTTAATGTGAGAATGTCCCCTTAATCCCCTTAGAAGTCCCTTTGTAATGAGAACTAAGGGGAGAAATTGTGGGATCAATTGAGAGGACATTTTTTTCTCTACTCACACAGATGCCGGTCATAAATCATTCAAGCACGCACGTTCACACAGACGCACGCGTACGAGGACGCTCATGCACGCGCTTTGACCTTTGACCCCCTCCCCCCCTACACACCTGTCAGTCATAAATCATGAAAAGCACCATATTATTACTACTTGGAACTCATACAGAACACATGTGAAACTCTGACCTGGATCAGCGAAAATCTGCCTGAATATCTAAACTGCTGAGCCCAGCAAAGCTTACAGGTAAAGACCTGATTTCATCAGTGTGTCTGAGTCCTGATCAAAGTCAGAGGGTTTCAGGTGGAGCACGAGTCACTCACCCATCAGAAGGAGCAGGAAGAGACTCCGCTGCACCGCGGCTCTGCCTGCAGGGGAACGATGACCTCAGAGCTCTGCGGTGATGTCACTGTTATCAACACAAACACAGGTGAATACTGGCACAGTGTTATACAGGTGAGACACAGTAACAGGAGTAGATCACTGCTTTGACTAACTGCACCATCAGGCACCAGCCTGCTGTGGAGTCCTGACTCGATGACCCCAGTGTGACCCCAGTGTGACCTCTGGAAGCTATGTGAGCATCCTATTCAGTCTGAAGGCATGGGTGTGATAAATGTATGATGATCAAATACCATCTCTGCACCTGAAACTTCTTCTGCTCAGGACAAGTTCATGAAGGCAGCTCTGCAGGAAGTGATCGTATACACCAACACACACGCCTCCTCCTGCATCCGAATATTCAAACAGAGAGGTGTCAGTTATTACATGGAGCCACAGACACAGGACAGAAAACCCTGCAGGGACAGTCCCATATGGAAATACGCCTTCCTCCTTTGTATCCTGTATCGGGCACAGGTACACCTGGACAGGTGCGCTTGTGAGGCAAACAGACTCCATTCATGCTCGTGTGAATTCCTGTGACCTCACAGGTGTTCTGAAGCTGTGATGCAATGTGGGTTTTTTGAACCTCATTTCAGAGCAGCATTTGAAACATCTGCACTTTGGAAGCTCGACAGAGTTGAAACATCTGTATGGAGTGTCCCGTCCCTGCACACAGGCAAATACAAATGGTGGCCCCAGTCATTTGCTGGGACACGTCCAAACACCAGGTAGTCAGTCTGCCTTAGTCTCTGCCTGTGGTGTGTGGGGCAGGGCTGGGAGCAGGGCCTGGCGCTGGGGCTTGTTGTGCCTCGGCCCCTGTGGGACAGGGTCGAAGAGGGTGGAGGGTCTGCTGGGGCCCCACCCGTGTATTAAAGAGTCTTTATATTTACATTATGATATTTTGTCCCCAAACTGTGTAACTGGGACTGTGTGAAGCTGCTTGTATTGAGTCTGCACCATATTCACACACTGATGTACAGTGGCAACATTACAAACATGCGTCTAATGCGGTTACACTTCACATTTGGTTGGATTCGCTTGCATGTGGTTAATTTGGCTGCTGAGTTAGAGGTCAAAAGGGGATAAAAGAGACAATATTGATGGCAAGTTTTTCCTGTGATGTTCCCTCAGTGAAGGACAGAAACTGTTTTTAGGGGAAACATAAATAATTTGTGTGGTATCTTAATGTGAGACCTGATTGCTCTGCAAATAAAAAAAACAAAACAAACAAAACAAACAAACAAACAACAACAAAAAACGCCTGAGGCCTTTTCTGTATTTTAATGTGAATAGTTGTAAATAACTTTATTTGCACTCTTATTACGTAACTTTTGAAAATTTACAACTTATATTTGCATTTTGAGTTGTAAAAGTAATTCGTTAAGCATGTTGTGGTTTTGACAGTAAAAAAATGTAACTTTTTTTACTCAGAGTTTGTGATTTTAAGTCCAATGTGTTACTGCAGTATTTCAAAATGAAAGAATAACTGTACAGTGACACACATGAGGTGCTGCTGAACAAAATGATACCAAATAAAGTGACAGTTTCTAAGGTGAACTATGAAGGTAAAAACAAAAGTAGTCAAAAACGGCCAAATATACCCCGGACCCGCAAGAGTTATATTTCATAACTGCAGAATCATAAAGATTCATATAATCCTGAAGTCTGCCCGTGCTGACCTCCTTCTGAGAGCTTCTACTGCCGCAGGAGGACGCTATAGCAAGGACTGCCGAGGGCTTTTATTGTGAAAGGCAGGAACAGGAAGAAGCCGTGTGCACAGAGATCGTTTCCGGTTAACCTGACCGCGCAAGCAGCTGCACACGGGATCGGAATGGAGGAAGAGAGGGAGAACCAGGATCCGGAGCAGCTGATCGCAGAGTCCGGGGACAGGAAAGACGCGGGGGCGAGCCGGGGACCCTCCGAGCCAGAGGTCAGTACCTGCGGTCACCGTAACGGCCGCGAAGTGGGCGGCTGTTCTGTGTGCGTGTATAAAAACACAGTCCAGAGACACGCAGACAGTGGGGTTGGGTTCATGGTGATTCTAAACTGCGCATGTGTGTGAATGTCAGGCTGTACCCCGGACAGGTCACCCTGGGCTGGGAGAGCTCAGCCCCGGAAGCAGGAGGAGACGATGGATGTAAAAACTGTAGCTGCAAACACATCCAGCACACACACACACACACACACACACACACACACACAGGGCAGCATGTACAGCATATTTATCTGTGTGTGTTGCAGACATGTTGGAATAAATAAATACATGGTTACTGCATACATAGTTTTGACTGGTACTGTGTGCAGTGTATACACGAGGACTTTGCAGTATGTGTGTATATAACTAGAGTTGTGTAAACAAGCAGTATGTGCAGCATGCTTTGGTTCAGCAGTGTGTGCTCATAGGGGGCTGTTATTGGACTGTTGTTGTGATTTGTTGCTGTATTAATCAAACTGAAGTGAAGTGAGGAGTTCAGGGATGATGGTGCTGAACTCAAGTCCACAGACGGATGCTAGCATGTGTCCCGGGCAGTCGAGGTGGTGCAGGAGGGAGTGCAGGAGGGAGAGCAGGCCTATGCTGAAAGCAGCTGCAGTGGGTCCAGCAGGGGGCTTGTGAGGTCCTGCAGGTGGATCAACACCCATCTCTAAAAGGATTTAATGACTGCAGTCACCAGGGCGACAGGCCTGCAGTCCTTTAACCCAGGGATGGGGGTCTGAAACAAGAGGGGCTGAGGGTGAAACACCGTCTGGACCTGGTGCCTTCCTGGTTCTTTGTCTCCTGAAACGTTCTCTCTCACCCTCTTCACACAGCCTAAGAGTAGGTGGGGAGTGGCGGGGTGGGGGTGGGGTGTTAAACCTGCAATTAAACAGGTTGTCTGTCAGATGACGGCTCTCCGCTCCGTTGCTACTTTCCCACCGCTGAATTTGGAATTTTAATAGCACAGCTGTGAGTCTTTTATTATGGAGGATAAAAGCATTAATTTATTTGAGGAGCATTATTATTTAAATATGCCAGTGGTTTATTTTTGAGCAATTTCTCATGTACACCTACAGCTGAATGTTAATAAAAGTGTCTGTGTGACACTTGGGACACGTAGCTTTGCCTGTTTGTTTATACCTTTTAGGAATAAAGAATATTGAGATGTATATCATATATCTCCTTTCAGCTAAAAAATATCTAGATATTATTTTTGGTCCATATCATCAGCCCTGGCCTCGTTCCTCCTGACTGCAGCATTGGTGGCTGTAACTGCTAGCTGGCTGCTGGGCTTCACCTCAGCTAACTGGAGTCCCTGAACCTCCCCCCAAACCTCAGGACTGTGTTTGTGCTGTTGGAGCCTTTTGAATATTTTATTGCAGTTATCTGACAAATAATAATGCGGGCTGTGTGGTTAACTGTGCTAACATTAGTTGGACCTTTGCTGTGGAAGAGTGGGCCATCATTGGCCCGTTCATCAAGGACACTGTAGCTCACAGGTGGATGACAGTTGAGTTCAGCTGTTAACTGGTCACCACCTGGTTAACCGGTTGACGGTGACTGGGTGGAGGGAGAGGATGCTGAAGAGGTCCATAGTGAGCAGCTGTGTGAGAGATTATGCCTGCCTCAGGAGCTCCTCCTGGAAGAACTGTTCCCAGTGAGAGGAAGGTCTCTGTTTTGACTGTGCTGCTGCTTATCCAGCGTGAAAAAAAGGATGGATGGAAATGTGCAACGTTTGTGAGGAGTTTTGACATGACTGACATGTGTTTCTATAATCTTCTCCAGTCCATCTTAATAGTTTTAGAAAGGTTTAAACAAGTATGAGGTCTAATGCTGCTTCTTTTTCTGCTGTTACAGAAGGGCAGAGGCCCGGAGGAGGAGAAGGCCAGAGGCCCGGAGGAGGAGAAGGCCAGAACTGGAAAGAAAGCTTACAGCTGTAATGAGTGCGGTTCAGTTTTCACCCGGTTAGGCCATCTAAACAGGCACTGGCGCATTCACACAGGAGAGAGGCCGTACCACTGTGAAGAATGCGGGAAAGATTTTGCAGTGATGAGTAGTTTGAAACAACATAAGCGAACTCACAGCGGAGAGAAACCGTACAGCTGCGATCAGTGTGGTTCGGCTTTCACTCAGTCGGGTCATCTAAAGAAGCACCAGCGTATCCATACCGGAGAGAAACGATGCACCTGCGAAGAATGTGGGAGAACGTTCACGTATCTGAGCGACTTTAAACGACACAGACAGACTCACACCGGAGAAAAACCGTACTGGTGCGAGGAATGCGGGGCGACTTTTACTCGCGCGTTCTCCCTTAAGAAACATCAGCGAATCCACACGGGGGAAAAGCCGTACAGCTGCGAGGTGTGTGGGAAAGCCTTCAGTCAGACCTTCATCCTGACCTGCCACATGCGCACTCACACCGGAGAGGAACCTTTCTGGTGTGAGGAATGTGGGAAGAGTTTCCGGTACAACTGCAGCTTAACCATTCATCTCCAGAAACATCACAGCTGAAGAAAAGTGCCTGCAGGGTTTCTCTTTGGGTAGTGATGATGACGATGATGGGGACGTGCAGTTTCTATCACAATCCATCCATTCTCTTCCTCTTACCCTGTTCAGGGTCACTGGAGCCTATTCCAGCTGTCATAGGGCGAGAGGCAGGGGTACACACTGCACATGTGCAATTTAGAGTCACCAGATAACCTAACCCCGTTACCTGCATGTGTTTGGGCTGTGGGAGGAAACCGGAGAACCTGGAGAACCCATTCAAACATGGGGAGAACAAGGTGGATTCTAACCCAGACCTTCTAGCTGTGAGGCAGCGGTGCCAACTACCATGCTGCTATCACAAAGGGAACGTTAGTAATGGAGCAGCAGCTGAACACCTTGTTGCTGATCCTGGATCCGCCTGCTTCAACATTCAGTTTGATTCAAGATGTTTTATTTTTGTTTCTCACTTTGTTCATTTGGTTACTGAAAACAAACTGAGTTCTTTTCTGTAACATCTTTAGTTTTGTTTGTGCTGCTGCCTCGACTGACACAGATGAATATGTATTTTTTCTTCTTGAAACTTTCTAAGAAGTATGTACTGATACGGCATTAAGGCTTCAGTGTGTATTTATTATGGGTTTTATTACAGCTTATAGCTTATAGTTAGGGCTGGATCAGGTGACCCTGAACCATCCCCTAGCAATACTGCTATAGGCCTAGGCTGCTGGGGGGGTGGTCCCCATAATGCAGTGTTTCTTTTGTTCACGTTTTTACTCTGTTTATACTTCACTCTGTATTTCATCATTAGTTATTATTACTCTCTGTCTCTTCTACAGCATGTCTTTTGTCCTGCAGCCCCCCTCCTCCCCTCACAGCAGATGACCCCCCCTCCCTGAGCCTGGTTCTGCTGGAGGTTTCTTCCTGTTAAAGGGAGTTTTTCCTTCCCACTGTCACCAAGTGCTGCTCATAGGAGGTCGTTTCCACTGTTGGGTTTTCTCTGTATTATTGTAGGGTCTTTACCCACAATACAAAGTGCCTTGAGGTTTGTTGTGCTTTGGTGCTGTATAAATAAAACTGAGTTGATATGAATCCTCCATCGCTCTGAGACTGTGCTGGGAGACACAGCAAACCTTCTGCCAATGGCACGTATTGATGTGCCATCCTGGAGGAGTTGGACTACCTGTGCAGCCTCTGTAGGGTCCAGGTATGACCTCATGCTACCAGCAGTGACTCTGACCCTAACCAAATGCAGAACTAGTTGAAACCAGTGAGAAAAGATGAGGTGAGTGTCCTCCACCTGTAAAACCATTCCTGTTTGGGGGGGTGTTATTGTTGCCCCTCTAGTGCACATGTTTTTAATTTCATGAACTCCAAAGCAGCTGAAACTGATGAACACCCCCTCTGATACTGACTGACCTCATCAGTGTCCAGGGTTATTATAGTTAACGAAAACGAACGAAATAACGAAAACTGAAATTGAAAAAACATTGTCGTTAACTGAAATAAATAAAAACTATAATTAAAAGGAAAAAACGATAACTAATTAAAACTGAATTGTGAGTTTACAAAACTAACTAAAACTAACTGAAATTATCGATAAACTGACTTTCATTTACTTGTTTTTTGGGGGGTTTTTTTAAGCCTTGTGGATTGATATGAAATCATTGTTTCCGCTCTCCGAGTTTAAGCTGGGAGCGCCACAGGACAACTGTGTGAGTGCGCATGTGCGTGCGCTCGCCGCGCTGGTCCGCAAAGTAATGGCTGCGGTCTGCCGAGAAAGCGGCAGAGTCCCGTATGGAGGTTCTTTGAGTACAAACACCTGCACACGACCACAAGGTAATTAACACACACAATCCAGCTACACAAGCATAAATGCGGACATGAGGTCGGCAACTTCTGTAGGTTGTGTACAGAGGCCGCAAAGACCCTGCAGGTTTAATTAGCGAGCATCTAACCAAGCTAGCTCCAAAACAGAAGCAGCTTCAGGCGGTGAGAACATCAGGATGCAGATGGATTTGACCTTTGACTCCTTCAAAGAGTTTGTTTTTGTTTAACACCACATGTAGGCGTTATTAATCTGCTGCACTGATGCTGAAGTTTATTGTGGAGTTTATTGTAGAATTTATTGAGTTTGGGAGTTCATGTTTTTCTTTGTTTCTCCCTGTTGATGTTCATGTGTGTCCTTAATATTACACAAATTTAGCATGTCTTGTGAACAGTTGGTTGTTGACTATATTTCTTTAAACTGTATCTTTTGTCAAGTTTTCATTACACAATAGTCACTTTTGCGCCTTGAATCTTGCACCTGATCAGGTATGAAAATACTAAAACTAATACTGAAACTAACTAAAACTAAGCATGAAACCAAAAATAAAAACGAGCAAAACCTCTCTGAAAACTAATTAAAACTAACTGAATTAGAGAAATAAAAGTAAAAACTAACTAAAACTAAACTATAATGTAAAATCCAAAACTATTATAACCCTGTCAGTGTCACAGAGATTTTCCTGACTGATGCTGAACTCTGATTAAAAAATGCTCCTTTAATGTTTTGAAGAAGTGTATATGCATATGATATCTTCTTCCTACATTTCTCTGCAATAGTGTTACCATCAGGCAAGTTTTCTCTGTGTATGAGACCTGTGAGTCTTTTTCTCTTGGGCTTCTGGAGATTTCAGTCACAGACAACATCCCACTGACTCCACTCTGACATCACTGATCAATAATCAAAGAACAAACAGCTCAAACTGATTAATCAGCCATCAGAGGAGTCGGATCAATGGAGCTGCTTCTGTTCCTGATGATCCCTCTTTTATTCTGGACCAGAAAGCTCCCTGCAGAGGAGAGACAAGATGTTCAGAGACAAAGAACCAAAACAGCAAACCAGTCAGCGGTTCAATCAATCAATCAATCAATCAATCAATCAACCAACCAACCTTTGAGAAACAGTGTTTTCCTTCTGAGGAGTATAAAGTCCTTCTTGACTTCACACCTGTATCTCCCACTGTCTCTCTCTGTGGGCTGTTCCAGGGTCAGACTGAGGTCTCCGGTTCTCAGAGGTTCTTCATTCATCCTCGTTCTGCCTCTGTAATTCTGGTCCTGTTCTTTAGGCTGGTCAGAGCCGTTATGATACACATGGACCTTCCTGACTCCAGGTTCACAGTATTCCCATTCTATCGTGGCATCTTCAGGCAGGTTCCCTGTGGTTTTGAAGGGCAGCTGGACAGACTCCGCCCCCTCCTCCACCTCCACCTGACAGTCTGAGAGGACAACAAACACCATGAGCTGTACAGACAGCAGCAGGTTTCAGAGCTGTAGAGATCAGATCAAAGAGAATGTCACAGGGACAGAGATCTATGAAGTCAGAGCAGCTTTTGGAGCTGTTGAAGGTGATCAGAGTCTGATGGAGCTGTGATGTTTGGTCCATGTGCTGCTTCACAGTAACACCTCCTGTCAGGGTGGAGCTGCTGCTGTTTTTCTCTGTGGATCTAAAATGGGTCAGATCAAACATGTCTCCTTTCAGGATCTTTGTTACCTACCATCCACTTGGCTCACTTCCTGCCCACTTATAATATGGATTTATTTCATAAATGTATGTAATCTTAGCAGAAACCTTTCCTCTCACCTGTTTTTATCCATTTCAGATGTGTTATAACAGGATTGTGGGTTTCAGCCCGATGAGTGTAGTGTTAACAAGAGCACAGGCCACGTCTACTTAATAATAATAATAATAATAATATATTATTATTATTATTATTATTATTATTATTATTGCTTTATTCTTGAACATGCAATGTCCAAGTGTAGTGAGGATGAGCCTGCTACAATGCATTACCAGATGAGTTGAACGAGTTCTACGCTCAGTACCAGCCAACACGGGGAGCTGCCTCTGGTAGGAGGCCGTGGGACATCTGTGACACTGTGACATCGAGGCCCTGAGGAGGACTGACCCCCAAAAAGTAGCCGGCCCAAAAACATGTGAGGGCTGCCCTTCAGAGCTGGCTGAGGTTTTTACAGATATTTTTAATTTGTCCCTCGTCCAATCATCTGTTCAAGTCCACCACCACAGTGCCCCCCCCCAAGAAAAACAACACATCCTGTTTGAATGACCATCGTCCCATCACATGGTCCCATGTTAAAGGAACCATTCTGACACATTGGACCTGCAGTTAACACACTGCAGAACGGTTTGACTGATGCTGTCTCAGCCTTCTAACCTTCAAACCCAAAAGTATTACAAACTCAAACCCATCGGTGCAAACGGCTGTTTGCTACTTGTACGCACTTCAGACTTGATTGTTTGATTAAATAAATGTTTATTTCCAGCAAAATATACACAAAAATTACTTATGACTTAATGTAACGAAATTAACTTAATCTGACCTTCCAAGTGCTTAAAGTGGTTAAAAAAATGATTTAACCACCTCCCATCGACACACATTTGACCACCACACCCCCACCGGTGTGTTCCTAATTCCTTAAACACATGGGAGGGTCCAAAGGCTTCCACCCCAAATTAATCAAAAGCTATTTACGGATTTTAGATTTGACACTAACTTAAATAGATTCTCACTGCCTGCAGAGAAAAAACAAACTTAAACTGACAACAGACGCTGTTAATGCAGCATCTATATACAGCCCTCTCACACCTCGAAAATAAGGACACTTATGTTCAGATGCTGTTTATAGACTACAGTTTAGCATTCAACACTCATCCCAATCAGACTGGGTGAAAAGCTCTTCACCCTCGGACTAACACCCTCCCTCTGCTGCTGGGTCTTGGACTTCCTTACAGACAGACCTCAGGCAGTCAGAGTTGGTACCAGGACATCAGAAACAAAGACAGTGAGCACTGGGACCCCACAAGGCTGTGTCCTCAGTCCACTCTTGTACACCCTCTTCACCTGTGTCTGTATCCCCTCCCAGAGCAACACCTCCATCGTCAAGTTTGCTGACGACACCACCGTCATCCAGCTGATTACTGGGGGGAGGAAGCATCTTACAGGGAAGAGGTGGCCCAGCTGGTGTTCCCTTAAATCCAGAGAAGACTAAGGAGATGGTTATTGAGCTGAGGAAGAGACCACCATGCCCCATTATCCATCAACAGGACTCAGGTGGAGAGGGTGAAGACCTTCAGACTCCTCGACACTCACATCAGTGAAGCCATCTATACAGATCTCTACAACACAGTGCAGATCATCAAGAAGGCTCCACAGAGACTGTTCTTCCTAAGGAAGCTGAGGCAATCTGGATTACCCTCCAAGCTCCTCAGCAGCTCTTACAGATGCACAGTGTAAAACTCCGTCACAGTGTGGTACGGGACCTGCACTACCCAGGACAGGAAGTGCTGCAGTTCATCTGTGGAGTTGCCTTCCCATCACTACAGGACACCTATAATACCCAGGTAATAAAGAGGGCACACGCCATCGTCAAAGACCGCACCCACCCACAGCACACACTGTTCACACTCCTGCTGCCCGAACAGTTTCCATCCACAGGCCCTCAGGCTGCTGCACCACTGCCTGAATAACGGACTGTCAATACCTACATTCACTCTCAAACACACCTGCACACCTGAAATTTTACACACAATACAATCTTTATCTTACACACAGTATAATAAGTCCAATATAATAACACTCTGAATGTCTCACCGTTGACCTCTGACCTGCATCTGCAGCACTGACCTCTGACTTTCAGCTCCACTTGTTTCCTCATCCAGATGTCCCCCTCTCTGTTGTAGGCGGTGCAGGTGTAGGTGCCTGTGTTTCCGTCTGTGGGGTATTTCAGGGTCAGACTGAAGTCTCCAGTGTTCAGCAGGTCTTCGTCCATCTTTGTTCGGTCTTTGTAAATCCGGTGCTGTTCTCCATGCTGGCCCTTCTGATGCACATGGACCGTCACATTGTAAGTGTTTGTCCACTTCACTTTACCACCTTCAGGCAGGTGAACTTTGGTTTTACAGGGCAGCTGAACAGACTCCACCCCTGAATCTGCCTCCACCTGTGGGACTAAGAGAACCTGAGGGTAAAGATCAGGTTTTCTGGGACTCATGTGAACAGAATAACTACATATACTAATAATTTATACATATGCTGCTGAGGTCATCAGACTGAAGTCTGACCCAGCATGGGTCTGGCCTTACACACAGGCATGTTTTAGACCTGTTTTTGCTTTCAGTCTAAATACTGATTATCTTTATTCTGAGAACATTTTGGCCTCTATTCTTTTCAGTTTGTCTCAATTTGTCCGTCTGTTCCCAATATGATGGTAAATGAATCTGATCTAATATTGTGCTCTACATGAGCTCTCAGAGCACTTTATACAACACGTTTGTATTCACACACATATTCATACAAGCATGTTTTTCCCTCCATCTCAGTGCTTACATTCAGTCTCTGATGAACACATCAGAACCAACTTGGGGTTCGAAATCTTGCCCAAGATGTTGCCCAAGGATACTTTGGCACACAGATTGTTTAAGAAAGACTGGGAACACTTTTTGTCCTCTTTTATTGAAAAATAGAGCTAATATTGATCCCTCTGTTTCCCCCTGTCCCACCAGTATCTTACCAGTGTCATTAAAAGATCGAGTGGTTCATAAAATTAAACCCTCCTTTTTACCCCTTTAAAATTTTACCCATTTCTTTATGACACTGGTGTCAGTTACCCTCTTTTCAAAAAGCCTGTCGCTGTTCTTCCTCAGAATTTTACTCTGATTAAATTTCATTTTTAAAACCTGAGATTTGTGGCCAAACAGCCAAAATTATATTTTGATATTTTAGCTAAACATAACATTCTCAGTTCGGCCGTTTTAATGAGGATGCAGGTGATCATTTTAACAGCAGCATGTGACACAGTTGATCATGATGCTTTGATTGACAGCATAAGGTCATGGGTGGGAAACTCGAGACTCAGTGTTAGTTTTTAGTTCTGTGAATCACATGGTGTGTTTGAGTTAATGTTACTGCTAGATGTATGTGTGCTGCACATTACAGCCATAGATTGTTATATACAGGAGTAATCTCAGCATTATTCTGTTAGGATGTTGTGTGTCTGTGTCCCGTTGAACCCACTCATCAAACAGCCTGTTTAATGTTCTCATATCGTTTAATCTTTTCTAACCCAGTGAAAGTATATTTACTGCATCTGAAACATACAAACTCATTTGATTTATTTATGTTTTATCACTGAGGAATCTTATCCTTAAATATAACTAAAGTTTTCAGTCAGCAAACAGAGGCACTGGCAGCATTGAAGGCAGTAAAGCAGAGACAAAGATGAGAATCAGAGGAATAAAGAGAAACAGAGAGCTAACGGTCCCTGAGGACGGAGCTGCCAGAGGAAGAGAGCAGCAGACTCAAAGTCTCTGTTAGCTGCAGAGCTCTGAACCTTCACACAGCTTTGGAGGAGCTCATGGAGAAAGGATGTGGAGATGTTCACAGCTCTGCTAGAAATCATGTTCTAGTTATTGGGACTAAGATATGACTGATTATAGATGAGGACCAAGAAAGGCTTTTACTCATATTTAAACTGACTTAGCTTAGCCTGTGTGTTAGCCACATGCTAAACAAACACATGTTCAGGAACTAGAAGATGTGACCTTTCAGATGAACTCTCACACATGAACTTTGGTCCCACAGTTCATCTGCTGTAGCTTTTACATTTGGGTCCAAAACAAAGAAAAATGCAATGCTAACACTGTAAGATAATTGGACAAAACAGACTGAAACTGAACCACCATCAGGATGACCTCAGAACTCTGTCTACAGCACTGACCTCTGACACTGAGCTCCACTTGTTTCTTCATCAGGATGTTTCTGTCTTTGTTGTAGGCGGTGCAGGTGTAGGTGTCACTGTCTGTGGGGTGTTTCAAGGTCAGACTGAGGTCTCCAGTTTTCAGCATGAAGTTCCTCTTCATCTCTGTTCGTCCTCTGTAAAAGTCGTCCTGTTCTCCAGGCTGGTCAGAGCTGCTCTGATACACGTGGACCTTCCTGCTGTGTCCGTCCTTCCACTCCACTTTAGTGTCTTCAAACAAGTTAAGTAGAGCTTTACAGGGCAGCTGCACAGACTCCACCCCTGAATCCACCTGCACCTCGTAATCTGAGAGGACAACAAAGAACAGCATGATGACATCCACAGCAGCTGTAATGGTCACATGACCTCCCTGATGGTCACATGACCTCCCTGATGGTCACATGACCTCCCTGACTGTCACATGACCTCCCTGTCCCCTCCTCCTAGTCTCAGATTGTGTGTCAGTTTGTTCCTGATGTGTTCCTGACTCGTTCTTTGGTAACTAGTCACAGCATCTGTAAAGAGCTGCAGACATGTTGGATGAAGAGCAGAAGAACAGACACACTGAGCCTCCACAGTCGGCCACGTCTCACACACATCAGCACAGGAACCGTGAAGATCTCACGTGTCTGCTCTGAACATCTGAAGCTCTCCACCACATGACTGAGCACAACTGCAGGAGGAACATTTACTGAAGCTGCTGCAACACTTCCTGTCAGCACGTGTTTCCATGGCAGCCTGCTGTTTACCACCACAGAAGAAGAACAGCTGTGTGTCAGATGGATGCAGTGAAGCACACACACTGTTTAGTAAAGTCATGTTGTGGAGCTGTTTCACTGATCAGAGTCTGAAGGAGGAAGTTTCTCTTCAGCTCTCTGGATCAGCTGTTTGAACTCTGAACTCTTTCAGCTTCTGGAACAAGTTTGTGTGAGCGACAGACCCCAGAGGACACCTGCTAACCATCGGCATTATGGGTAGTGTAGGAGGAGAGACTCACCTGACATGAAGTAGTGCCGGAAATAAAATAAAAGACCAGAAACCACAAAGAGACCCAGGAGAACCAGGAGAGCTGTGGCCCAGGATGGAAACAGTTCTGTGGAGAAACCAAAATAATAACTCCATAAAAGAAATGTGAACTAATTCTTAGCACTGACATTAGATCTGCATCTGAATCTCTGACCTTTGACCTGCAGCACTACTCTGTGTCTCAGGATGTCTTTGCCCCTGTAGATGGTGCAGATGTATCCTCCTGTGTCTCTCTCTGTGGGGTACTTCAGGGTCAGACTGAGGTCTCCGGTTCTCAGCAGGTCTTCATTCATCTTTGTGCGGCCGCAGTAACGTTCGTCCTGTTTCTTTAGGGGGTCGCTTGTGTTTGGATACACATGTGCGACTATATCAGAGCGAGTCCACTCCACTGCAGTGTCCTCAGGAAGGCCAGGATTGGTTTTGCAGGGCAGGATGACCGACTCTGACCGTTCCTCCACCTTCACCTCCACTTGGTGTTCTATGAGGACAAGAAGCACAAGATCAGGTATGAAAGCAGCTGCAGTAAATGCTGATTTTGAAGGATGCTTCTCCAGTGTTGGGGGTCCAGGTCGATCCAACGAGGTCACTGTGCACCCCCATCTGGATTCTGCTGGTACCCTTCTACAACTACATGTTAAATTACGTTATTTTGGTGATTAAAAACTTAAACACATTACTGATTAATTATTCCAGCTCAAGTTCATGTTAATTAGTTGGCTAACAGTAGTTTAGTGGTTCTGCAGCAATGACAGAACCAGACTGAACCCTCTGTTTTACAATGTGATAAAATATGACCAAAGCAACACATCATGTAGTCTATAGAACTGAAATCTATTCAACAAGCTCAAAGATTAATGAGGGCGTTACATGTAAGATTTAAATTTATGCACAGAAACAGCTTCTGTGTTTGCTGAGCCACCACCCTCTGCATGTCCTCCTTCACTACATCCATGAACCTCCTCTGAGGTCTTCCTCTGCTTGCAGCCTCATCTTCATTATCCTTTGTCCAGTATCTCCACCCTCCCTCCTCTGCACATGTCCAAAACATCTCAGCCTCTCTGACTCTGAGCGGTCCCTCTGATGGGCTCATTTCTAATCCTGTCCATCCTGCTCACTCCCAGTGAAGATCTGAGCATCTTCAGCTGTGTCACCTCCTCCTGTCTTTGTGTCAGAGCCACCGTCTCCAAACCATCCCAGCAGGTCTCACTCCCATCCTCAGTCTTACTGCTCTCCTTCTGTCACAGATCAGCCCTGACACTCGTCTCCACCCTCCTCTCTTCTTTGTCACTTTTGTGAACTTTGGATGGTTGACCCCGGATACTTTAACTCATGTTCCTTCACTGCCTCTACATCTTGTAGCTTCACCTTTCCACCTGTCTCCCTCTCATTCACACACCTATGCAGTCTTGCTTCTACTGACTTTCATTCCTCTTCTCTCCAGAGCATACCTCCACCTCTCCAGGCTCTCTTCCACCTGCTCCCTACTCTCACCGTGATCTCACAGCTCACAATATCATCTGCAAACATCAATGCCCTCAGAGACTTCTACCTGAACTCACCTGTTAATCTGTCCATCACCGCAGCAAACAAGAAAGGGCTCAGAGCCGATCTCTCACTCCTATGGCACACCTCATACACCTTCTTGGCTGTTTCTCTCATCACTTCATCTATACTCTCCATTATCTGGTAACTCTTCTCTGGTACCACCCAGTCTCAACTCCATAAACTCTGCACAACATTTTTTCTTCTTCAGCTTCCAGCACTTAATCCTTGCCTTCACTTACTTCCTCTTCTTGGTTTCAAAGTCATCCTTCAGACCACCATCTGATGCTGCCTAGCTTCATTCTCCAACAACACCACTTTTGAGTCTCATATCTCCTTCAGATTCCACCTTCTGCATAAGATCTAGTCCACCTGTGTGCTCCTTCCCCCACTCTTATACGTCATCCTGTGGTCCCCCTGCTGCTTGAAAACATTACTCCCTTTCTGCTCACTCCTCTTTTGTAAGCTAGATCCTAAAACTGACCTTTGACCTGCAGCTGTACGTCTGTTAGTCTCCGTTCTTCTCTTCCATTACTGATGGAGCAGGTGTAGCTGCTGCTGTCAGTCAGCTGTGGTGTCCTCAGAGTGAGGCTGAAGTCTCCAGTATCCAGAGCATCAGGCCTCATTGATGTGCGCCCGCTGTAACGCTGGTTTTGTCCTCTGAGATCATCTCCTCCTTCTTGTTGTAGGTGCACAGATTTGGGATCCAGATCACTGCGAGTCCACATGACTGTGGGGTCCTCAGGCATAATACCAGAGTATTGGCAGGGCAGCAGGACAGATCTTTGCCCCTCATACACCTCCACCAGCACAGCCAGGGCATGCTGGGAAACTGTGAGGACACACAAACAGAAACACAATGCTGTGGGTTTGTCTCAGAGTCCACATTTGTCTACAGGAAGCAGAGAGTCCATTTTTTCTAGTCAGCCAATCACATAAAAAGCGTAATATAATCAGAGACACTGAACTCAAAGAGACATTAACATTTTATCTGTACAAGTTTAAACTGCACTCTCTCAAACCAGAGTCCCAGAGCACCAAAAGAAGAAGCAGCTATTTGATTAATTTCAGGGAGTTTTCTAAGTCCAGTCTGAATGAATACCTGTGATATCAGGTCTTTATGATGAGGACCAATCAGGGTTCAGAACCAATCATAGCACAGAAACGGCTCTTTCTGAAGTCATCAGTGACCTGAAGATCAACAGTGACTTACAGAGTCTCAGTTTTAGGTCTTCTTGGTCTCACTGCTGCTGATTCAAAGGCTTCATGCTCAGTGGGTTTAACAGGTCAGGCTCTTGATTGGCTCTCAGCAAGTCTAAAGGGTCAAAGGTTTTATGTTTCAGTCAGCAGTTTCAGATCTGCACAAATAAAAGTTTAGCCAGGGGTTCCTCGGGGTCTGTCCTTGATCCATTAGTCTTTTTTTGTGACTGTTTCATGATGATCTAACCTCTGTTCACAAACTAATCTAGATCAGCTCCCTGCTGATCTGATGTCAGTTACAAAGGTGTATGCATTTAAAAACAGACCCAAGACTCCAGTTTCCTCTGGATGTGTTGTCCTTCAACTGGCTTCACATGTGACACACGCGAAATGAAACCGTAACAGTAACATTCTGCAGAAACACTGGTCTTATTGAGCCTGTTACTTCTGCTGCTTCTCTGACCTGCCAGAGTCTCATGCAAAGTTTGTCTGCAAACGACCCCTCCCCCTCTTCTCCACCAGCTCCCCCACATAGTCCACTCTCCCATCCATCACAGAAACACCCTTTCCGACCAGATTATCAAGCCTGTTGCAGTCCTTCACAATGATGCTGTTTCCCCAACAGGCCACCCCAAAAAACACAGCACTTGCCACAACAGACTGGTAAAAAGTGTGCAGGAACTCATTGCAGACATTGAAGGCTTTGAGCCTCCTCAAAAAGTCTATCAGCAGAGGTCACAGCAGCAGAGGTGGAACAGCCACTGGGTGGAGCAGAGCAGGGCACAGCACTTGGACCTGCCCACCAGGCAGAAGCTGAGTCTAACCTACCATAAAAGCAGTTAAACTCATTGGCCATGTCGACATTGCCTGGAGTCTCACTCCTTGTATCCTTATAGCCAGTGATGGTTTTCATACCCTTCCATACCTCCTTCATGTTGTTGATCCATAAGTTCCTCTATGTTCTCTTGTACGCGCTGGAAAATGTTGGTAATTGTGAATCGTCCCTAAGTCAGTAAGTAACTTCCAATCATTTGACTCGCTGACCTCTGGGGACCACTTACAAAATGACCGGCTGGTTTGAGCTCATCCCTCGTGTACTTAAACAGACACACAATACACGTAATCGACACACAACACCTTACAAAGGCACAACGCCTGGAGCTGCTCGGACCTGCTGCCGCTGTCTCGGTGCTCTCGTTTCTAGAAACCACCCAAACACGATCATCCAGAGTTGAGACCAGAAAGAAAAACTGCATCATTAAGTCCTTCTCTGGTGATTCCCTCCTCCTTTCTTCTCCTAAAAATGCCAAACCTATGAAGACCATGTCTGCTTCCAGACTGTAATGGAAAATTTGTTTCTGAACTCGAATAACCTCTGTGTACTTTTTCTCTGTAATTGTAATTTTCTAGCACAAAGACCGAGTGTGTGAAGATGGGAAAAACAACTTGACTGTAGGCTGTGTCCAAGGCCATAGTGCATTTTGTTATCATGCAGGTGCTACATGGTGGGGGGAACCTGAACTCCCCATGGCTAGTGGAACAAATTGTATCAACACGATAGTATAAAGGAATGGGTGTTATTCTGTGCTTTGGTCAATGCTGGTGTGAAGGCTGTTCGTGCTGTATTGACCCCTTTGCAAAGGTTATATTCTTACTTTCAATAAATCATCAAAAAATCAGTTTGGTTTCAGAGCTCAACTTATTTTTTCCACCACACAGACCAACAACAATACCTTCTCCAGTTCTTCAGGAGAGGGATAACATGTCCGTCCCAAGCCAGACAAGAGATGCAGTCTCTCCAGCACATCCTGGGTCGGCCCCAGAGTCTCCTTCATGCATAGGAATAACGGCTCTACTCTGATTTCCTTGAGAATATATGATGCCCTCAGCTTTTAAGGGAGAGCCCAGACACCCTCAGGAGGAAGCTCACTCTATCCATGATCTCATACTGTTAGTCACTTCTCACCAGTCATGGTCATAGTTGAAGGGAGGGAAGGCAGACTGACCAGTAAATCTGCAGCTTCTCTTCAGCACATCAGGCTGGTACAGCATCTGTATCACTACCAACCCTCCACCATCTGTTAGCCTGCTGCTCCACTGCCCTCACTGACATGCAGGGACGAGTATCAAACAGCCACCATGTTTGGTTCCTCACCTACAGTCTGACCACATCACTGGGAAAATTACAGTAAACCAGTCAAAGGAAGTGTAAATATGCTCTGCAAAAACAAAGCAGAGCAGCTACCCAAACTCTTTATAGTTATTCACAGAGAATTTTATTCATATACAACAGTGCTTCATACTGTAAGCTACAGACCCGTCAGCAATACAGACGACCTCATAAATGCACATTTTAATCATTAAACCATCAGAGAGGGAAAATAATCACAGCTTCCTACGCTGTACAGCAACTTTAATAACTGCTGACGTCATCTCTGCCATGATGAGCTACACTGTAAAAAGATCATTATTCAACTGATTTTTTTCTATAAGTTTCACAGCATTTTCCTGTTATTTTTAAATATGTGAAATATCAATAAAATTACAAAATAAACTGTGAATTAACATGTCTAATGTAAAATAATGTGAAAAACTGTGAATACACATAATTTTAATTTTTTCATGGAACATTGTTTTTTCCACACTGTAAAAAGTGCCATAATTTCATGAATATGTCGTGTTTATTTTAAAGATAAAACTGTTTATTGCTGTAAATACATATCTGAAGACACACAGAGTGTAATGGCTGTAATTTTACAGGGATTTGATCGTTTAGTAACAGATATGCTGAGTCATTACAGGAGTTTTCACCAGTGTTATTGCACTTCGACACGTTAAAGAGAGCGAGGTGAAAGAAAGCTGCTGATGAGAGCAGAGAGAGGAAGGAGGTCTTACCGTGCAGGAGGATCACAAACACCACCAACACCTTCATGTTCCTCTTTCAGCAGCTCTCACTTTCCTGCAGCCACAGACGGCCCACAGACGGAGCTCATGCCTGAGCCTGAGCTCAGACTGCAGGAGTATCTCAGAATGAGGCGTGTCACGAGAATCATTTACAGACAGGTTGGATCAACTTAATCAGCGAAGCAGCAGTAAAACCTGAACTCTGAAGAAACCATAAAACTGTATGACATGTGCTCCTCGATGAAGAGGTTACAGTTCAGTGACCTTCTGCCCACTCTGAATGCTACAAACATGAAGTGTTATGGATCAGAATGTGAATTTCACTCATTCTCATTGGAGAATCCACTGAGCCTCTGAAAATGACTGTGAGACTCTTTACTAACCCCTGGACTCCACAGTGTCCACGGTGGAGCAGAGGAGCCTGGACTCTGAGCTCGGAGGAGCCCGGCAGAGGGAACGTGAATGATTAACTACCAAAGAGGGCTGACCCTCCTGCACTCTGAACAGTTACAGTCTGATATTTTGCTGCTGCATAAATGAGAGAGCTTCAGAGGCTCTGGATGCTGCTCTCAGTTTGTGATGAGCAAATTTATCCTAAAATATTGAGTCTGTTTGTAAAGAAGCTGTAAATAGGAGCAGTCACATTACATTAATACATGTTTCATTATTTTATTGATGCTGTGATTGTGAGTGAACAGCATACAGAAGGGTGCAGCATCACTCAGCTCTCTGCTGCTTGCACACAGTAACACATCGTGCAGACTGGTATTATGGTGGTGCAGAGGTCAGCACTACTGCCTCACAGCAAGAAGGTCCTGGCTTTGACCTTTCTGTGGACTTTGCATGTTCTCCTCGTGCCTGCGTGGGTTCTCTGGGTACTCCAGGTTCCTCCCATAGTCTGAATATAGATCTGTGCTACTCTGTCTCCACAGAGTGTTTACACAAGGTAAACAGGTTATGTGTTTGCACTCTGTGACCACAGGCAGAGCTGTCCCAGGTTAAAGCCCCTCTGTCACACATAGTCACTGCTCTGCAGTGTTGTTTGACCTCTGCAAAGGTCACAGACTCACAAACACAACCTCCTGGTGTGAACTGAAACAAACATCCAGTATGGCACAGTAAATATGGAGGGCGTTTTTATTGTGAAAGGCGCAAACAGGAAGAAGCCTTCCTCGCACATGCGCAAAACAGATCAGAGCGAGCCACTTCAGTGGAGTCAGGAATGGAGGAGAAGAAAAATCGGGATCTGCAGACCACCGAGCCCGGGAGCAGTAGCGCCGCGGCAGCGGACTGTGCACCCCCCCAGAGAAAGGTCAGAGGTCATGACTCCGTCAGAGCACGAAGGCAGAGGCTCAGAGCCGCTGAAGCTGAAGCTTCGCCGTGTAAACACCCTGGGCCTCCGCCTTCGTTTAAATCTGGGCCAGGGAAAGCGGACAATCACGGCGCATGCGCAGAGAGGACCGCTTCACGTTTAAGCTGAAGGCTTAGTCCCCGTTTACACCGGTAACGCTGTCGTTTTGCTGTCGTTTTCGTCCTGCCGTTCACACGGATGCGTTTCAGAAACGATCTGCGTCTACCGGAGACGAAGCGCTGAAAACGATGTAGTTCCCACTTTCTTTGCAAAGCTTATTTACACAACACGCGCATGCGCGAAGGGACTCAGCTGGATGCGCCGCAGAGATTTGTTCATTGTTTTCAAAACGGCCAGTGTGAGAGGCTCTGTGCGGACTGACTGAGGCTGCTGCTGCACACAGCAATCAATTATAAAACGGCAGAAACACAAGAAAAGATCGAAGCCTAACCCTGACCTATGGAGAGAAAACTGACTCACAATATCTGTGTCTGTAATACTGGATTTGTAATTTCTTGTAATTTGTAAATAACATTTTGTGCATAAGTTCAGGTGCTTGTAAATGTGTGTTCAAATACAAATATTAAGAAATTATGAATACAAAATAAAAGTACACACACAAATCTGATAATTAGGTTAGATCAGGTTAGAGGGCACCACGTTTTTTTGAGACACATTTCAGCTTTAGGAGAGCTCCCAGATTCTAGCGTACATGGTGCATTTATATGTATTTAGGTAATCTGCATGTAAATGTGGATTACCTAAATACATAATAAACGTTTTCCAGCATTCACACCTGAACCTCCCTCTTTTCCAAAACTGTCTTCATTTTGTTCATGGGGGGATTCCTAAAAATGATCAGTGAATGGGGTTCGAGCCTCCATGCTGGTGGCCATCATAAAAATATCTGAGCCAGGTGATAAATTTAGAGAGAGGTTTCATAGATCTGGAATGTCTTAAACTGTACTGACTAAACACTACGACTGGTGCACAGCTGGGTCATCTGAGTTTTATTCGGTTTCCGCTGAACTTATTTCACTCTATACTTGTGCCGAAGTACCAAAGACGATTTTCTGTGGAAGATGGGCTACCTCAGCACCCCTTAGTTATAACACATACACCTGCATCTACTGTCTAATATTCTAAGACTGCTTATATATATGCATTTGTGAGCTGTACAAATGTAATTACTTGGTTAAAAGAAACGACCACTAGGTGGTGCAATGCTTCTCTGGCTGGGAAAACAGAGGGGGCACGAAGGAAGAGTAGGAGACGGTTATGGTGGGGCATCACGGTGGTCTACCCTCAGAAGGAAGTGAAAGTTAAAACCTGCAGGCTTTGCTATCCGATTATAATATTATATTTTTAGATTATTTCAGATTGCGTTTTATGTGTCAAGGAGTTTGATACAGTTCTCCTTGCATTTCTCTGTTAGCTAGAACTCATCTTTATGTGAGCTAAGCTACTTTGAAGTCGGACACTTCATTGTGTACAGAGGCTGCAAAGACCCTGCAAGTCTAGTTAGAGCATCTAACCAAAACAGAAGCAGCATCAGGTGGTGAGAACACCAGGATGCAGCTGGATTTGACCTTTGACTCCTTCAAAGAGTTTGTTTTTGTCAAACACCACATGTAGCTGTTGTTAATCTGCTGCACTGATGCTGGAGTTTATTGGGAGTTTATTGTAGAATTTATTGAGTTTTAGAGTCCATATTTTTCTTTGTTTGTCCCTGTGTGACTCAAAGGAACATTAATACATGGCCTGTGAGAATTCAGGCTTTAGGACAAAGTAAAGGACATGATTTAAAAGGAAATTCATTTCAAAACAAATTATAATAGACCCAAATTTTTCATGGCTTTTTGCACACCTCTGAGTGCTGACCACACTCCTCTGACCCCGGTTTGGCTGGGCTTCACTTTTACTGATACCTTGAATGAGCCCAGGGATTTAAACTCATTTGACCACGCTGACTCTAAATGACCAGATTGATGAAAAACCCTTTCCAGTTACAGTAAGAACATTTTTAACTGTAATTAAGCACAACCTTACATCTCAGTTTTTCCCCATGATAAAGAAACGCTGTTTAAGTTATTTAAATTGCAGCAAGTAAATGTGTAAAATCACTGACAAACTTCTGGTAACTCGTTTCCCAAATTGCCCTGTTATTATGTAACAAAGTTTTTTTCCATCCATCCATCCATTCATTCACTTCCGCACATCCTGTTAAGGGTCGCGGGGGGGCTGGAGCCTA
The DNA here is from genome assembly GCF_007364275.1 of Archocentrus centrarchus. Taxonomy (NCBI): domain Eukaryota; kingdom Metazoa; phylum Chordata; class Actinopteri; order Cichliformes; family Cichlidae; genus Archocentrus; species Archocentrus centrarchus. The sequence continues at coordinate 888,756 of NW_022060267.1, read as the reverse complement.
TCCCAGCTGTCATAGGGCGAGAGGCAGGGTACACCCTGAACAAGTCGCCAGCCTGTTGCAGGGCCAACACAGAGGGACAGACGACCTTTCACACTCACATTCATGCTCTCAGTCACACCTATGGGCAATTTAGATTAGCCAATTAACCTAACCCCAGTAAGTGCATGTCTTTGGAATGTGGGAGGAAACCGGAGTACCCGGAGGAAACCCACGCAAGCACGGGGAGAACATGCAAACTCCACACAGAGAGAGGGAGAGGCCTGGGCCAAGGTGGAATCGAACCCAGGCCTTTCAGGTGTTATTCTAACTGTGAGGCAGCAGTGCTAACCACTGCGCCACCGTGCTGCCCCAAAGTTTTTCAAAGTTTCATCAAAGTTTTTTTCATCCCCACAAAATTTCATTTTTTATGAATTTATTCATATTGCTTTGGGCACATTGTAAAAACAGAAATTTCTATGCACGATTCAGTAAAAAAATGAAGTCTATATTATTTAATCTATTACTGTCTTATTTTGTTCTTATTTTGTTCTAGTATTAAGTTGTAAAATTTATGATAATTTAGCTTGAGATTCAAAATTTATACCCTCCATTGAGTTTCCAAAGACATCCAGTAAGTCAAATTTGAGACCTTTTTGAGGGCGAAGTCTGGCCCCCAAGCCTTATGTTTGACATTCCTGAACCAGCCATTTATTTTCACTCTTTTTGTCAATATTGGAAAAATAAAGATAAAGCAAATAAAATTAGCATTCCAAATGATAATTATTCCCTTTTTCCTAATTCTTCAGTGTTCTTTCAGTAACATTAATGTTTGTGATATATATAACCCCTGAGGAGCGAGTGCTGCTCTGCTGTTTTATCCCTGCTCACTGAACCAAATTCCCCAAATCCTGTGAGTTATGTGTGGTTTAAACACACGTCACATACACATTAAGCATGTTGCTTTTGATGGAGCGTTGAGCATTATTCTGATTTTTTCTCACTGAAGAATTCCAACAGTTCGAATTAAGGATGCTATTGAAATATTTACGACCTCCACTTTTCAAACTAACAACATTTTCCTGTCTGGACTAATTTGTGACACTTGGACAAGTTTCATAAACTTTGCTTAACAATCGATGTTACTAGTGGTGCCATTAGTGTTTTTATGAAATTCAATTCAATATTGTTGATGTATTTATTTAGCATCGAATCACAACAACCAGTCACCCCAAGACACTTTATGCTGTATGGTCAAACCCACCCGATAACAATAATAATGAAATTTAGCATAATGTAAAAGAACTGGCATCAGTCACATCCTGCTGCAAGTTCACAATAACCCTGGAGAACTTTGCTGATTTGAGATGATTTCAGTTTATTGTTTGCTGAAGCAAATCTGTTTCTCTTCCTTTCTCTCCACAGTTATCATGAACTGTTTCTATCATGCACCAAGGTTTTCTCTCTCTTTTTTGAAGAATCACAGGAACAATCTGAACATTTCTCAGCCCAGCTGGAGCAACTTTGGCTGACAGGTTTGACCCTGAACAGCAGCACAGAGGACAAATTTATGGCTGAAATTACAGATATTATTCTTGTCCCAGTTACTGACAGCAAAAAGAAAAGCTAATTGGATTTACTCTGTCCTACATCATATATTAACAATCTGCTTTCTATTTGTAAACTGACACAATCTGCAAATGTGTCATTTTTAAATCAGTACCCACATTTTATGTGATCTGATTCTAGTATTCTGGGCCACAATGAGGAAAAACTACAAAGAAAAAGAGTTAAATTTCCTTTTCAGTAAGAGTGGCTCTGACTATTTTTACTTCTATCTACTTTCTAGTTTGATTTTTTTCACTTGTATAAATTTATTGTATTTAAATTTAGACACCCTCTAGTGCAGTCTAGCAACAACACAAATAAATAAATAAAATTAAACTATCGTGCTTGTTGTATTGTTATGGACAAAATCTTTAATCGAAATGTGGAAACTTTCGTGGTCAGAGGTCATACAACACCGTCCCTTCTTGACCTTACATACTCTTAGCTCACTGCACAATTATGGTCTGTGGTCTTCTAGTTGAATTCATGGAATTTCTCTTCTTAGACTTTGTGCCAAATTATAGGACAGTCAGTCAGTCAGTCCTCACCACAGACTGCAACCAAAACAATAGTAGCAAAGTACCAGCGCTCATATTTTCTTTTTTTAGGGATTTTACTTTTTATTACAAAACTCTTTATCTCTTTACTCTTTATTTCTTCTCTTTATTCTTTACTCTATTGTCTGTTCTTCTTCACAGGGTCCTGCTTCTACAGTTCATTCTGAAAGGAAAGCTTCTAAACCCAAGTCAGTTGTTTTTATGTTAAAGAAAGAACTGAGGGAACTCTGAACCTGACTTCCCTGTTCTGAAGGCGTTGCTTTTACAATTTATTCTAAAACAAGGGGCTTCAGAACACAGTTTGCTTGCTTTTATATTTTTTGAGAATAAATTGAGGGGCCTCGAATGTGAATGTGAAATATCGGTCCCTCCAAACTGTAAAATGGTTGCTTTTATATCTCAAACCACACTGCCAGATAACCACCAGTTTGTTTATCAGAAAGGATTGCACACAACACATGGGATAGAAGTTCAATTAGCACTTTACTTAAGCCACATCACACACAGGGTACAGAGTACTCTGGTTCAGAAATGTCGGTGCAGCTCCACACAAGTCTGACCCCGCTCTCTATCTCAGTCCACTTTTTATACACAGACTTGGACACAGTTACACAGTTATTGAAATATGCAAGCATGTAGCAGCTTATCAGTTCCTTCTTCTGTGCCCTTCACTGTCGCCTGTTAACGGCCTCATCTGGATCCTGTAGACACAAACATCAGACCAAAACACACATTCTTTTCCAGTAAATCATCAGCATGTGATTATCCTGCCTCTCTGCTATGCAGTCTGATTTCTGTCTCCTGTGCAGTTATTTCAACACCTTCACCTTGTTGTTGAAGATTGATGCTGTGATATGCTACTTGATAATATAGTTCTATTTAAATTGTTATATTTATAGTATGTCTACTGTGCAGCTTATTTACACTCCTTCCTTCAAACTCTGATTACAGGATGTTCTATCACCAGTTTTACAAATAATTTATAGACCGTATAACTTTAAAATGTAGTAGACTGCCTGCCACAAACCACTTTGTCTTTTTCTGTAAATTAAAATCACGCACTCTGAAAGTGGCGCTCAGAAGAGAGTGTCCGCACCTTTGGATAAAATAAATGAATACTGTGTATCGCTGGTAAATCTACAGTGATTTTAAGGGCAGAAACTATCTTTGCAGACAGTAAGGTGCCGTTTACACGAGACCGTTTTCATTTTGAAACGGTGTCGTTTTGATGCGTTTCGGCCTTGCGTTTACACGACAACGGTGTCGTTTTGATGCGTTTCGCCCTTCTGTTTACACGACAACAGAGTGAAAACGATGTGTTTCAGAAACGGGGTCCAGAGTGGAGCGTTTCAGAAACGCACCGGCTTGCGTTTTCGTGTAAACACTTGAAACCGGGGTGATTTGAAAACGCTCGACTCGCACATGCGCACTATGGTTGCGACGGCCAGTTTTTGGCGCACGCGCAAACTGATAAACAGTACTCGTGGATTCACGAGTGCTTCTTATGCTTTTCCTGTGTTTTTACCGTTTTGTAATTCAGCGTTGTGTGCAGCAGCGATCCAACCTCATCATCTGTCCACACAAAACCTCTCACATTGGCCGTTTTGTAAGTAATGAACAATTTGCCGCACTACCTACTGTCACTCCACGCATGCGCGTCTTGCGTAAACAAACTGCAAAGAGAAAACCAACGCCAACTTGTGGCCTGGCATGGGAACTACATCGTTTTCATCGTTTCACATGTCCTCGTGTAAACGCGGATCGTTTCTGAAACGCCATCGTGTAAACGAAAGGCTGAAACGCATCAAAACGACACCGTTTCCAGTGAAAACGGCTTCGTGTAAACGGCACCTAAGAGAGCCCAGACTATCATTAGCATTACAGAGAATTCTTCTGTGGAAGGAACTCTCCCTCTCTCCCACCCCCACTGTGGACCGCTGTGGCTGGCTCACCGGATGGAAACAGCAATTTAAAGAGACAGCGTCACTACGTTGTAATAGGCATGCAGTTTAAGTATACCCATTAAGGCAGTGATTCGGTGAGCCCTCTTCGGAGGAAACAACAGAAAGTATAACAGTAAAAACAGTGCAGTTTGTATTTAACTGGCCACGTTTTTCCCATTTTAATGCTCGTTGATTTGCACTGTGATTTGCTCTGTGATTTGCTCTGTGATGCATATAACAGTGAAACGTTTTCACCTCTCAGTGATCAGGTGTGAAATAAAACACTTCCTGCAGCCAAGAAGCTCCGCCCACCCCCATCTCAATGTCTGTAGAAATTTCTGAGGGAACACGACTGCTAAAAGTCGGTCATTAAACTTTTGGATGCATTCAGGAAAACTCCGACACTTTGACACTCAGACCATCCTTGTTAACTTGGGGCAGTAATGAGAGCACGGACTCTACTCTGGAGAAACTCGCGGTTTCAACACCAAAAAATAAACCACCAAAAACTGAATGTCAACTTGGAAAATCTTAAATTTATGGAATTCATAAAGTGTTCTTTTGTTGGTGGTCTTTGAACGTCCCATTTTCCTGAAAGCACCATGAGCTTTGATGTCACTCACATCACCCAGACCGTTTCCCTGCCCCCACCTCCATAAAGTTAGCACTGGTCTAATCCACTTTAATTTGGTGCTCAGTGCTCCAAAATCTCTAATTTCTTTATATTTTACAGGAAACAGGTGCAGCCATTTATTGAAACATACATGAATGCAGTTTATAAGGTTCAAAATGGAGCCTGAAAGTCAGTATTTGGTATGACCTCCTTTATTCTTCAGCACAGTTTGAACTCTATGAGGCAGCTTTCTGTAATTTCTGAAGTCTTCAGGAACAGGTCATCCAAAGCTCTTCTTTGGATGTTTCTGCCTTTTGTTGCATTTGCTGTCAGGAAGCTCCCACACTGCTTCAGTAATGTTGAAGTCTGGGCTCTGGGGAGGCCAATCCATGACTGATAGTGTGTCGTTTTGATGTGTTTCGGCCTCCCGTTTACACGAGAATGGAGTGAAACCAATGCGTTTTCGAAATGGGGTCCAGAGTGGAGCGTTTCAGAAATGCACTGGCCTCCGTTCTCGTGTAAACGGTTGAAGACGGTGCATTTTGGAAATCGGGGTATTCGCACATGCGCACTATGGTTGTGACCACCACAGTTTTCCGCGCATGCGCTAATAGATGAACAACACTCATTAGGGTTAGCATTCAAGAGTGCTTCAGCAAACTTCGAGTAGCATGATTCACAGTCGATCTTAGCTTGTGTGTCGTTTTATTATTGAGTGTTGTGTGCAGCAGCAACCCAACCTCATCGTCAGTCCACAACGCCTCTCACACTGGCCATTTTGTAAATAATGAACAAATCCTTGCGGCGTATCCTACCAAGTCCCTCCACGCATGCGCATTTTGTGTAAACAAGCTTTGCCAAAAAAAAAACACCACCACCTTGTGGCCTGGCAATGGGAACTACATCTTTTCCTCATTTCAAGCGTCTTTGTGTAAACACAATGTTTCTGAAACGTCTCCGTGTAAACGACACCGTGTAAATGGGGCCTGAAAGTATTTGAAATGAAGGGGATGAGTCAGTGGGGGGGGCGACCCTGACAGAAGTGTGAATGACTCATTAGAAGGTCAGTATGAGGTGGTTACTCAGGCATTGGCAGAAACCAGCTGGTAAAATCAGCTGTAATTGGTCGATAGAGTACAGTCCTGCTTAAATCCGGCCATCATAATAATTATTATTGTAAGCTTATATAACAAAGACTATCTCAGGTGACACTGATATTTTTGTATTCATTTCATCATCTGGTTAATCTAATCACTGATGTGATTTATTATTTTGAAAAAAAAAAACAGAATAATGTGTTGATTCAGAGTCTGGATTTTATTGAAACACAGCAGAAGATAAATCTGATAAAAATCAACTTTTAACTTTATACTGACGTCAGTAATATTGAGAGTACCACGACAGACTGATGCATTCACATATTTTAATGCTTTTTATGGCCATGCAGTTGGAATACGGCTGAACTCCAAACATTTCTGTTTGGTTGTCAACAAAGTGAATTTGTCCTGGATTTGATTGTGAGCCTCCTGTCAATTGTGGTCATGTTATCCAGATTTCTTGAGATCCTAGTTTGAGACGGCTTTAAACAAGCACAAGATCTAATGCTCTATCTTTGTCTGTTTGTTATAGAAACATGGAGGTGAAGGGAAAACCAGATGTCATGACTGTGATCAATGTGGAGCAACCTATTCCACCTCTACTTATCTAAAAATCCACCAAAGAATCCATACCGGTGAGAAACCATACAGCTGCGAGCAGTGTGGGGCAGCTTTCACTCAGTTGAGTCATCTGAAAAAGCACCAACGTATTCACACTGGAGAGAGACCATACCAATGTGAGAAATGTGGGAAAACATTTGCAGTTTCTAGTACCTTGCAATTACATATACGCACCCACACAAGAGAGAAACCATACAGCTGTGATCAGTGTGGGTCTGTTTTCAGTCGCTTAAGTCAGCTGAATGATCACCACCGTGTTCATACTGGAGAGAAACCGTACTGCTGTGAGGAATGTGGAAAAACCTTCACAGACAAAAGTAGTCTTCGTTATCATAAACAGTCTCACACTGGTTTTAAACCGTACTGGTGTGAGGAATGTGGGAACAGTTTTACTCGTTTATCCTCCCTCAGAAAACATCAGCGACGTCATACTGGGGAAAAGCCGTACAGCTGTGACGTGTGTGGGAAAGCTTTTAGTCAGGCCTTTTCCCTGACATGTCACAGAAGACTTCATACTGGAGAGAAACCGTACTGGTGTGAGGAATGTGGAAAAAGATTTCGTGAAAGCAGGTCCTTAAGGTCACATCATCAGAAATGTCACAGCTGAAGAGAAACGTACAGGTGTGGTTAGTGGCAAACTGGGTCTCCCATGGCAAATTGGTCCTTGGTGAGGGGACAGAGCGATTTATCTTATCTTAGGTAAAGTAATGCAAACATTAAAGTCCAGAAAGACTGGATAAAGGTACAAGTCCAAAAGATATGAGCATGAAAAGCCATTATTTTTCCACGTTTCCTCCAGCGGGCCAGTTGAGAGCCAGTGTGTTTGGACTTCTGCTTAGAGGTGCCAAAAATTAATCCAGTTTTTCCAGTGGTGATATATCCAAGTCCTGAACTGATGGGTGGATGGTTGGATCACATAGTCTGTTGTGTCCTTGTTCAGTTCATGGCTGTGGTTCAGGTTGGTGATTGGATACCTGGCCCCTCAAAGTATGGGTATTATTTTTAATGTTTGTTCTAAATCAGACACAACACAGTACACTGCCATTGTTTTCTTCAGCTGTGATGATGTCAGTTGTGACGTCAGTGCTTTGCATGGCAGCGTGTCACCGCTTTAGCAAACTCCTCACAGTGGACCCGCCCATCAGCTCCAACGCCCGCCTCCTGCAGCAGCTCATCCACTGAAAACAGAGACACAGAAACCGTTTAACAACATTTTGGTGCAGCTGTAATTCTTGTGGAACTTTTACAATCCATTCCAGATGCACTTTTTCAGTTTGTGTCATACGCGGGGCTGTATGGCAAGCAGGATTGGACCCAATAGCAAGAGACGCGTGGGCACAGACTAAAACACAAAACCAGCTTTAATGCTGGAAGCTCTCCCATTAAACCAAAATACAAAATCCCAACACAGCATCTTGCCACAGCACCCTCCAGTGCATCATTAGAGCAGCTGAGAAGATCATCAGTGCCCTTGGTACATGCTGTGTGAGCTTCTCATTAAAGCAGAAAGAATCTGACTCTGGGCAACACAAACAAACTGTATGAAAAGTTGGTTCATGATGCTGCAGAGCTCTGTGTGTGTAGCTGCTGTGACACACACAGGCTTTTTCATTATAGACCAATCTGTGTGTAAAAGCAGACATTGTGCACCAGGAGTCTCTTCTTTTGAACACACTGCATTATGTTCAGCTTTGTGTATCCCAAACCTTACTATAAGGCAGGCACACAGTAGTGTGACATTTGTAAGGATGATTTAAAGAAATGAATAAAATACTCTCGACTCTCACCCTCTTTGTCCGTCAGTTTCTCTCCCAGGCCGGTGAGTTTGGCTCGCAGCTCAGAGGCCAGGATGAAGCCTTTGTGCTCCTTGTCGGCCATCCTCATGGCTTCCAGAATCTCCTGCTCTGGCAGCTCCTGCTGGAGCTGCCGGTGCATGATACTCAGGAAGGTGGAGAAGTCCAGCTCTCCTCCCCGGTCTGTCAGAGGGAAAACAATCTACATTTACTGGCACAGAAAAAAGGAAGGGCGGGGTGTAAATATCACACAGTGTATGTGAAATAAGTTGTTCAAACATTAACGCAATAAAATAAAGACTGTGACATTTGATTACCTTGTTTATACAGAGGTTTCCTCAGGCTTATTACAGTGTTTATTATCAGAAGGTAACACAAAACAAATATCACTTTTTTGTAAAAAAAAAAAAAAGTTTCAATGAAATAAAAAAAGACTCGTAAAAGTTTGGAAGAGTTCCAGGATTTTAGAAATCACAGGAAATCCGAATGTTTGGTCCCTCTGGACTGACACGCCTCTCTTTAATGGAAACTCAGGTTTATTATCATCTTACAATGCAACACATCATTTTCATCTTCACTTTTTCTTGATCTCAGGATATTAATCCATTCTTCTGTCTATATTCTACCACTTATCTCAGCCCCTTCTGTCAAACATGATCAAAATATCCACCTGTGGGTCCAGGTTATGGGGGTAGCTGTTGAATCAGAGATGCCCCCACCTCTCTTTCCCCAACCAGCTCCTCTGGTGAGGTGCTGAGAGCCATAATCTCCCCAGTGTGTCTGGGTCTGCTCCAGGGGCTTCAGTCTTTTGAGAACAATGTCAATAGCATCAAAACATCATTTCCATCTGCAGCAGCTCTCTCTTCTAGGATCTCCACGCCCTTCCATGAGTATATGGAAATGTGGAGGCATGTCCTACAACTTTTTTACAGGAATTGTTCCAAAGACGTGGAAAGATGAATGAAATGTGTCATTTTTATTGAAAACTGCAATTAAGTCTATTAAGGATTATTTGTCAAAGATAAAGGAAATAGTTTGATAAACACAAAAAGTCTAATATGAGGTGATAAATTCTTATTTTGCTGACTGAGTTGCTCAAGGGTTAAGTCAGAAACCCTGAAGATCTGAAGAAAGGCTAAATCAGCTTGAATAGATCAGCTGTATTAATGCTATGCTCAGCTGAAATGATCATGATGGCAAACTGTTGAATTTTAGCAGATTTGGTTATACGTTATTGCTGTATCACCTTTCAATCAAAAATGAAAGCATCTGAGAGGTGCTGCCACTTTAGCTGGCAGGACAGTTGGAAAAATCTACCTAAGCTGTGGCTCAGGAGGTGCCGCTGGACTTCAGAGGGGGTGGGGTTTGACCCGAGGCATCGCATCACTGTTATCAGCTCTTTGGCCTCGATCTTCCCCTTCTGCCGGCGGTCGTACAGAGAGAAACACTCCTTAAATTCTGCAGAGACATGAACGAGGTGTTTTTGTAGCCTTGTTATCAGCTGCATCTGCTCCACAAACACTTTAACACTGACCAAAACCCAAGAACGATGTGACCTACAATGTTCACACCACAGAGACACACAGTGGTCTGGAAAAGGTTTGGGCACCCCTGATAATTTCATGATTTTCCTTTATAAATCATTGGTTGTTGGGATCAGCAGTTTCAGTTAAATCTATCATATATCATATATCATTGTACATCCTGTATAATGACAATAAAGGCATTCTATTCTATTCTAGCAGATGAACACGGTAATATTTGAGGAGTCAAATGAAGTTTATAGGATTTACAGAAAGTGTGCAATAATTATTTAAACAAAATTAGGCAGGTGCATAAGTTTGGGCACCCCAACAGAAAAATGATTTAGTGCAAATATTTAGTGCAGAAATAACAGCCTCTAAATGCTTCCTATAGCTTCCAATGAGAGTCTGGATTCTGGCTGAAGGTATTTTGGACCATTCTTCTTTCCAAAATATCTCCAGTTCAGTCAGGTTTGATGGTTTCCGAGCATGGACAGCCCGCTTTAAATCACACTATTGCTGCTGAGAGCGGTGGAAACAATCTAAAACTGCCACTGAAGACGAGAAATGCCCCCACCCTTTCATTTTCTGGTGTTGTGTTTGCACATCAGGGATACAGTTCATCTCATAATGATTCATCCCATCTGACTGAGCTGTCAACACAAACCTCGGGGGGGGGGGCGAGTATAAAATAAACAGATCAAAGCTACAGCTGTGTGTATCCGTGTATGTCAGAGTAAACTCGATATGATAATTTTACAGAAACTGCTCTTCAAACCAACGCCTCAGAATACCTCCACACATTTTATCTGGGGACTGAAGAATCAGTGAATGGAGACACATTCTAATGTGATGGCACCTCATTAGCAGACGCAGACCCTCTATGTTTCATCACGTCAGAGGTCAGGGAGGTCAGCCAACTGCTGACTGAACTTGCTCAGCTTGAACTGGAACAAGTGCAGCTTTGTGCTGCAGCAGCCACACAGAAAACTCTGATTAGTTTCAGCGCTGCTGGCTGCAAAGAAATAATCTGATAAAAACACGTGAATCTATCTCGTGTGCTCAGATAGGCCATTACAGAAAACATTCCCATCATCTGGAATATGTCTGTTTTTATTGCACTAATGCGCCCTGTGAGCAGCTCGGACTCATTTCAGCCTCAGGCTGGCAGTAAAGAGAAACGTGAGCGTCTTACCGTTAATCTGATCCTGTGTCAGGAACTTTGCCTGGAATAAAAGGAGGAACACAGCATTAAAGGAAAGCTGAAGGTGAAGCTTCAAAGAAGAAACGGTCTTACCATCGTGTCTGCTGGTGGAGGGGACGAAGCAGCCGGCTGTTGGTGAGCTCAGGAAAACTGATCCAGGCCGGTGAAAGATGAGGAATGTAACGGGAGTGGATGGAGGATGCTGCCTGAGACTTTGTGTGGACAGATGACACAGACTCATCCCTCTGCTGCTGCTTTTAAACATCACACCCAAGACCAAACATCCGTGTAGGTCAGGTGACCAGTGTCAGACCAGGTCAGTCAAACATGGCCCACTGACAGGAAAGGCCTTTAAAACTTTAAAAGCATGAAACTGCAGTGAAATCAGTGATTACTCAAAAATAATGTGCTGGTATTCTGTAACAGGTGGTGCACAGGAGCGGAAAATGTTGGAAAGTTAAAATTATTAATAGATCTATACAAATTTTTAATCCTTCATTATGTGACAAATATATTTAGTCCTCTCTGTTGCCAGGCAATCTTTTAAGAGTAAACATGGCTTTCATGTGAATTTATGGCTTCAGATGTTTGAGAGAGGTGAGCATTTTCTTCAGTTCTGAGGAAGCTTCTTTGATATGGCTGCATTAATATACATGTCACTATGTGGCTAAATATTACAAAAATTATGAGCTTTAAGACCCATCTTCCATAACTAGCAGCTAAACCTACTTTAACTTTTGTAAATGACTCCACTGTCATTGTTGGCAGATGAGTTTAGCTACTCTGAAGCAATAAACCCTCTGTTCTTCCCAAAAGTGTCCCCATGTTTCCTTTCTCCCTCCTGTGTCTTCCCTCCTGTGTTCTCCCTCCTGTCTTTCCTTCCCGTGTTTCCCCTCCTGTGTTCTCCCTCCTGTGTTCTCCCTCCTTTGTTATCCCTCCTGTGTTCTCCCTCCTGTGTTTCCCCTCCTGTTTCCTCCCTCCTTTTCTTCCTCCTGTGTCTTCGCTCCTGTGTCAAGTCTTCTCTGTTGTGTTTAGTTTTGCTTTCCCTGGTCTGTGATTATATTCAGCTGTATGCTGTTCCCTCTGTGTCCTCGTTGTGCCCTCATTGGTTTTCCCCGCTGTGCGTCCTTATGAATTTGAGTTTCCAGTTTTTAGTGAGTTTGGTGTTTTGTGCTCCTGACCAGCCTGGTTATGTTCCTCATGCAGCAATCAAAGCTGTGGTATTCATTTAGTCTCTGAGACCTGCACTGGGCTCCTCTGTGTTTCCTGCCACAGCAGTGCAGGACATCACTGATGTTTGTCATGTTTAATGAAGAGTTTTACTGTTTAACAAATTAGACAAGTTCACTAGTTTGGTTTCATTTAAAATCTTATTTTGCTGTTTGGTTGTTAAACAGCGTGCACAGTGTGGCCTTATTTTTGCTCGTTTTTTCATTTATTTATGGAATCTGATCATTTCTTTTGGTGTGTATTGATTGTGTCAACAAAAATAAACAAGTTAAATATCCTACTGTGTTTTTTATGAATAATTTTGCTGATGTGCTCTTTTTCTTGACTTGAGTACCTGCCCCCAAAAAAGTCTGTGCACATGTCTGTGCAGTGATGGATGTTTGTTCTTGGACTTAAATACATTCCCATGGTGTTAAAACCTCATCATTCTTCTGCAGCAGCTCTCCTATAACTGCAGCCTCTGACTCCACATACATTTTGTCAGATTAGTGGTACACTGATGCTGTGATCATGGCCAGAGGATGTGGTCCTTAATGAGCCTTCTGTCATATCTGGGTAATCTGCTGGAGGTGGAGGGTGTAGACCGCGCAGGGCTGTGGGATGTAAATCAGTCCAGGGAGTTTCTTCCTCAGGATGCTGTTATTCCACAGACAGGCCACCCAGATCACCACCAGGCACAGAGCTGCAGAGAAACTGCCAAGCAGAGGTTCAACAAACCACCTTCCCTATCACAGCACATTTTTTAAGCATTACTTTCAGCACTTCTTAGAGCACAAAATAAAATTATTTAGCATTTGTCATTAAAAACTGTATAATGGTATATTAGGCCACAGTCCCACAAACCTAGAGAGCGGTCAGTGTCCTCCAGCCAGAGACTGGTTTCTGGCTGTCACTGAGTGGAACTGCAAAGGTGCTGCACCAAGATCCTCCCTGCAATTGCTTTGGTCGCTCTCAGATTTGCATAGAAGGCAGCAACCACACAGCAACTGCTCTGAGAATACTCATTTTTGCCTACAAAGTGGTGGTTACCAGGGGGTCACAGGGCTGTCTCTAGACTGGAGTCAAATAAAGGACAGGTTGGAGGACGACATGTAGTTTGTTCTCTATATGAAGATATGATTGAAAAGAGGTGTTGCTGGTGTTCTAATAATGCTTCTTATGGATTATTGACCACAAGAGTTGAATATGTGAATTTCTTTCCAACCCTGGATTTAAGGCCCAGTCTAACCCAAGAAGTAGAAGCCTTCACTGACCACATCAACTCAGTGGATAAATACATAAGTTTTACCAGGGAGGACACCATGATAACAGGTTACCATTCCTGGACTGTGCTTATTGAGGAAGATGGAAGCCTCAACATTGAAGTTTACTGGAAGCCCACTCACACAGACCAGTATCTCCTCTTTGACTCCCACCACCCTCTGGAACACAAACTTGGGGTGATCAGGACCCTACAACCCCGTGCGGAAAGTGTTCCCTCTGAGGCAGAAGGGAAACTAAAGGAACACACACACATTAAGAAAGCCCTCAAAACATGTGGTTACCCCAACTGGGCCTTCATAAAATCAGCTAAGATGCACAGGAATGAAGGCCAAACACAAACTACAGAGAATAGGAAGGACAAGAGGAACAACATTGTCATCCCATATGTGGCAGCTTGTCAGAGAATTTTCTCCAAGCATGACATCCCAGAATACTTCAAACCAAGTCACACCCTAAAAACTGGTTCATCCCAAGGACAAACCCCCCAAACACAAGATCAGTAATGTAGTGTCTGCTGTCCAGTGCAGTGAAGTGCAGTTCACACCTTTGTTCCAGTGATCTCAATAGGCCACATGAAACTAAATTGGTTTCATCTGAAACCATAACCACCTCTAGGGGACTACACCCACAGGGGTTTAAATACCTGGGTCTCTCCACCTTTGGTTGAGAGGTGAAACATCTTCAAGAAACAAAAAGAAGCTCCAGAGATGCTATGACCTGGATGACTGAGAGCCCACAGACAGATGTTCTATGGGAACAATCTTCAGCTTCTATAGAATCTAAATAATCTTGTGTTTTCAATAAACTGTTAATACATTGCTTCAGTCTCCTTTGTAACTTTGTAGCTTTGGCTGTAGCTCTGACAGTTTGTTCAGTTGCTCCACAGAGCAGCTCAGTTTTGTCATTTAACACATTGACAGTAAACCAGAAGATGCTTCTTTAGTTTCACACAGTCCTGCTCATTTTTACCTGTAGAGCATGAAGAGGCCATTACTGTTGAGAACCAGACCCCGCCTCCTCTGATGCATCACTGTAGTGGTCATGGCAAAGAAGGTGAAGGTGAAGAGGATGAAGGTCTGTCCTTCAGTGATCAGATACCTGCTGACAGGAACAAAGAAGGTTTTATTATTAAAATATCAGTAACTAATCAGCTCAGCTGCTCCATCAGGACTGACACAGCGTCCTGGGGTAACCTGAGGTGAACTCTCCTAGAAAGTGTGAACCGGTTTCATCAATGAAATCTCTTTGGAGCTGCTTTGGTGATTAATGGTTTACTTCAGCGGCAAATCCATTCAGCAACTTTGAAACTTGTTTTTGTGGTGCTAAAATGTGTTTCTCTTTCAGTGCTTTCTGGCTGCTGATCAATGATGCTGTGTTCCTGCTCAGTGAGCAGTTTTCCATCCCCATGTTTCAGTGCAACTTCCTGTCACTGGCTTTACTTGGCGAGCAGTTTGCGAGTGTTTAACATCTTCCAAACAAACTACTGATGACTGTGGGAACCTGCTAGCATCCAATGAAGCCACAGGAGGCCTTCAGTGCAGCACTGTGTACCTCTGTGTGACTGCCTGCATCCTCCAGCAGCCACTCACAGCCAGCTGCAGAAGACATCTGCTTTCCTTGTGACCAATCGCTGCCGCACGGACACTGAGTGGTTTCTAAGGCTACGTTCACGCTGCAGCCTGACTGACCCAAATCCAATTTTCTTGCCCTTATGCGACCTGTATCTGTCTTTTTCATGACAGTCTGAACAACATAGATGATCTGATTTTTACAGATGCGACCCAGGCCAGTTGGATATGTGGTCCTAAATCCGATACGTATCCGATCTTATCAAATGCGACCTGTGTCTGTACGGTCAGGTCTCATTCATCCCACCTGCACGTCACTGACACTTGACAAATGTCACTTTTACTCTGGGAAACATTTCAACAGGAAAATGAAAAAGATACTTTAAATCCATCAGTGAAAACTTTGGAAATGTCAAATGTTTTCTGCTTTAAGTTAAATTCTGAGAAGTTTTACAACTTTGAAGGTTTTGGCCTTGATGTGGTTCCTGAATTCTGCCCTTGCTGCATAAAGCAGAAAGTCAGCAACACCTGAGAAGCACCTAATGAATTATTACTAACACCTGGAGGCTATCACACACACGCAGCCTCAGGTGGGGGGTGTATTGTTCTTCAGAAACTATTTACAGTTGAGTTCAGCTGTTACACGGTGGGAGGACAGCCAGAAGTTAGTTTTTGTGATTAAAGTAAACCTTTAAATCTAAAATCTGCTACTATAATAGGATTATTTGGGCTATTGGATACTTTGTTACTTCTATTGGGCTTTCTAACAGCTTCTCTGTTATATCCATTTTCTGCTTTCAATGTGCTTATTTGTGGTCCCATTTATGCTGCTGTCATCCCTGTTTGGAGCCACTCATCCCCTGAGCTCTTTAGAGTTTGTTAATTATGACTGAGCTGGCTGTTTTAAATTATGGAAATGTTCTGATATCACCATAAGTATGCATACTTCAGGCTCTCACACAAAACTCCTCACACTAAATGCAGATTTATGGACCTGCAGCCTCCCTGCTGAATTCTTTTAATTACTTCTTCCAACCACTTCAAGTTTCACTCAGTGATGTGAAGGAAATTAGTTTTTATGAAGTTTCAAATATACTCATGTTATACGTTTGCTCTTACCATCTTTACCTTTATTTGCCTGAGAAATCTGTCTTAGACTGGAAAATAAACATAACTGATTAATGACATGAAACACATAATGTTTGGTGTGAGCCAAGAACAGTTCGTTCTGGGTATGTCTCTATCACTCACAGATTATCAATAACAGACGTCAGGACTCTGTCGGGCGGCGATGGTCAGCCTGACGGAGACCAAACAAACGATGAAGAGAAAATCTGAGGTCACGTGAACACACAGCTGCTGGAATCCTTTGTCTTGCACATTTTTTTATATGATGTAACCAAGATTGATCAGCTCTGACTATATGAAACCCTGAGCTGAAGAGAGTGTCAGTACTTCAGGTCATGTCCAGTATCACACTGGGCATGGCATGCAGCTCTGACCCAGATTAATCTGTAACTGTTTGAAAATGACTAATTATATTTAATAATTGAGCTCCTTGTTCCGTTGTTTTGTGTCATTCCTGTTTGATGAACGAACACACAGAAACCAAGTAAAATGACCTGTTCTTAGTTTTCAACAGACTCCATCTAGTAACTACTGAAGTAATTTTCCTCTGATGGGCTGTAAATGACACTATAAATTATGTATAACTGAGATTAGAGTACCCAAAGTTAGTACAGTTTTATTTATAGCACATTTCAGGATAAATACAACAACGTTACCCAGAAGTGAGTTTTATAGAGAGATCTCAGACTCTGTGGGAGAGTTCCAGTCTGATAACTGAAAGTTATCCAGACAGCATCTGAGCAAACTACTAAATCTTAATTTCACCTTTAAAATGTAGCTATTTAAATGTTTTATAATAATAACCAATGCACTTCATACTTGAAAGTTGTTTTTGCTGCATAGAGTGGTTTAAAATTTAAAATCAGATTGTTTTCTAGCGCCATCATGAGGTAAAAATAGCCATTTTATCTAAGACACATCAAAAACTGTTGATTATTTTCCAAAGTTATGGCTTCCTTTTGCTCCAAAACCTGGGATTAGGTGCAATATAATCCTCATATAGTATGTTCTGTCCTCCATTGTGTACATATTATTTATACTGGTCATTTTATCCATGCTGTACTCATTGTTTACACAGATGTCATCATTCTTTCTACTTTACCTCTTATACTTTATCTTAAATTATCCTAGTTACTGTTTGTCTTTGGCGCTGCTACGCTGAATTTCCCCATCGTGGGACTAATGAAGGGATTTCTTATCTTCTTATTAAAGTTGTCAACAGTTGCTGCACATCTGTAAGCTGCTTTTCAACCCACACGATTTACGCCTGTTCTCTCTGTTCTGCACTGGAGCCTCCTGCTGCTCAGAACAGCACTGACCCCAACTCAGAACAGAACTGACCCCAACTCAGAACAGAACTGACCCCAACTCAGAACAGCACTGACCCTAACTCAGAACAGAACTGACCCTAACTCAGAACAGCACTGACCCCAACTCAGAACAGAACTGACCCCAACTCAGAACAGAACTGGCCTCCAAATCTAAATTACTGTACATTTTTATGATAGTGGCCCTGATTGGAATAAAGGTGCTGGCACCTGCAAAGGCCTAAAAACCGTAAATGGGAGGAAACACCTTTTTGTTCTCTGTTACGTTTGAGTGCCAGAGTGAGGAGGAGTGGCATCATCGTTTTGTTACTGATGACATTCAAGCTCACATCATCCTCATCAGCCACTGAGCATCACTGAGCTTCTCCACAGTGTGTGAGATACAGAACTGGGATCGATTAGTGATGCCTCGCTGTGCTACACTCTGGTTCGTGTCATGTGTAGGGGATGGGGGTCCTTAAATATATATTCAAAAACTGAACTTAAAGGACAGATAAAAACATCTGCAGATGATGTTGCAGTAAAGCAGTCTGACCAGTAGTAGGCAGCATTTGGAGCAAGCAGCATCCACGCTGACAGCGGCATCTTGTCCTGCTGCTCCCTGGGACTGAAACAACCACTGAAGAAGAGCACCAGGACGAGGAAGAAGGGAACGTACCTGAAGAGGAAAAAACATTCTTCTTGTTAATAAGAATAAAAAAGTCAAATAATATCCTACAGCTACATTATCTACACTATTGTGTGTTCATGTGTTAATGGAGACTTTAAAACCAGCACATACTCAGTCAGCTAGGCTGTGACCCGATGGTGTCACATTATAACACGTCCCCACCGATTCTATGACATGCAGGCAGGGCCACTTGTATAGCAGCTTATCAGATGAGGTATGAAGTATGAAAACCAGCAGGAGTCAGAATGCACACTGTGGCAGGAAATGCTGACCCTGGGTACCACGGGGCTGCTTCCTTTCCTTCTTCCTGATGCATTTACAGTCTCTGTGTTTCCGTCTTCTTGTTTGTGTCTGTGTGTTCTCGTGTTACATCCTCTGTCAGGTTAAAGGTTATATTCTCATGTGCTTTTTCTTTAGCTGCTTTATTGTCTCACCATCCTGGTTTTGGCCTGATCGAGTTCACCTGAGCCTCGGTGTGTGTACTCTGTCAGGTCATCATCCTGACTTCATTTAAATGCCTGAATGTGGATTCACTTTATGGATCTCTTTACACAAAGCATTTTTTTTTCTTACCACATCATGTGACCCACAGTGTCATCGTAGTAAAACAGAAGCTCAAAGAACTCGACCTGAAAAACACAAAAGCATTGATGACTTTAATGACATGAAGCCTCAAACATTTCTGACCTCACTGCAGATTTATTTATTTATTTCTCTTTATGAATAGATGATGGATCCATCATCGGCACAGATTCTGTCACGGTTCCTCAGTCCTCCCTTTCTCTCTTCTCTCCTCCTATTACTCACCTGACCCTCATTATGACTCTGACCTGATACAGTACCTAGTTCAGCCCAATCCCAGATTATTACTGTAAGTTTCCTTCTTGTGGACGGTTTGCTCAGCACCTCTCTTTGTTCAGGACACCAGCAGCTGAAGAAGTGAGCAAAGGCTGGGAGAGACGGAGGAGCCTGGGGGAGAAGTGATGCTTTCCACTTTCAGAGCCCTTTAAGACTAACTGTGAACTAAACTCTGTTAATCTGACCTCTGCTCTTGTGTCGGGACCTTCAGGCATTTAACAAATACTGAGCAAAACAACTGCAAAATGTCAGAACTGGAAATGATTCTCATCCAGCCAATAGTTTTCCTAAACTCACACACTGTGGTGTGTTTGGGTGTGAGCTGCTGAGGTTGTTTGGGTTTCTGTCTTTGGTATGATGCAAATTTATGAAGAAAAGTCACAGATTATGTTTCAGTCATACTCACAGCTGTATGAGAGTCCAACTGTAAGAGCTAAAGTTCTGAGCCTTCACTTTTATGTTGTTCATTCAGTTCAGACTGTGAACCCTGAGGATGATCTGAACTCGACCAGGAAAGAGTTCAGCAGCTTCAGCTGCACTCAGTCCAGATGGCTCTTTGTCCTCAGCAGCTGGAACTATTGCACGGTACCGTGCACCATCACAGACGGTGGCCAGTCACTGACCAGTGTTAACCTGTAGCACAGCTGCTGTTGGAGTGATATTACCACTGGTTGTAATGGTTTCATTTGTGTGTTGTTGTTGTTCCTTGGAGTAAAGGTGATGGTGAGACTAAATGTGTTTTTCAGGCCTGAAAATTTCATGTCTCTTATATGATGATGGCTCAGAAATGCTGGAAATCATCATTAAAGAGATCCTCTAAAATAACAGATATGGCCCCGACCTTGAGCCGACCCATGATGTAATGTTAGCTGGCTGCATGCTTCTTTATGGGGAGAGATTAAAGACATATATTATCCAGCTTTCACAGTCCGGTGTCCTCACGACCTACCAGGGCCGGAGGGTTGAGGTCCTTCATTATTGGATTCTCTCTGACAGGCAGGTGCAGCTGGTAGCCAATCAACAGCAGCCGCCGTGTGATGGAATCTGCCACCAAATGGAGGGTGGTTCCCATGGCAATGGCGATGATGCCGAGGTGGACGGCGAGGCCCGGCAACATCCTGGGGCTGCGTTCGAGCATCTGAGATGGAATAACATAAATGAAAACTGTGAAAATCAGCATAAAAGAAGTTTATTGCGTGAAGTATCATGAAGTGCATCACAGTTACTTTGAGAAGTATGAGCGGAGCAGTGATGCTGTACAGGAAGTGAAGACAGTCTGCAGCGCCGGCACGCTTCAGAGGAAACCAGTCTGCAGGGAGGACGAGCTGCCCAGAGCACAAACACAGTGTTTATGTTTCCCCACATTATTCACTAACATTTGATTATTACTCCAGAGCAGATCAGTGAGAGCGCACCATCATCATCACAGAAATATTCCTACTGAAAACCGAAACTCTGAAATGGACCAGAACCGGCTGCCACAGCAGAACAGACTTACTTATTTCCTTTTATGTCCTCCATCAAAGACTTAATTATCCACAAAAACAAAATTAGTCCCACAGGATTAAACACCAATCATCATCTGATTACCATGACAATAGCACGGCCCACATCAAGGATCCAGTTCTGGACAGTGAAGCTCAGCCAGAGGTCCAAGTGGAACCGAGTCCCGGGAAGAACCACCTCCACCTGTGCAGAAGCAGGCGAGCAGCTGCAGAACACAGAGACGAGGAGCATAAATATCATCAGAGTATTAATACCTGACGCACCGCGGCCACTGCAGGGCACGCTCCAGCTACACGAAGGGTCACGGCTGAAACAGTCTTAACCTGTGTCGTCTAACACACTCCTACAAAACTCAGTCACTAAATCAGGAGGTCCACAACAAACTGACAACAAAGACACCAGCAGATGAGACAGGATCAAACAGCAGCAAACACCTGTGTGAAGGGAGGCTGCAGTGGACCATTGGCTGACCCTTTGTCTTAAAGACTGAAGCCACTCCCTCCTCTTTAATATATGAAGACTGAACAGGCTAGGTCACATGAGCTCAACATGGTACACCAACATAAAAGTTAAACTGAGTATCCGGACATGCCCGAAATCTTACAGCCAGCCGGTTTTGTGTGCTGGGCCGATGCCAGGAGCAATTTGCTCCTGGGATAGAATTCCAAAGCACATCTGTCCTGGACAGAGGTGATGCAGAATATCCCTTTGGGGAAGAAATTGAGTCCCCTTGCCCAGGATCTCTCCCTGCAGCCAGGACTGAGGAGGTGGGCTCAGTCATTGATCAAAAACTGTGGCATTAATTCAAGGTTTATGGATTATGGGTGGGACTAATTCAGAAAAATCAAAATGCACAAACCTGCAGGTGAAGGCTGCTGCACGCAGAGCTGCGATCTCTCTCTTCCTCATGGATGTCTTCATGTCTTTTTCTAGTTGTCTGTTCTTATTCTTTCAGTCCCCTGGATGGTGAGCTCCAGTCCTCCAGAAACTCATCTCTTACATAGATGATCTTTCATATAAAGATTCAGACCAGCAGCATCGATGCAGAGCTGAATGGGCTTTCTCACACTTTCCCTTCGTCTGGAATAAATCAAAGCAAATCAGTTCATAAGCAAACCCAGAGTCTGCTGCGATCCAGCAGGTTAATCTGCCAGCAGATTAGCTTTAATCTGCACAAACCTCCCTCCCAGTTTTTGTTGGATTAATCTGGTTTCAGATGAGCTCACCTCGAAGCTTATGCTCCTGGAGGTCACTGTGAGGAGATGTAAAGCTGGAAAACACATTTCATTTTGCTGAAAAGGAACGTGGGGCGGGCTGAAGTCAGATTAAGAAGTTAACCTGCAGCATCTGCCTGAGGCCTGCTCTGCACAGGATCAGCACTTCCTGCTGAAAAGCAGTTTGAACTACTTTCTCAGTCAGGTCAATTCAGGCTGATCGGTGAAGGTGGGCAGTAACAAAGACTTCATTACTGTACTCAGGGCCGTCCCAAGCCTTGAAGGGGCCCTAGGCCAATATGGGCCCCCCTCAAAGCACTCCATTGTCACCTGAGCCTAACTGTTATTAATGCTACACCATTAATGCTATACTACAAAATGGTGTGGCATTACCCAAGACCATAAATGAGGCATGAAAGTGAGGTCCATGTAACCTGACCACATCGTGAAAACAAGAAAACACTGTCACCATGGTAACAATTCAATTCAATTCAATTCAATTCAATTTTATTTATATAGCGCCAAATCACAACAAACTGTCGCCTCAAGGCGCTTTGTATTGTGGGTAAAGACCCTACAATAATACAGAGAAAACCCAACAGTCAAAACGACCCCCTATGAGCAGCACTTGGCGACAGTGGGAAGGAAAAACTCCCTTTAACAGGAAGAAACCTCCAGCAGAACCAGGCTCAGGGAGGGGGGGTCATCTGCCGCGACCGGTTGGGCGGAGGGGAGAGAAAGACATGCTGTGGAAGAGAGCCAGAGATTAATATCAATTAATGATTAAATGCAGAGTGGAGTATAAACAAAGTAAATAAGGTGAATGAGAAACAGTGCATTATGTGAACCCCCCAGCAGACTAGGCCTATAGCAGCATAACTAAGGGATGGTTCAGGGTCACCTGATCCAGCCCTAACTATAAGCTTTATCATAAAGGAAAGTTTTAAGCCTAATCTTAAAAATAGAGAGGGTGTCTGTCTCCTGAATCCAAGCTGGAAGCTGGTTCCACAGAAGAGGGGCCTGAAAGCTGAAGGCTCTGCCTCCCATTCTACTCTTAAGTATCCTAGGAACCACAAGTAAGCCAGCAGTCTGAGAGCGAAGTGCTCTGTTGGGGTGATATGGTACTGTGAGGTCTTTGAGATAAGATGGGGCCTGATTATTCAAGACCTTGTATGTGAGGAGAAGAATTTTAAATTCTATTCTAGATTTAACAGGGAGCCAATGAAGAGAAGCCAATATGGGAGAAATATGCTCTCTCTTTCTAGTCCCTGTCAGTACTCTAGCTGCAGCATTTTGGATCAGCTGAAGGCTTTTCAGGGAGCTTTTAGGACAGCCTGATAATAATGAATTACAATAATCCAGCCTAGAAGTAATAAATGCATGAATGAGCTTTTCAGCATCACTCTGAGAAAGGATGTTTCTAATTTTAGAAATATTGCGCAAATGCAAAAAAGCGGTCCTACATATTTGTTTAATATGTGCATTGAAGGACATATCCTGGTCAAAAATGACTCCAAGATTTCTCACAGTGTTACTGGAGGCCAAAGTAATGCCATCCAGAGTAAGTATCTGCTTAGACACCATGTTTCTAAGATTTGTGGGGCCGAGAACAAGAACTTCAGTTTTATCTGAATTTAGAAGCAGGAAATTAGAGGTCATCCAGGCCTTAATATCTTTAAGACATTCCTGCAGTTTAACTAATTGATGTGTGTCATCTGGCTTCATTGATAGATAAAGCTGAGTATCATCTCCATAACAATGAAAATTGATGCAGTGCTTTCTAATAATACTGCCTAAGGGAAGCATGTATAATGTAAATAAAATTGGTCCTAGCACAGAACCCTGTGGAACTCCATAATTAACCTTAGTGTGTGAAGAAGACTCCCCATTTACATGAACAAATTGGAGTCTATGAGATAAATATGATTCAAACCACTGCAGTGCAGTACCTTTAATACCTATAGCAAGCTCTAATCTCTGTAATAAAATGTTATGGTCAACAGTATCAAAAGCTGCACTGAGGTCCAACAGGACAAGAACAGAGATGAGTCCACTGTCAGAGGCTCTAAGAAGATCATTTGTAACCTTCACTAATGCTGTTTCTGTACTGTGATGAATTCTGAAACCTGACTGAAACTCTTCAAATAAACCGTTCCTCTGCAGATGATCAGTTAGCTGTTTTACAACTACTCTTTCAAGAATCTTTGAGAGAAAAGGAAGGTTGGAGATTGGCCTATAATTAGCTAAGACAGCTGGGTCAAGTGATGGCTTTTTAAGTAGAGGTTTAATTACAGCCACCTTGAAGGTCTGTGGTACACAGCCAACTAATAAAGACTGATTGATCATTTTTAAGATTGAAGCATCAATAATTGGAAAGACTTCTTTGAACAGTCTAGTAGGAATGGGATCTAACAAACATGTTGCTGGTTTGGAGGAAGTAACTATTGAAGTTAACTCTGAAAGATCAACTGGAGCAAAAGAGTCTAAACAAATACCAGCAGTGCTGAAAGCAGCCGAACATGAAGAATAATCTTTGAGATGGTTATGAATAATTTTTTCTCTAATGTCTAAAATTTTATTTGTAAAGAAATCCATGAAGTCACTACTTGTTAAAGTGAAGGGAATACTCGGCTCTACAGAGCTCTGACTCTTTGTCAGCCTGGCTACAGTGCTGAAAAGAAACCTGGGGTTGTTCTTATTTTCTTCAATTAATGATGAATAGTAAGATGTCCTAGCTTTACGGAGGGCTTTTGTATAGAGCAACAAACTCTTTTTCCAGGCTAAATGAGCATCTTCTAATTTAGTGAGACGCCATTCCCTCTCCAGCTTTCGGGTTATCTGCTTTAAGCGGTGCGTTTGTGAATTATACCACGGAGTCAGGCACTTCTGATTTGAAGCTTTCCTTTTGAGAGGAGCCACAGTATCCAAAGTTATACGCAGTGAGGATGTAAAACTATTGAGGAGATAATCGACCTCACTGGGAGCAGAGTTTAGGTAGCTGCTCTGCACTGTGTTGGCACTGAAGAGCATAATAATGAAGGAATTAGATCCTTAAACTTAGTTACAGCACTTTCAGAAAGACTTCTACTGTAATTAAACTTATTCCCCACTGCTGTGTAATCCATTAAAGTAAATGTAAATGTTACTAAGAAATGATCAGACAGGAGGGGGCTTTCAGGGAATACTGTTAAGTCTTCAGTTTCTATGCCATATGTCAGGACAAGATCCAGAGTATGATTAAAGTGGTGGGTGGGCTCCTTTACATTTTGAGAGAAGCCAATTGAATCTAACAATAGATTAAATGCAGTGTTGAGGCTGTCATTCTCAGCATCTACATGGATGTTAAAATCACCCACTATAATTATTTTATCTGAACTGAGCACTAAATCAGATAAAAAGTCTGAGAAATCAGACAGAAACTCTGAGTAAGGACCAGGCGGACGATAGATAATAACAAATAAAACAGGTTTTTGATTTTCCCAATTAGGATGGACAAGATTAAGAGTCAGGCTTTCAAAAGAATGAAAACTTTGTCTGGGTCTTTGATTAATTAATAAGCTGGAATTGAAGATTGCAGCTAATCCTCCTCCTCGACCTGTGCTTCGAGCACTCTGACAGTTACTGTGACTCGGGGGTGTTGATTCATTTAAACTAACATATTCATCCTGCTGTAACCAGGTTTCTGTAAGGCAGAATAAATCAATACGTTGATCAATTATTAAATCATTTACTAATAGGGACTTGGAAGAGAGAGACCTAATGTTTAACAATCCACATTTAATTGTTTTATTCTTTGGTGCAGTTGATGAAGCTGTATTATTTATTGTTTTTGAATTTTTATGCTTAAATAGCTTTTTGCTGATTTTAGCTTTGGTTTTTGGTGGTCTGGGAGCAGGCACCGACTCTATGGGGATGGGGTTTTGGGGGGATGGCAGGAGGAGAGAAGCTGCAGAGAGGCGTGTAAGACTGCAGCTCTGCTTCCTGGTCTCAACCCTGGGTAGTCAGGTTTTAGGAGGGTTAATAAATTTGGCCAGATTTCTAGAAATGAGAGCTGCTCCCTCCAAAGTGGGATGGATGCCGTCTCTCCTAACAAGACCAGGTTTTCCCCAGAAACTTTGCCAGTTATCTATGAAGCCCACGTCGTTTTTTGGACACCACACAGACAGCCAGCGATTCAAGGAGAACATGCGGCTAAACATGTCGCTCCTGGTCTGATTGGGGAGGGGCCCAGAGAAAACTACAGAGTCCGACATCGTTTTTGCAAAGTTACACACCGAGTCAATATTAATTTTAGTGACCTCCGATTGGCGTAACCGGGTGTCATTACTGCCGACGTGAATAACGATCTTACCAAATCTACGATTAGCCTTAGCCAGCAGTTTCAAATTTCCATGAATGTCGCCTGCTCTGGCCCCTGGAAGACATTTGACTATGGTCGCCGGTGTCTCTAGCTTCACGTTTCTCAAAACAGAGTCGCCAATAACCAGAGTTTGTTCCTCGGCGGGTGTGTCGCCGAGTGGAGAAAAACGGTTAGAGACGTGAACAGGTTGGTGGTGTACCCGGGGCTTCTGCTTAGGACTACGCTTCCTCCTCACCGTCACCCAGCCGGCCTGTTTTCCCTGCTGCTCGGGATCTGCTGGGGGGGAGCTAACGGCGGCTAAGCTACCATGGTCCGCACCCGCTACAGGGGCCTGGCTAGATACAGGATTTTCCAGGGTGCGGAGCCGAGTCTCCAGTTCAGAAAGCCTGGCCTCCAGAGCTACAAACAGACTACATTTATTACAAGTACCGTTACTGCTAAAGGAGGCCGAGGAGTAACTAAACATGTGACACCCAGAGCAGGAAAGTGCAGGAGAGACAGGAGAAGAAGCCATGCTGGTAGTGAGTTGGCTAAGAGCTAAGCTACTAGCTGAGCTAAGCTAGCGAATTTCTAAAAACAAATAAAGTGAGTAATGTGAATACAGGTGATTCAGCAAAGAGTATGCTATTTAATGTAGGTGAAGATTACACTAAAATATGTTATTATCCAGATAAATCGAGTTATACAGATATAACAGCTAACAGACAGCAAAACACTGTGCTCCGAAACAGGAACAGGAAGTGATACAATACCGCAGTGAGAGCCAACACCAAGTGTAACAGTGAGTAAACAGTCAGATTAAACCAGCTCACAAATGCAGTTATGTCCGAGCATGCATGAATAAAGCCAAGACATGCCCAGCTAGCATGTCCCATCCGCTGAAGCTTGTAAACATTCATATACTTATTTCATGCAATAAAGTGCAAATTAATTATTTAAAAATCATATAATGTGATTTTCTGGACCTTTTTTTTTTTTAGATCAGTTGAAGTGTACCTACAATAATACTTAAAACAAAAATAATACTTATTTTCACCACTGAAAACTTTTTATCACAAAAATGTGTCAAGAAGTTTGGCAGAGCGACATCAAAGCATGATGGCTTTTTACTTGTTATCATCAGAGTTTTTCAAATCACCTGTACAGACATCCGGTCTGCATCACTGCATCATTACCTGCAGATACACAAACATTTATCTCTGGTTAACAAGTAACAACTGATGGCACAAACATTGTAATTGGCATGTTTTTATGTACTCGTGCTTATGCTGCATTGTCAGAATTCAAAGAGATTCGTATTACTCATCAGAAACAACATTTATTTTCTCTTGGTATGTTGAGCTCTTGAGGTCATACGAACTAGTGGAGCATCAACAGAAGGGTCATAGTATAAAATCTCTGCACCAGCTGTTTGACCACATGCTGCATTTTGCTCATAAGATTGCAAATGAACTTATTCTAACAACAAAACATTTCTTTCCAGTGTCTGACTAAAGAAGCAGAACTGAAACATCAGCAGATCTCCCCAGCCCTTCAGCCAGTGTAAAGGTAATACATAAATGACATTACATGACAACTCAACGTCTCTTGAAATATCACTATAATATTTGAATCCTCATAGAGGAGATCAGAACTAGGCTAAATTTGACTTTTGCCTTTCGGCTTCAGTTTCATGACCCACACTTGGATAAAGAATTGTGTAATTTAGTTGAAACAGAACACCTGCCAAACAGCATCTGTCAAAGTTGTCAGAATAGTTGATCTTGTCCAGATTTCATTCAGCACTAATAACACAATCATGACTGATAGCACTGATAGCACAGATACACCAGAGCGTATTAGTCACTGGACAGAGGTTTTTATTGTTCTAACATTTTGTTATGAGGTGGAACATGAGCTAAGGGAAGGTAATGCAGTGTATGGCAAAGATGGGAAAGTAATTAGACTCCCTAGAGATCAAAAACAGACAATACTCGAGACAATGGGGGAAGAAATCTATAGACTGAAGGCATATCCTAGTTGGCAAGGCTGCAGAAGCTTTAGTTGGAAAACACCCCTGTTTGAAGGAGAAAACCTCTGACACTGGGTCGGAAGGATGGAAGAATAGTCTGAGACATAAAATAGGAACCCAAAGAAAGAAGTTGGCTAAAGCTGGCATCAAAGATGTAGCTGTAAATCCTGGGAAGCGCAGCAGAACAAACCCAGAAGGAGCTGCACCAAGAGCCAATATTAAAAGACCTAGGAGAGGTCAACTTCCTTCCCAGTTATCCTTCTGGAGAAACGAGGGAGTCTCTGGAGACCAGGAGGGTTGAGATGGAGGAGTTCCAGAAGACCTCTGGTGAAAGAGTCATCCCTCTTTTTCATCAACTCAACTCAACTCAACTTTATTTATAAAGCACTTTAAAATCAAATGCAGTTGGCCAAAGTGCTGTTCAAAACTAAGAACAAACAAGCAAAACACAGACATAAGATAAGGAAAGAATTAATAAATAAATAAAACCCACAGCTAAGAAATTAAACAAAGAAAACCAACATCTCAAACTGAGTTAAAAGGCAATAAGAAAACATGTGTTTTAAGAGAGGACTTAAAAGCAGAGAGTGAGTCAGCCTGCCTCATCAACACATGATGAGCACCTTTGCCCTCCGGCGTGAAGAGATCATCACAAGTTCTCCTCCTGTGTCAGAACTTAAAAGGCACATATCATGTTTTAAATCCTTCCTTTTCATATATAAATCATATTTAAATCTATATAAAGTAGAACTGCAATGCTTTGGTCTGAATTCCTCATTATTGTAGCTTCGCAGACCCCTCTTTTACACCTTTTCTGAGGAGCGTCTTAGAGCAGCTCGTTTTGGCGCCCCCTCCAGGTTGCAGAGTGTTCCACTCCACGCTGTTCGGCCATTTTTGTAGTTTGATAGCAGTGATATGATAATCTACTGGCAGAGAAACAGGAACTTCGATATGTCTCCTTTAAGGGAAGATGGCCAGCACTTATGGGACACACGTTAAGTGCAATTATTTAAATGTAGTGCTCATCAAGTATGCAATGTTTTTTTTATTATTTTATCTCTTTGTGCTAATTCTCCTCAGTTCTAATGTGAACTTCATCAGATTATCAATCAGCATCTGCCACACGTGTTTCATGCTGCATTGGATGAATTTGCTCCTCAGCTGATTGGACTTTACAAAAAGAAGAAAACTGGACGGGTTGGTGAAAATATGGACCAGCTTATGTTGGCATATGAGAAACAGGTAAAAATACATTCACTTTACTGTTAGCATGATAGTTCCCATTGTCATATTTTATTTTTTTATCCTTTAAGGACAAAAATGACATTCATGCAACGAGAACAGCAGCCCTGACTGGCCAACCCATTTACCTCAAAGAGGATTCTTCAGGCATTTTCAAAACATGCAGGTGTGTTATACTTACAATAATGTGCCCATTGGAATAAAAAAAATGGTTGTAATGAATGAAGTTAAAGAAAAGTAAAAGGTAGCTGACAATGTGTATTTGTTCTCACCTTTGTCTTTGACATGGATATTATTGATCAATAATTTTGCAAACTGTGAGACATTTCAGGATGAAATGGAGTTCCATGAAGGTGCAGTTGCTCTGGTTGCTGATGGGGATGAAGAAGAGGTGCCTGCTGGAGGTCCTTTCTCACCACACCAAGTGTTCATTGTGCTTGAGGATCAGGTTGTAATGACTCATGGACTGATGCACTGGTGTGTTTGTTTGGGCTAATCTATGCTCTGTGTCTGAGCTGTCCTGAGAAGTGTATTAGCTTTTATGAGTTCATGTAAGTAGTGTTGTTGAAGCTCAATGATGAGAGAAAGCAACTTAAACCAAAATTACGGACACTGAAAAATGAGCTGGTGTAGATGGGTTTGTTGTTCACAGGTTAATGCATTCATGCTTGTCCAGGAATCTCTTCAAGTCAGTCGTTCTATTTGTTCAGGTCATCGGCTCCTAAAGTCGGCAATATGCAAAAAACTTAAAGTGAGGAAAACGTTCAAATGAATACTTGACATTTTTCTGGTGATTCTGATTTTAAGGCAAACAACTGAGAAGCCACGAGTATCTTTGAGTATTTATTTTTACATGTAGTCTATATTTTTGAGCTAATTTGATGAATTCTTACCGTATTCAAGGAGAATTTTAGTTATTGAGATCCTTGTACATCTTAGCTATATATGTCTTTACTATAGATTCATGTCAGTACATTTGAAAGTAAAACAATCGATAATTAGTCAAAATTTATATTTTGAATCCTAATTTTAGAGTTATGAGATGAATGTTTGCCATTTTGATTTTGAGGTTTGGGCAAAGCAGTTGAAAAGCTACATATCTGTGTGCAAACTGTTTTACAGTGTTGACCTCAAATGTTGCATTCTTACAGTACGCATGGATCATTGTTGTTACAGACATCCTTGTAGTTCAGCTATACTTCCATTTGCTGTAGGTGTATGCCAATGCATCAGAATATTGTGCTATGTTAATATTTAACTTAATTTGAATATGAACATGCAACACTTTTAAATAAGTATGAATAAATAAAGTATTTTAGTGAAACATAATTAATGGTTGAAGTTGCAACATACTAAATAAAATGAGTTAATAAACACATCCATTTGAGTTTCCTTATCATAATTGCTTTGAATTCAATTCAATTCAATTCCATTTTATTTATATAGCGCCAAATCACAACAAACAGTCGCCTCAAGGTGCTTTGTATTGTGGGTAAAGACCCTACAATAATACAGAGAAAACCCAACAGTCAAAAACGACCCCCTATGAGCAGCACTTGGTGACAGTGGAAAGGAAAAACTCCCTTTTAACAGGAAGAAACCTCCATCAGAACCAGGCTCAGGGAGGGGGGGGGGGTCATCTGCTGGGGGGGGGGCTGAGGGGAGAGAAAAGACATGCTGTGGAAGAGAGCCAGAGATTAATAACAATTAATGATTAAATGCAGAGTGGAGCATAAACAAAGTAAATAAGGTGAATAAAAAGAAACAGTGCATTATGGGCAGAGGTGGCAAAAGTATTGACATTCTGTACTTAAGTAGAAGTACAAGTACTTATGTTAAAAAATACTTTAGTAAAAGTCGAAGTACTGGTTCAACTTCTCTACTTAAGTAAAAGTAAAAAAGTACAGGCTCTGAAATTTACTCAAAGTAAGAAAGTAAAAGTAGCTCTTTGGAGGACGTTTCTACCTGCTATTTTTGTGTAAAACTAACCGAACCTCATTATATATTATTGTAATAATATAAAATAATATTACATGAGAATACAAACGTTATTCCAATCTAAATTTTAATCCTAATGAATGTACTCAGCTTGAATCTGTTCTGTAGGACACAAACTGTGAAAGGGAATTTAAACACAGCTCTATTCTCTGTGTCCTCCATAGTAGAGGGTGACTGTGCCTCCACCTAAACACAAACATGAGGATCCTCAGGGGTTACAGTGGGATTCAGAAGCTGGAGGAACCCTAAGATCAGCTGTAGTGGCTCTGCATGGGGAGAAGAACCACAGCTTTCTATTGTAGCTGCAGTAAATGATGTTGGTGTGCAGGCTGTGATCAGCTGACCTGCTGCTGCTGCTCTGAGGTTTACTGCTCTGTGTGGATGAACTGAACTCACAAAGATGTAACCCAGTATTTCACAGCTCTCTGAGCTGATCTCCATCCCCTACACTGACAGCATACAGGCTGTAGAAATGTTGGATTCAGTGAATCAATCTCAGCATCAGCAGCTTTGATTCAAACTCATCTCTGCTGCACTGATGTAACCTGTAACTCTGACCATGAACACAAACACTGTGCTCCAGTCCAACACAGAGCTTTACTGTAAATACAGTACAACAAGCTAACCTATTTATTAAACACTAAACTGCAGTATTTTCACAGAATCTTTGAATTACACAAAGTCAGCATACTTCAGTTTATTTTCCAGTCCTTACCTTTAATTCTAACCTCTCTTCTTCCTCTCATGTCCTCTTTCTCCATCTCTGAGTGAACTTCTCTCTCTTTGCTCTCCCTGAAATACAGCAGCTCTTCTTTTAGCTAGCAGACACACTGTGTGACAAACTGCACACACTTTGTGTTTGCTGATATTTGTTGAGCATTTAGAAACATTGCATTTACCTGCCACACGTTACTCCCTTCATGCTTGCTCCTCTTCAGTAGCGCTAGCTAAGCTGTTTATGTGCCGCAGCGCAACTTACGGACTCGGTCCGGCCCGATTATAGCTCTATAAATGATACATTAATTATATGGGTTTGCGTATTTAATCCCTTTGTACGAGATAAGCCCGGTGATGGAGGATACACCAGTACGATTGTCTCTTATGTGTTATTATTCCTCCGTTTAGGCTCAGATCGTTTGATGTTTGACGGCGCACTGACCGGAAATGCAAACTTCTCTCTGACATGTTAAAAAGTAACGAGTCTGTTTGAAAATGTAAGAAGTAGAAAGTACCGATACTTGTGTAAAAATGTAGGGAGTAAAAGTAAAAAGTAGTCAGAAAAATAAATACTTAAGTAAAGTACAGATACCTGAAAAATCTACTTAAGTACAGTAACGAACTATTTGTACTTCGTTACTTCCCGCCTCTGATTATGGGAACCCCCCAGCAGCCTAGGCCTATAGCAGCATAACTAAGGGATGGTTCAGGGTCACCTGATCCAGCCCTAACTATAAGCTTGATCAAAAAGGAAAGTTTTAAGCCTAATCTTAAAAATAGAGAGGGTGTCTGTCTCCTGAATCCAAGCTGGGAGCTGGTTCCACAGAAGAAGGGCCTGAAAGCTGAAGGCTCTGCCTCCCATTCTACTCTTAAGTATCCTAGGAACCACAAGTAAGCCAGCAGTCTGAGAGCGAAGTGCTCTGTTGGGGTGATATGGTACTATGAGGTCTTTGAGATAAGATGGGGCCTGATTATTCAAGACCTTGTAGGTGAGGAGTAGGATTTTAAATTCTATTCTAGATTTAACAGGGAGCCAATGAAGAGAAGCCAATATGGGAGAAATCTGCTCTCTCTTTCTAGTCCCTGTCAGTACTCTAGCTGCAGCATTTTGGATCAGCTGAAGGCTTTTCAGGGAGCTTTTAGGACAGCCTGATAATAATGAATTACAATAATCCAGCCTAGAAGTAATAAATGCATGAATGAGCTTTCAGCATCACTCTGAGAAAGGATGTTTCTAAGTTTAGAAATATTGCGCAAATGCAAAAAAGCGGTCCTACATATTTGTTTAATATGTGCCTTGAAGGACATATCCTGGTCAAAAATGACTCCAAGATTTCTCACAGTGTTACTGGAGGCCAAAGTAATGCCATCCAGAGTAAGTATCTGGTTAGACACCATGTTTCTAAGGTTTGTGGGGCCAAGTACAAGAATTTCAGTTTTATCTGAATTTAGAAGCAGGAAATTAGAGGTCATCCAGGCCTTAATGTCTTTAAGACATTCCTGCAGTTTAATTAATTGATGTGTGTCATCTGGCTTCATTGATAGGTAAAGCTGAGTATCATCTGCATAACAATGAAAATTGATGCAGTGCTTTCTAATAATACTGCCTAAGGGAAGCATGTATAATGTAAATAAAATTGGTCCTAGCACAGAACCCTGTGGAACTCCATAATTAACCTTAGTGTGTGAAGAAGACTCCCCATTTACATGAACAAATTGGAGTCTATGAGATAAATATGATTCAAACCACTGCAGTGCAGTACCTTTAATACCTATAGCAAGCTCTAATCTCTGTAATAAAATGTTATGGTCAACAGTATCAAAAGCTGCACTGAGGTCCAACAGGACAAGAACAGAGATGAGTCCACTGTCAGAGGCTGTAAGAAGATCATTGGTAACCTTCACTAATGCTGTTTCTGTACTGTGATGAATTCTGAAACCTGACTGAAACTCTTCAAATAAACCGTTCCGCTGCAGATGATCAGTTAGCTGTTTTACAACTACTCTTTCAAGAATCTTTGAGAGAAAAGGAAGGTTGGAGATTGGCCTATAATTAGCTAAGACAGCTGGGTCAGTGATGGCTTTTAAGTAGAGGTTTAATTACAGCCACCTTGAAGGCCTGTGGTACATAGCCAACTAATAAAGACTGATTGATCATTTTTAAGAGTGAAGCATCAATAATTGGAAAGACTTCTTTGAACAGTCTAGTAGGAATGGGATCTAATAAACATGTTGCTGGTTTGGAGGAAGTAACTATTGAAGTTAACTCTGAAAGACCAACTGGAGCAAAAGAGTCTAAACAAATACCAGCAGTGCTGAAAGCAGCCGAACATGAAGAATAATCTTTGAGATGGTTATGAATAATTTTTTCTCTAATGTCTAAAATTTTATTTGTAAAGAAATCCATGAAGTCACTACTAGTTAACATGAAAGGAATACTCGGCTCTACAGAGCTCTGACTCTTTGTCAGCCTGGCTACAGTGCTGAAAAGAAACCTGGGGTTGTTCTTCTTTTCTTCTATTAATGATGAATAGTAAGATGTCCTAGCTTTACGGAGGGCTTTTTTATAGAGCAACAAACTCTTTTCCAGGCTAAATGAGCATCTTCTAATTTAGTGAGACACCATTCCCTCTCCAGCTTTCGGGTTATCTGCTTTAAGCTGTGCGTTTGTGAATTATACCACTGAGTCAGGCACTTCTGATTTGAAGCTTTCCTTTTCAGAGGAGCCACAGTATCCAAAGTTATACGCAGTGAGGATGTAAAACTATTGACGAGATAATCAACCTCACTGGGAGCAGAGTTTAGGTAGCTGCTCTGCACTGTGTTGGCACATGGCACTGAAGAGCATAACAATGAAGGAATTAGATCCTTAAACTTAGTTACAGCACTTTCAGAAAGACTTCTACTGTAATAAAACTTATTCCCCACTGCTGTGTAATCCATTAAAGTAAATGTAAATGTTACTAAGAAATGATCAGACAGGAGGGGGCTTTCAGGGAATACTGTTAAGTCTTCAGTTTCTATGCCATATGTCAGGACAAGATCCAGAGTATGATTAAAGTGGTGGGTGGGCTCCTTTACATTTTGAGAGAAGCCAATTGAATCTAACATAGATTAAATCAGTGCTTCTCAATTATTTTCTGTTACGCCCCCCCTAGCAAGAAGAAAACTATTCGCGCCCCCCACTCCCCACTGTGACTATCCATCTCTGCATAACATTTTATCCTTATTAACATTAAAGAAAAAAAGAAAGACATATGGTCAAACTTACAAAGAATAACTTTATTAAATCGTGTTTAAGTCTGCAACAGAAAAGATTTTAAGTGCATCATTGCCTGAAATTAAAAATAAATAAATCCTTCTTTAAACTGTAAACATGTTTGACCAACTAGACACAGCAAACACACCGGTCTTTCCTCTTCTCCAACTGTAGTGACAGTGAAGCCAAGCGCTAAATACGCTTCGTCGTATTTCCTCGTCTTAGCTTTCGGGTGACTTTCTTTTGTCTCATTATCTTTGTCTCTCTCCTACGCTTTTCTTTTCATCCCTGTTAAAACTTTTCATGTTGGGGGTTGTTATGTTGAATAACGGAGGCTATAGGCAGAACGCAGTCGGAGCTTTCTGTTGACTCAACACTGCTAACCAAGGCAAACCTGTTGTCTTGTAAGTCGTAAAATGTTGCACTGTCGCAAACGTGACAGAAGTAACAATGACAGCGCCACTGCCGCCTACTGTAGTGGATGCGCAATTACACTTTATACTAGTACGGCCCCCCAAAAAAAAGCCTGTTCCCCAGGGTCACACGCGCCCCCCCAGGTATCGCAACCGCTCCCCTTTGGGGGCGCGCCCCACAATTTGAGAACCACTGGATTAAATGCAGTGTTGAGGCTGTCATTCTCAGCATCTACATGGATGTTAAAATCACCCACTATAATGATTTTATCTGAACTGAGCACTAAATCAGATAAAAGTCTG